>NC_056735.1:1819789725-1820141089 GCF_019279795.1 Protopterus annectens
AAAGGCCCCTGCTAGAGTGGTGCCCTAGGCGGCCACCTAGTTGGCCTATGCCTAAGGCCAGCTATGGACACAATGTTTCTGAATTCTGTGCATCAAACAGTTACCATACTGGTTTCCTTTGACTGCCAAGACCTGTTTTCTGTGCTTTTGTTTGCATGAGCACAGATCTTTGATCTTGCGTTTCTTCATTTCTGTTTGAGGGCTACTTGATGTACTGATATTTTTTACCTTGCAGTGGTTCTTGCCATTGTTCCAAAACAATTTGTGTTCATAGGTTCATAGGTTCATACTAGGCTATCTGCCCTAGGGCATTTATAAGCCTAGCCAGAGTGTGTTTGGGCTTTCGCCACCCATTTTAAATTAATTTTGCTATGCCCTTTTTCGAGGTTAGTGTACTGTGCCTCTGTCTAACAGTGACACAGAAGTGATACCCGGGGTAAACCTACGATCTCCCATCCACTCATCAAGATTCCTCTTGAAGAGAGTCAATGTTCTTTATTATATGCTTGTATAATTTGAGTCATGATTACCAAAAAATGAAAATGAAGTAAGGCGCATTTGTGGTGCTAAGACCTCCCATATAGGGATGTGGGATGGACTGCATCTATTTATAAATAGATATTATATTGTGTATGCAGGTGAATTGCTAAAAGAGCTATTACCTTACACGTACATGTGTTAAGATGTTATATGTCCTTGAGGGAATTGGTTTAAGGTAGTAAAGCAGAGCAATTATGTTTCAAGGAATTGCAGTTCAGTTGTGAAACAGAAATCTACCACAGTATAATCATATACAGTGATTTTACTTAACTTCTTGTTTCTGCATTTGCTATGTGCCTGAAACAAGACCCTAGTCATAATGTTAAGTACCAGCAAGCCAGTTTAGCAATAATCCATGAGTGGTTGTGGGTGATGCTGGGTCTTCCCATAGCTAGCATGATTTGATCACAAATGCAGAGCCTTACTAATCAAATTAGTAAGCCAGCCATAAATAAACCAGCATCATACCACACACAGGAGTGGAGTATTAGGCAATAACCCATGAGTGGGTGTGGGTATGTCAGGATTTACCCATGTTTGGTGTGGTTTGATCATGAAGGTGAAAAATCTGAATATTCTGAGAAGATCCACACAGTTGAGGTATGATAGTCTGCCAAGATTTAAGAGGGATAGCACAGGAATACAAGAAAAATCAGCTGGGTTTCTGTTTCTTTGCTTTTGCAGAATGTACCTGATTTTTCTTGTCTTTTGCTGTGCCCTCCATAGCATATGTCAGCAGAAAAACCTGGCTGCTCAATGATACTTTAGCAGCTGGACTCTTCCTACTGGTATATGCTCGATTTACAGTGGGTATGCTGATTGGTCTGTCCAATCATTGTACTCGTTTTTGAATGGCAATGACCCATTATTGTTTAATTGCTGTTATACAATGTGGTTCTTATAAAAAAATCATTATGCTATTAAATAGTCACATTGTATCTCTGAGCTTCTTGCGGTTTTCTGGCATCCTCCATTACTGGAGATACCTTACTAGATTTCTGCACATGCATTGGACATGACCTGCTCATGCCAATGCTTACATGGCAGAAAAAGTAGGAAGAAGTTTGTGCTATGCTTTTATATTTTGTAACTATGCAGTGTGCATTCATGAGGATGCATACAGACTCACAGTGCTCTGTCAGTGTGATGGATGCAGTTTATTAATGTTTGGAAACCATCACATTTGCCTTTGAAGAGAGTGGAAGTTGGTCTTCCACAAGTGTAATACTTGAATTTGTTTGTTTTTAAGGGAATAAAACATGGTAGGTGTAGTGTCTTTCTTTTAATAGTCACATTGACCCCAACATATCCATATAGACAGTGTTGATTTTACATTTGGCAAAGCAATCAATGTTTTTAAATGATAGTGCATTTTCATTATATAATTCAATGTAGAACTGCAATTACAAATCAACACATCACAGAATAGTGAATAGCAAAACTACTGTACCTATAACAACTGGAGTGTGAAAGAAATGGAGAGAATGTTCTTAACATAAAATGTTTTGTTCTGTCAAAAAAAATTATATCAATGATCAGAGTAAAACTTGCTGACGCAAGAGCTGGGAGAAATATGCATGCAGTATAACTCATGCCATGTCATGCATTACACAGTTACCACCACAAAACTTGTCTGTTGGAAGTCACAGGCTGACTGGATAAGTCATTAAATGCCTTGCTATGTTATACTATCTGTCCCAAGATTATTTTGTGAAACCATTTTTGGGAGGAGCTTAAACACTGATGTTAAGTTGTCTATCTTGCCTTCGTTCTTGCTGGTTGGGATCGGAGCCAATCCTCGGCTTTGACTCGGCCATCTTCTATAGCTCGAGAGCTGTTTACTGACTCGAGGCTACCCCTTATCCCATGATGCCTAGCGCTAGCTACACAGATCTCGTTTGCCGCTTCAGCTGCGAGGTGTCGTTTTTCTGGCTCAGGCTTGTAGAAAGTTTCTTTATAGAACTTCTTTACTAGAAATAGTCCTTTTCCTAGGGATTTTTGTTAGTTGTTAGTCATATATTTGTTGTGTTGGTAAGTGTCTATTTGTAGATTCCTTCCCGTCCCTTTAGAACTCGTTTAATTTAGAGAGTTCTCCCCCTCCCCCCTTTCTCCTTATTCCTGTCAGGTTAGCCATTTAAGTTAGAGGCTTTCCTTCTATCTTCTTTGTAGGCTAGCCATTTGAGTTAGAGGCTTTCCTATTTAACAAAAAAAAAAAAAAACTTTAGCTTTAGTCTGTACTGTACTGTGTTTTTCTCTTTAATTTAATTTTGTTTGGTAGCTATTGTTGTATTTTTCTGTTACAGGATGTCCAAAGAATCCAAGGTGTCTGGGTTCAAGAAGTGCGACTCATGCTGTCAGAAAATGTCGCTGACAGATGGGCACACTTCTTGCGTCTATTGTTTAGGCGCTGTGCACCTGCAGGACTCTTGTTCTATCTGCCATGCATTTAGTCCAAGAGTTCTGCAGGAGTGCAAGAATAAGCTTATTTTTAGGGGCCTTTTAAAGCCCCAGTATTCACCGGCCAAGACTCAGCCTGTGAAATCCCCTAAATCGTCGGCTCCAAGTTCGGAGCCGTCTTTGGTTCAGTCTTTACCTGCTACTTCGGTCCCAGCTGGAACCGATAAGACTATCTCCCCGTTGGCGCCATCAGAAACTTTGGAGCCTTCGCGGAGCCACAGGAGGCTGAGGTCCCCTTCTCTGGAATCAATACATTCAGCTCCTCGGTCTCCACTGCTGTAAAGCGAGCGCAGTCACAGATCTTCTCACTCCTTTTGATCCTCTAGGCTCTCGGATCACGAAGTGGAGAGAGTGGTCAGTAGGTTGCTAAAGTCGCAGGCACTTGTCAAAATGTTGTGCAGCCCACCTTAACAGGTGTCTGCTCTGTCCACTTCTATCGATGTTCCTCCTTCGACTCCATTGAGCTCGGAGCCGGAGTTCATTGGGGTTCGAATAGTGGAACCGTCGGCACTGATAACTTTATCTCCTTCGGTTCCATCATCGGCTCCGATTCCCTCGATGGTGCCGTCCGTCGAGGGATCTGGGTGCAGGGGCTTTCTCGTTGGCTCTTCGGGAGCAAGTGGCATCGGACACTTGTCCGACCCCATTCTCTCTCTCGGAGCTTTGGCGCAGGTGAGCTCGGCTCCTACATCGGCCTTGGAGCCGTCTCCCTCTGTGCGGAGAAGGATTCCGATTTCCTCGGAATCTGAGCCATCTCTGCATCATGGCATGGACACCTTCGATGTCATGAGAAGTGTGCTGGCCACTGAGTCAGCTCCACTATCGGCCCCACCGGCTCCGTCCCCTGTAGTGCCTGTGCCAACCTCTGCTCCTCCTCCAGACCCCAAGTGTGGGGAACTGGTGCTCCAGGGCACCCCATTGGGTGTTTCCTCTTCTTCCGAGGCCTCCCCTGAACATTCAGCCCCCTCGTAAGAAGAGGTGCAAGAGGAAGCACATTGACTCCCCTGAGTCTGTCACTTCGGATACAGACTTAGATGGTTCGGAAGGGTCCCCGAGATCCCCCTATGAAGATGTTTCCTTTTCGGACATCCTCAAAATGCTTAAGCAGAGGGGGAACTGGAATCTCCTAGCTCCTACCAAGGATGAGTCTGTATTTTTGGATGCGTTCGGTTCGCGACCTTCCACCTCCTGGGTTTCTCCGCCTTTCAATCCACTTATGTCCGTGGTGGCTCGAAAGGCTTGGTCAGCCCCGGATACAGTCGAACCAAATCCGAAGAGACCTGGCAAGTTCATCACAGCACCCCATGATAAGCAGTTCCTTACCAAAGGTGTTCCTGGTGATGCCATGGTGGTAGCAGCAGCCACCAAAAAAGAGTTAGTGGAAACCTCTTCATCTGTCCATCCTCCTAACAAGGAGTCTAGGACCATGGACAGATATGGGAAGTGAATGTTTGCTTCAGCGACCTTTTCTATGAGGTCACTGAACTACTTATGCCATTTTACCCGGCTTCAGAGGGATCTCCTTAAAGAGCTCGGAGATACCCTTCAAGATCCATCAGCTGAGGGGGCTCAAGCAAAAGTGGTTCCCAGCTGGCGACCCTTAATTCTGTAGTCAACTCCTCCATGAGGCTCATCTCTTATGCAGACGGTGTGAGTAGAGCTGCAGGTACAGGCGTGGCCCTTAGGAGACATGCATGGATGCAGCCGTGTAACTTTGCGGAACCCTTTAGAGCATCATTCACCAACACCCCCTTTGATGTTCCTTTCTTTTTGAACACAGGTGAAAGACACTTTGACTAGGTGTGAGCAAGAAGGCAAGACTCTCTCTGCCTTGGGAGTCCATTTTTCCACTCCTTCCAGACCATACCCCAAGGGTTAGAAGAGTGGTAAAATGTGGTTCTGAAAATCCCAGGGAGCCTTGCCTGACACACGTAGTGATTTTTCCTCCAGGGGCAGAGGGGGAAATAACAATAGACGCCGCCCTCATGGCAGAGGGGGTCCGCAGAACCAGGGCAACAGAGAATCCTTCTCTGAGAAGCCCTTTCAGCATCCCTGAAGGGTTGCCTGGCTGCCCGCCTCTGGAGGCAGTCGGGGGAAGACTTTCACTGTACCCAAAAGCCTGGCTAAATTTAACACAAGACAGATGGGTACAGTCAATTATATCTGGATGTTACAAAATTCCCTTCTCTCAACCCCCCTTACCATAGAGCAAATCCCTTCCAGATGTTCCACCCAATCTGAGAGACCAAGCAGTCATAGAAGTTTCAAGACTGCTAGAAAAAAGGTTCATCCAGGAAGTCCCGGCAGACCAACATGGATCCGGAACTTACTCAAGGTTCCTTTTGGTACCAAAAAAGACAGGGGACTGGAGACCGATTCTGGATCTCAGCAGACTAAACAAGTCTGTTCAAAGAACAAAGTTTCGGATGGTCACACTACAGTCCATTCTACCCTTTCTGGGTCAGGACAATTGTATGTGCTCCATAGATCTTCAGGATGCGTACTACCACATCAAAATGGACAGGTGCTCCAGGAGATTCCTTCGCTTCCGGATGGAAGCCAGTCATTACCAGTTCAGAGCTCTGCCCTTTGGTGTCACTACAGCCCCCAGGGTGTTCGCCAAATGTATGGCAGTGGTCACGGCTCACCTGAGACGTCGAGGATTCCAGGTGTTTCCATATCTAGATGACTGGCTCCTCACTGCTACTACCAGGCATCAACTTCTTCAAGCCAGGGACTACACAATCACAATCTGCTCCCAGTTAGGCATTACAATAAACTTCGAAAAATCTGCCTTGTTGCCCTGTCAGTGTATCACCTACATAGGTGCAGACTTAAACACAAGGAACATGTCCACAAGGCTACCACCAGAAAGGGTGTGTACAATTCGTCAGCAAGTACAAATTCTGATGCAGAGCAAAAGAATCCAAGTCAGGTTCATCCTTCAAACTCTGGGTTCCATGGCAGCAGCCATTCTTCTAATCCCACTGGCCCACTTTCACATGAGGATCTTTCAGTGGCTTCTGTTCACACAGTGGTCTTTCCAACAGCTGCCCATGTCTCACACGATCATGATTACAGAAGCATGCAAAAGGCACCTTTCCTGGTGGATGGTCTCCCCACTAGTGACTCAGGGCAGACCCTTCATTCAGCCCCCTCCAGTAGCCACAGTGACCACAGATGCCTCCCTGATAGGGTGGGGGGCATTATCAGGGCAGGACAGTCCAAGGCACTTGGCAGCCTCACGAGTACCAGCTGCATATAAACCTCCTAGAAATGAGAGCCATGCTTCTAGCATTGCAAGCTCTTCAAGACTCTCTCCCTTCTGGGACCATTGCAATTCAAATGGACAACATGTCAGTGGTGTGGTATATCAACAAGCATGGTGGAACCAAGTCCTACCCCCTATGTCGAGAAGCACTCAGACTCTGGCAGTGGGCGATTTCTTCCCAACTATTTCTGATTGCGACGCACATCCCTGCGAGGTCCAACGTCATAGCGGACAGGCTCAGCAGAGCTATTCTCATGCCTCACAAGTGGTCTCTGAATCAGGTAGTTGTGGATCTGATCTTCCGCAAATGGGGACAGCTTTGCTGCGATCTTTTTGCCACCCCCTTCAACAGCAAATGCAGCAACTACTTTTCCCTTCTTCCACTTCCAGGTCACATACCCAGAGACGCTGTAGTCCACGATTGGCCTCAGGGACTTCTTAATGCCTTCCCTCCGTTTCCCCTGATACTGAAACTCATACAGAAAGCACTATCGTCGGGTTGCAAAATGATCCTCGTTGCCCCCTACTGGCCTCAACAGATATGGTTTCCGTTCCTGCACCATTACCTTCTTGATCAGCCCTGGACTCTGAATCCGATTCCAGACCTACTGATTCATCAGTCAGGCGGGCTGCATCAATCCCTCCAAACACTCCAGCTCATAGCTTGGTTGCTCCACTTCCAACCTTAGCCAGGCTTCCCAGCATTTCCCTGGCCATTAGTGAGATTATTGTCTCCTCTCACAAGTCCACAACTAGAAAGACTTATGCTAGCAAATGGAAACGTTTTTCTTGTTGGGCAGAGGCTAGGAACGTAGATCCTTTTTCAGCCCCAGTCCACGAAAGTTTGGAGTTCCTAGCACAGTTTTTTCATTCTGGGTCCGCTTCTGTTACAATCATTGGTGGCCATTTCTAACTTTCATGTTAGGCTGTCTAATTCAAACATTATGTCTCATAAGCTCTGTAAAGCCTTTTTAAGAGGGACTACTCTCCTTGGACCTCCAGTGAGAGATCCTCCTCCTTGGGATCTTAATTTAGTACTAACCTCCTTAATTATGCCCCCCTTTGAACCTGCAGCATCCTGCTCCATTAAGTTTCTATCTTGGAAAACACTTTTTCTGGTAGCTAATACTTCAGCCAGATGCGTCTCTGAACTTCAGGCACTATGTGTTCGTCCTCCATACTTGGTTCAAAAGGACAGGGTTGCTCTGAGGACTAATCCCTCGTTCCTTCCGAATGTCTGCTCAGAAAACAATTTAAACCAATCTATAGACCTTTCTGTGTTTTTCCCTAACCACACCAACAAGGCAGAATACAAAATACACCAACTGGACGTTCATAGACAATTACGTTTTTACTTGCATAGGACTAAGGATATAAGGAAGTCGGACCAACTATTCCTTTCCTATGCCCTAGGCAAACAAGGTCTCCCGGTTTCCAAAGTGACCTTATCCAGGTGGTTGTCTCACATCATTACTTTTATTTATCAATTGAGAAACAAAGAGTTGCCTATCAAAGCAAAAGGTCACCTCTGTAGCATTCCAATCTAGATTGCCCATGGATTCTATCTGTGCAGCTGCTACATGGGCAAATCCTCATACCTTTATTTCTCATTACAAGCTAGATATGGTCTCCAGGAGCAGAGCTGACTTGGGTTCCACTGTTCTGAAGAGTCTGTTTCAATGAGCCGCCCAGGATTGTAGGTGCTAGGGACACTTTCCCACCAGCAATAACAAAGGCAAGATAGACAACTTAACATAAAGAAGTTATGTACCTACCATAACGTTCCATGTTAGTTGCCTTCATCTCACCTTCTTTCTTGCGTCCCACCCACCATCCCCCTGTCCTATTGGATCGAGAGGAGTTTTGGTTTCACTGGCTGAGTGTTCTCTGGTTTGTTTCCTCTACTGACTGAGAGAGTATGACAGGTTTGCTCAACCTATTTGTTTGGACAGGTTGATTCTCTGGCTATGTCTGGGGTTAGCTATTACAAACGAGATCTGAGTAGCTAGCACTAGGCATCATGGGATAAGGGGTAGCCTCGAGCCAGTAAACAGCTCTCGAGCTATAGAAGATGGCCGAGTCAGAGCTGAGGATCGGCTCCGATACCAACCAGCAAGAAAGAAGGCAAGATGAAGACAACTAACATGGAATGTTATGGTAGGTACATAACTTCTTTTTTTGCTTTCTGAACCTATTTCATAAAAATAGTCAAATAAATTTGACCAGGATATTGCTGTGTTTTAATGAACATTTTGTTGTCTTCACTGTACAGATCAGCCAGATCAGGCTAAGCAAGAAAAAATGGTTGAAGTTTTTAAATAGCAGCCCTCTCAGAGAAGGCTTTCATAGCTCTGCATGACATGTTTGTTTCTTTAGTTTCCTTTTTCATTTATAACAATACTAACAGCTCATTTTCATATATGACAATATATGTGTGTGTGTGTGTGTGTGTGTGTGTGTGTGTGTGTGTATACATACACACACACACACACATATGTGTATGTGTATATATATATATATATATATATATATATATATATATATATATATATATATATATATATATACATATGGGTCTAATTTGATTCACTAAAAACTCATTTTACTAATTTAAAAACACACATCAAATTGCTGAAAGCTCAAATCACTGAAAACTCATTTCACTGAATCACATTTCACTGAATGTAAGTACTGTTGGGCAAATAAAACATGTATGCCCTTTTCCCCATTGTAATGCAATCCTAGAATCAGCATATATAGTTGGGGGGGTGGGGGCACAGCCCCCTTATTGGGGGAGGAATGGGGGGCATAGCCTCCCCACCTACTTAGCTTTTATATTTATGAATCTCATTTCAGTGAAAGCTAACAATATAAAACCAAAAGTAGGTAGGGGGTAGTGCCCCCACTCCCCCCCAACAATATATACTAACTCCAGGATTGCACTACAGTGGTAAAAAGGGGCATATACATTTTATTTTCCCAACTGTACCTGCATTCAAGTGAAATGTGATTCATTGAAATGAGTTTTCAGTGATTTGAGCTTCCAGCGATTTGCTGTGAGAGTTTTGAAATTCAGTGAAATGAGCTTCTACTGGCTCAAGGCTACAACCTATCCCATGGTGCTTAGCGGCTGTTCCCCAGACCTCGTTTGCCGATTGAAGCTTCAGGGTTGTCTTTGCTGGCTCAGGCTAGTAATTTTTCATATTATATGCTGTTTTTGGATAACTTCTCTTAAAACTTACTATCACATCTTACTTTACCTTTCCCAGTTATAGTTTAGTGCCTTTTTGTGTGATTGTATTATTCTTGGCTGTTTTTTTTTTTGCGGCTGTCTCTTTGGGCCACGTGTTTTCTCTTCCCCTTATCTAGTTAAAAAATCCTTTTCAGTTAGAGGATTCTTTCCCCTTAGCCATTTTTTTCCTTAGGGCTTCTTTTCCTCCCTTAAGGAGTCACCATTTAAATTAGAGGCATCTCCTCAGGTTGGAGGAGATTGTCATTTAATTTAGAGACATCTCTTCCTCCCTATCCTTTCTGTTTTTCTAGTTAGAAAAAAAAAAAACACCTTCTCTGTCTTGCTTCTCTCTTTTATAGTGGTTGTAGTTTAAAATTACTGTTGTGTTATTTTTTGACAGTTAAGATGTCTAAAGAATCTGTTAAGGAGCACAAACAATCTGGGTTTAAAAAGTGCAGTTGATGCACCCAGAAAATGTCTATAATGGACAGACACACAAGTTGTGTCTATTGTTTAGGACCAGTTCATCTCCAAGAATCCTGCTCCATTTGCCATAGTTTCAGTGCAAGGGTCTTACAGGAGAGAAAAATAAGCTAATTTTGAGGGGTTTGTTGAAAGTTGAAGAAGGTAATCAGACCTCAAAACTGGATAAGTCGAAAAAGGCAGCTTTGTCAGCTCCTGTGTCTCAGCCGTCAAGCAGTTTCAAAAATACAGCATCCTCAAATCTGAAAGTTATCAGTTCTGACAAATTTGGTCCTCCCTCGGTTCCATCTGTCTCCTTGGAACTGTTGCGGAGCCGAAAAAGGAGTCGGTCACTATCCTTGGAGCCTCTTCATTTGGTGTTGCAATCTCTTTTGTTACAGTCTGTGGCAGGTAGCCACAAATCGTCAAGCCATTCCTCTCGATCCTGCAGATTATGGGACGATGACGTGGAGAGGTCATGAAGAGGTTACTCTAAACCCGGGCCCTAGCAGAAATTCTCTCAAGGTTAGCCCATCGGATTGTGGGGCCGACAACTGTATCTCAGATACCATCGATTCCTCCTCCGACTCGGATGAGTTTGGAGCCAGAGAGTATGGAAGTCATTGTGCTGGATCCTGCGAAGCCAGTAATCACTCCTGATATTTCGGCTCCGTTTTCTGCTCTGATCTCGTCAATGGTGTCTTCCATTGAGGGATCTGGGGGTCGACATCCCCTGGTCGGCTCTGGGGGGGAGAGTCGAGTCGGACCCTTGTTGGAACCGGCTCTCCCACTCGGAGCTTCGGCTCGGGTGAGTTTGGCTCCCACATCAGCCTCAGAGCCATCCTCCTCGGTGCCGGAGATGTCTCCCAGCCCCTCGGGACCAGAGTCTCTTTCAGGCCAGGATTGCAGTGCCTTTGAGGTGATGCAGAGTGTGCCCTCCACTGAGTCTGCTCCACCTTCGGCCCCAGCCTCCGCCACACCTTCTCATCATCCCTCCATCACCCCCAGAGTAGAGAGTTAGTGCCCCAGGAAACCCCAATGGGTGGAACCTCCTCTTCCGATATCTCCCTAGAACACCCCCCCCCCGAGGAGGTCCCTTGGGAAGACAGTGTAAGAGGAATCACGTGGACTCCCCTGAGTCTGTCACTTCTGATACTGACTTGGAGAATTCAGAAGGGTCCTCACAGTCACCTTCTGAGGATGTCTCCTTTTCAGACATCCTGTAGATCCTTAAGCAGAGGGGCAGCTGGAAGTCCCTCTCCCCTTCTGAAGATGAGTTGGTATACCTGGAGGCATTTGGCTCTCGCCCCTCCACCTCTTGGGTGTCTCAACCTTTTGACCCTTTCCTGTATGTAGTGAGTCGGAAGGTGTGGGACTCTCCAGAATCAGTGGACCCTGTTCCGCGGAGGCCAAGTAAATTTATTACGGCCCCAGAGAACAGACTATATTTAACTAAGGGAGTTCCAGTAGATGCGATGGTGGTGGCTGCTGCTACATAGAAGGAGTTAGATGAAACTTCTGCATCTGTCCATCCTCAGAACAAGGAGTCTCACACGATGGACAGGTATGGGAAGCGTACTTTCTCCTCAGCGGCCTTTACCTTGTGGTTGCTGAATTATTTGTCACATTTCACTCGACTTCAGAGGGATCTCCTAAAAGTGCTGTAAGATACCCTACAAGGTGCTACAGCCCAGGATTTATCAGATAAGATTAATTCCCAGCTTATCACCTTAACCTCCATCACTAACTCCTCCATGCGCCTCATTTCCTATGCAGCTGATGGAGCGAGCAGGGCAGCAGGCACAGGAATAGCTCTTCAGAGACATTCCTGTATGTGCCTTTGCAAGTTTCCTGAACCCTTCAGATCTTCCTTTATTGACGCCCCCTTTGATGGCTCATCCTTGTTCAGGCTGAAAGTAAAAGAGACTCTCACCAGGAGCCAACAAGATGGTAAGACTCTATCTGCCATTGGAGTCTGTTTTTCCGGCCCTACCAGACCTTATTCTAAATGTCAGAAGAGCGGAAAGATGTGGTTCCAGAAGTCCAAACGAGCCCTGTCTGACACTCGTGGTGATCCTTCTCCCAGGGGCAGAGGAGGAAATAATGGAAGATGCCATTCACGTGGCAGAGGGGGTCCACAGAACCAGGGCAACAGAGATACTTTCTCCAGTCTGCCCTTCCAGCGTTCCTGAAAGGAGGCCCGACTCTCCACCTCTAGCGGCAGTCAGGGGGAGGCTATCGCTGTACCCAGAAGCCTGGCTGAAATTGACTCAAGACAAATGGGTACAGTCCATTATATCCAGGGGTTAGAACATTCCCTTCCACTGTTCACCTCATCTGTCAAAGTTTATCCCAGACATTCCACCCAGTCAAAGGGATCATGCAACCCTAGAAATTCAAAGGTTGGTAGAATAAAAGAGTCATCCAAGAAGTCCCCACAGACCAGCTAGGATCTGGAATTTACTCAAGGTTCTTTTTAGTTCCAAAAAAGACTGGAGATCCATATTGAATCTCAGCAGACTAAACAAGTTGGTGAAGAAGTCAAAGTTCCAGATGGTAACACTGCAGTCTATACTCCCGTTTCTGGGACAAGACAATTGGATGTGCTCGTTAGATCTTCAGGACGCGTACTACAACATAAAGATGGACAGGTGCTTCAGAAGATTTCTACACTTCTGGCTGGGAGCTAGTCATTACCAGTTCACTCAACACAACCCCCAGAGTGTTTACCAAATGCATGGCAGTAGTCACAGCTCATCTGAGACATCAAGGATTCCAGGTGTTTCCATACTTAAATGACTGGCTCCTAACGGCCACCACCAAGCAGCTACTAATCAAAGCCAGGGACTCCACCATCCATCTCTTCTCAAAACTAGGCATCACTGTAAATGCAGAAAAATCTGTCTTGTTGCCATCACAGCGTATTACCTTTATAGGTGCAGATTAAAACACAAACACGTTAGCAAAACTGCCTAAAGAAAGGATACAAACACTATGCAGTCAAGTGCTTATCTTACTCAACAAGAAAAAAGTACAGGCAAGATATTCCCTCAAGGTCTTAGGCTCTGTGGCAGCGACAATAACACTAGTTCCCCTGGCATGACTTCACATGTGAATATTACAGTGGCTGCTCTTTGCCCAATGGTCCATACAGGAGTTATCCATGTCTCACAAGATTCTCATTACAGATTCCTGCAAGAGGGACCTGCTTTGGTGGATCCAGTCCACTCAGGTAACAATGGGCAGACCGTTTGTACTTCCCCAACCTGTCACTACAGTAACCCCGGACAAATCCCAGATAGGTGGGGGGGGCATTATCTGGGACAGACGGTCCAAGGGGTTTGGAAAGATCACGAGTACCATTTGCACATCAATGTCCTAGAGATGAGGGAGGTGCTTCTGGCATTGCAAGCATTATAGAACTCTCTTCCCATGGGGACAATCGCAATTCAGACAGACGATATGTCAGTGGTATGGTACATCAACAAACAAGGGGGAACCAGATCCTATCCACTCTGTCGAGAGGCCCAGAGAGTTTGGCAATGGGCGATGTCTTCTCAATGCTTTCTGACAGCAACGCACATCCTGGGGAAATCCAACATCATAGCAGACAGGCTAAGCAGAGCGATTCTCATGCCTCACGAGTGGTCCCCGAATCAGGAAGTTGCGAACTGAATTTTTTGCAAATGGAGCCAGCCTTGCTGCTACCTTTTTGCCACTCCCTTCAATGCCAAATGTAGCAACTACTTTGCCCTCATTTCCCCTCCGGGAGAGTCACCGAGGGATGCACTCACCCATGACAGGTCCCCCCGGGACTTCTTTATGCTTTTCCCCCATTTCCTTTGATTCCAAAAGTTATTCAGAAAGCCAAGTCATTGAGTTGCAGGTTAATTCTCATTGCTCCATACTGGCCTCGTCAGATTTGGTTCCCCTTCCTTTGGTCCCACCTTCAGGAGGATCCATTGTTCCTAGACCCAGTGCCGGATCTTCTGACGCATCAGTCAGGAATCCTCCATCCTGCCCTTCAGAGCCTCAAGCTGACAGGTTGGTTTCACCACTTCCAGTCTTAGCCAGGCTTCCAGAATTATCCCCTGCAGTACTCCACATTTTGATCTCCTCACACAAAAAGACAACTAGGAAACTTTACACAAGGAAATGGAAGAGGTTCTCTTGTTCAACAGACAAATAACACATAGATCTCTTCACAGCCCCTATACCAGCAATTTTGGAATTCCTGACAGAAATTTTTAATCAAGGAACAGCAGCAACCACTGTTCGAGTTCAACTAGCTGCTATATCCAATTATCATGTGGGGTAACTCGGATCCAATGTAATGTCTCACAAGTTATGCAAGGTCTTCCTCAGGGGTACAGTCCTATTAAGACCCTCCTGTAAGAGAACCTCCTTCCCCATAGGATCTAAATTTAGTATTATCAGCTTTGATTCTTCCCCCATTCGAACCAGCATCCTCTTGTTCGCAAAAATTTTTATCCTGGAAAACACTCTTCCTAACAGCAATTACCTCAGCTTAGAGGGTTTCAGAGTTTCAGACTTTATCCATCCGTCCTCCCTATTTGATCTTCAACAAAGATAGAGTTCCCCTCAGAACAAATCCCCCCTTCTTGCCAAAAGTTTGTTCTGAATCAAATTTAAAACAATCTATAGAATTGCCTGTGTTTTTTCCTAACTATAACAACAAGGCAGAATATAAGCTTCACCAGTTGGATGTACATAGACAACTGTGTTTTTATTTACACAGAACGAAAAATTTTCAGAAAATCAGATCAATTGTTTGAGTCCTATTCAGAAATGAAAAAAAGACAGGACAGTCTCAAAAGTTACTTTGTCCAAAAGGCTTACTGAGACTATCAAATATGTTTATCACTCTCATAATAAGAACCGTCAAGGAAAGTGAAAGGACATTCAACTAGAACAGTGTCTACTTCCATTGCCTTTCAATCCAGACTTCCACTGGATTCAATTTGTGCTGCTGCTATATGGGTTAATACTCACATCTTTATCTCTCATTACAAAATAGATGTGGCCTCCTGGAATAGGGCATCCTTTAGTTACACTGTCCTGAAGAGTTTATTCCCTTGAGCCACCCAAGAGAAAGGTGCTGGGGACTCTGTCCCAACCAGCAAGAATGAAGGCGAGATAGGGCAACATAACATAAAGAAGTTATATTCCATGTTTGTTGTCCAGTATCTCGCCTTCATTCTTGCGTCCCACCCAGCCATCCCCCTCCTGGAGGATCTAGAGGAATTTTTACAATTGGCAAATATGGTCTGATTCCCATCTTGCCTTCCTTTTACCTTTATGACCAATATATTTTATATATTTTCTCTTTCTGTATGTTAAACATATCATAGGGAGCTCTCTCGCTCAAACGAGATCTGGGGAACAGCCGCTAAGCACCATGGGATAGGTTGTAGCCTCGAGCCAGTAGAAGCACTCAAGCTTTGGTATGCGGTCGAGTAGGAGCCAAGTTTCGGCTCTGAACCCAACCAGCAAGAATGAAGGTGAGATACTGGACAACAAACATGGAACGTTATGGTGAGTACATAACTTCTTTTTTTTAGTGCATCTGGTTGGTGATTTGGGTTTTGGTGATGTTGAGTTCGCAAAAGTGCAGTTTTGTTAAACAGCACTTTCACTTAAAAGGAATCAGTGTTGTAAGATTTGGTAATTTATATATATATATATATATATATATATATATATATATATATATATATATATATATAGGGCCTAGCATGTTTTTTCCAGGGTGTTCATGACATAAGCCCTACACCAAAAATAAGACCCAGTTCTGATTCTTACTGTAACCTAATCATCACTCAGACTTGACGGTTGAGATCCTTGGCCCATAAACCCACACAGGTGTACTTTGATTAGTCAAAGTACAGACAACATGCGGGGAAGCGCGCGCTCATGGTAACAAGCAGCTGTGGTAGTATCTTCTCTTCATAAATGGCGCCATTTTGTGTTGCCAGTCCAGTCATGTATGTCTTCAGTTAACCCTCCCCAGACAAGATGAGTGCAAAAAGAAAGAGCTATTCCGTTGAGTACAAAAAAGGAATTGTGGAGGGCTCCCGTGGAAGAACCTGACAGCTTTCTGTAAAGAGAAGAAGCTAGATCTCCGAATGGCCTGAAAATGGCGAGCAGCGTATGTTAACCTCAGTTAACAGGTTGACGAGGGAAACGTTAAGAAGTATAAGTGTGGATCAGGTTGGCAACCATTATTTCCTGAGCTTGAAGACATCATCTGAGAGTGGATTGCTAACAGGAGAGCAAAGGCTTTGGTTGTGCGCAGGGCTGATATTCGAGCATTTGCCCTTGCAATAGCACCACAGTTAGAAATATCCACAGAAGAATTCAAAGCATCACAACATTGGCTGGATGGTTTCCTTCAGCGATATGAACTGTCTCTAAGAAGCTGGAAGATACTGAAGTTATTAAACGTGCACTTGTGTTCAAGTCCTTTGTTGATGGCATTGACTTTTCTAAATACCAACTCTCAAACATGATTGATATGGATGAAACTGCAGTGTTTATGGGCCAAGGATCTCAAGCAACAATTGATCAGAAGGATACGTCAATCTACATTCCCTCCACTGGTTGTGAGAGTGTACGTGTTACCTGTAGTTTGGCAATTTGACTAAATGAAAAGAAAACCCCACCTCTAATCATTAGTAAGGGCAAGAAAGATAAGACTGAACATTTTTCAGGCATTTGCATTCTTGAAACCAAAAAGCCTGGTGCACACAAGCATTTATAAGGAAGTGGGTCAATGTAATGCTGCCACTTGTTTTGTGAGGTGGTGAAAGAGGTTTGCTAGTCTGGGATTCAGCCAGCACTCACCGCGCTAAAGAAACAAAGAAATTCCTAGCACAGAGGAGAATAGATCAAATAATGATTCCCAGAGGAATGACTGCCTATCTCCAGACTCTTGATAACAAGCCATTCAAGGACCATTTGCACATGGAACTCAATGACTACATTGAAAATAGAATGGAGAGAAATCAGCATGGAAACTTTGTGAAGCCTAGCCTGCAAGAGGTCGTGACTTGGGTGAAAATTCATGGGATAAAATCACTGACAGCTGTGTTGCCAATGCACTACGAGAAGGCTACTTGGACAAGCAGTGCTCATTTAAGGAAAGCTCAATTGCTAGGCATGACAGACTGGGGCCAATGGTGCTACAGGGAATTGAGTCGCATGAAATTCAGGCCAAAATTCGGGGGTTGGACACTTATGACAATGTCCCAGAAGAAGATGACATGACTGTATTTGAATAACTGTGAAAGCCAAGGTGCAGAAATGTTTGTTGCACTGTTTATGTAGAATTCACACACAACTGTCAACCTGTTATTAGAACTGTTCTCTAGTAATAGAAAAGTACAAAATAAATTTCAATTTGTGTAAATGAATAAATGTTGATTTTTGTACATGAAGAAATATCGATTTGTGTTCATTAATTAATGTTAATTATTTATATGTGTGTGTGTGTGCGTGTGTGTGTGTGTGTGTGTGTGTGTGTGTGTGTGTGTGTGTGTGTGTGCGTGTGTATATGCATGTGTGAATAAAAGCATATGTACTGTGAGAGAGTCTTGTCATTACTAAATGCTGTGTCTGTATATAAATAATATTTAGTCTTTAAAATCATGTGTTTGGTTATCACTTTAAGTTCATCTGCAAGATTTCTAGTTCTCACATAGCCTGAACTGTCACTTGCACTGATGAATTTTTACTCCCATCTAGCAGATAGTATAAACCAACAGGTGATCATAATGCAGATGTACTAGGGAAAGTAAAGATAAACAACCATGGTTGAATGCCAGCATTAATAAGCTCTCTACTTAGATAAAGAAAAAAACAATTGAAGCCTATAATAAGTCTAAATCCATACACAATGAAGATTATATCAAAAGATCAACAAAAATCTAAGTTATGCTATGGAAGAGCAAAGGGCAACACAAATTAAAATTAGTATCCTATGCCAAAAATAATCATGAATTCTTCTTAACTACATCAGATGATTAAGAAATCACACCCAGAAATGTTCTGAATTAATTCATAATGGGACTATCCATGTCACCTTTGAAGATACTGCTCATGCAAGTGCAGATAAATTTTGTGCCTATGTCCCATCAGAAACAGTCTTTGACGTTCTCTGATTCCAGCCTTAAGGTTATTATGGAACATATCACAACTGTGCTCTGTAAAACTAAAAGTAACATCTCCATGAGCCTAACAACATACCTGATTTGCTTAATTAACAGCAACAAACATTCCCTGTCTGAACCCCTCTTAAAACCTAAGCATACAATAGGGTATGTTACTGAGGTATGGAAACTTGCTTTCATTATGCCCCTTCATAAAAGCGGCTCCACCTCAGATCCCATGAACTATACACGCCTCAGCCTAACAAGCCTGATTTGGAGAGCAGTGAAAAGTATTATGTCTGATTTCATAAGGTTCAGTATAAAAACTTGTATTATTGTAGACCTGTAACAATATGGTTTTATCAAAGGAAGTACATATCTACTTAATATTATAAAGTTCTTCAGAAAAGTCATTGAAGCCATAGACAGTGGCTGTGCAGTTCATAAAAAGAACCAGGATCTGGAGAAAGGATTTTATTGGCACTATTCTCCATGCTGGAATTATAAAGAAGCATAAAGGCCTAAATGTAAACAATTGTTACTTTAAGATGAATAGCAAACCAGATAACAGACTGAACCTGTGTTTCTTCAAAAAACTGAAAAGGTGACTTGTGGCATTTTTCATGACTCACTAATGTTACCCCTGCAGTTAGTCATCTGCATCTTGAATGTCTAAATCACTAACCTAGACGTATAGCTAACTACATTTACAGATGTCTGCAAGCTGGGTGTTATCATTCACTCAACCTCCAAATCCATGTTTGCCTTTTTGCTTTTTCCTGGTTATGGGTTGCCACAGCGGAACTCCGGTCCGCTAAAGATTGGCAGTCAATTTTTATGCTGCTGAGTTGCCAGCCCGACGCCAAACCTTCAACGAAGACATGCCCATTCACACATGTCTTTCGGAGGCCACTCGACCACGGGGAGGACATGCAGACTCCACACAGAAGGCACTCCATTGGAGCTAAATCATACAAATCAGTGGTACATTAGAAACAAATCAAGTATTAAGAAGTGTAACATTGTACAGACTTGTTAAACTGATGCTGATGGATTACAGCACAAGCAGTACCCCACGTCAATGTCTTGTAGCTGTCAGAGATCATAACACCTTTATAAACAACTCCTGTCTTTTGACCACCCTTTAGCAATGGTAGTCTGTAAATCCTTCTGCATAGCCCAGTTAATAACTAAAGATATCTCATGCAGGTTAATAATAATAATAATTTTTCTGCATTTTCCCTGATTAGATCAATTGTACAATATAATGCCCCTTGTAAGATGCATCTTTCCAAATGCATTTTGCAGCTAAGAAGACCCTAGACATTCCCAACTAAAAAGAGAACACCAGACTAAAGAATCTCAGCTACCAAGACAGGCTTGAAGCTTTGTCCCTGTACTCCATTTTTCATAGACACATGAAAACTGATTTATGTTTAACATGCCATGTTGTTAAGGACCCTGACCTTCTTGATCTACTGCATCTCTACAAAACAAATGGTTCCATTTGAGCTAAAGATTTAAATCTCTATCAACAAATAAATAAGGCATACTTACGTGATAGATTTATTGCTTAGCACTTTCTCTTTATCTGGAATAAAGCAGCATGATACCCTCATGTTCTCTTAAGACAAACCTGGACAGTTCAGTACCTCCTATAAATTCATCCTCATCCTGACTTGTTTTGGTCTCTTGAAGGGAGGAAGTATCCGGTGAGGGTTGATTTTGGCAAGGTAGTCATGGTCCATGGACTGACTCTCTGCTGTAAAGGCTATGAATCTTCAAATCTATAAAAAGTGCAGAGCTTAAATGAAGGCAATGAGCATGGAAAGTCATGTGGTAAATTCTCTGTAGTAAATGTAAGCAGTGTGATGTTCTGTTAAAAGTGTGGTTTATATTTCAAAATAAATTGCTGCACGTTTGGAAATGAAGCAGAGCTTTCACAAAGAAAAAAAATGCGAAGACAACACTTGTTGGCACACAAAATTTAAAAACTAAATTGGTTTCAGGACTCCTGTTTAGAACAGCAAATTTCCATTGGTATCTTGTCTGGATTTGGTGATGTTATTGTTCAGCTGTACTTGCTCTGACAGGTCCTTATGGGCCATTTATTGCATATGGTGCTTCTTTCAACCTGTGCCTAAGTGGAGATATCTAACAGGGGAAAGGGCCCCAATGGCTTGTGTTGAAAAAAATATGATTGCCCTAAAATCCCTTAGCTACCAAAACAGATTGGAAGCCCTATCTCTATGCTCTCTCTCTCCTATGGACTCCTGCATGAAAATCTATGCCTGGCATTCTTTTATATCTTCATATTATAAATAGCTACACATACACCCAAGCCACTGTATTTTAAAAGCAGATGCCAAATATCACAGTCTTTCCATATAACCTAAATATTCAAAAGCACAATATGAAGGGAAATCAGAACCCTGATGTCTCCATTATTTACCATAAAAAATAAGCAACATAAGCTTATAAATATTTACCGCATTTATAACAGCTTTTCATAAAGGTAAGAAAGACAAAGCAATTAGGTGCAGGTTCATCGGTAGATAATAGGCTATTGGGCCTAGATCCTACATAAGCCTAGCCAAAAAGGTACCCTGGCTTTCGCCACCCAAGAAAATGATTTTCCTGTGCCCCTGTGGAGCAGAGCCACAGAAGTGATCCCCGGGGTGAATTTCCTATCTCCCATCCAATCATCAAGATTTTTCTTGAAGAGTGCTAATGAGGAGCTTTGTTTGATATAGATATGTAGTTTGTTCCAGAGTATGGGAAGTATCTGGGACAGGAATCTATCCCTCCAGCATGTTCTGTTTATTGTGGTGACAAGGTTTAGGTCCCTGGAGCATGTAGCTCAAAGGGACTGGGATTTCTTTAAGTGGAGCATGTCCAACAGCTCTGGGTTTGACATAGCTTTGTATGTTAGGCAGAGATCGTCTGTGAGAAGGCGATATGCGACAAGAGTAAATCTGTAGTTTTTTTAGACAGTCTGCGTAGGGCATTTGTTTGAGGCCGGTAATCCTCTTTGTGAGGTATTTCTGTGGTCTTTCCAGTTGTTGTTGATGGCTTGTGAGGTACATACCAAAAGGGGGGTGCTATATACATCTAAGTATCACTGTAAATGTGAATTGTAGAGCTTCCTCAGTGAAATAAATGTTTTTATGCAGGTGAATATGCTGGAAGAGTACAGCAGTCTGTAACTGTTGCAAAGTAATTTATGTAGCAACTTGTAATTGCACGTTTTTATACTGGAAATACTGAAAGGGCAATGTATACCAGAGTAAGGAAAAATTGTAATGACTGCTTTGCATAAATATAAAATGAAAGATGATCATATGATTACTTCTAGATTTTGAGCACTGTTAAGTACTAAATTGTAACTGCTGAAATGGTGCTTTGACTAATGAATTATTGGTATATGATTGTAAATATCAAATCAGATTAAATAATACCCGAGAATGTGGCTTACATAAAAATGTGTCTATCAAACCATATCTAAAGAAAAGAAAACTAAAGAAGTTCTCCTGTCTGTGATAGTTACTGCATGCTAACATAATAATTCAACTCAGTAATTACTTAGTACATATGTACTCCTGATTTGTAACATTTGTCAACCTATGATCCACTTGAAAGTATCTAAACAGAGACCTTTCCCTGGCCATCTTCAAGCGCAACCTTCACCAATGGATTAGAAATCACAAATTCACTCCTGGGGTGGCGCCTGTGTCCTTTATGGACAGAGACTGTCTGTACAAATTGTCAAAACCCCACTTGCTGCCTTTTATTTTTTCTTTAGGGATATAAAATTGGGTAAAATCTGGGTAAAACTGGCAAAGCTTTTAAGGGCACTTGAGCTGTTAGCCTAGTAATCTCCTATGAACCTTTGAACTTATGAACTGTGCTTAGTACTGACTTTGTTCAATTTGCATGATTAAAGATATGGTTCTTAATAGTCCAAAAGCTGCAAGTATCAGTTTTATTGATTTTTTTTTACTATATTTGTTAACCAGGTAAGCCTGTTGGGTACAAGTGTCCCTAAAGCGTAATGTGATCACCCCCCCACTGGATATAATATACTAAGGTATGACAGACAAAACAAGCATACAGGTGGTATAGCAATCATGTATAAAAATTCCCAAACCATCACCTTACTCCCATAGGACATACACAAATTACAAATTTAACAATGCTGAACTTCTAATAGCACTCCTAAAAATCAACAATAGGAAAACAATATGTTTAACATCAGTTTATATACCACCAGAGAATAACATTGATACTAACGAAAGTATCCTGTATTCGATATTTCAACAAATTTACCATGAAACTATAATACTTGGAGACTTAGATATAGACTGGCATTTCATAAATTCTACTACCCCATGCTGAATCCATAAACTTGTATAACCTCAACCAATTAATAACCACAGCCACTAAAATCAATAAAACTTTAGAGAGATGCTAAACATTAGACAGCATCCTTACAATAAACCAGACAAATTGACAAAAATAGGCTGCCACTCAGGCAGCATACGTGACCACATACCAACATATGCCATTAGAACTCATCATTACCCAGATAAACATATTATCTATAATCATATATGAAATACAACCAATTTCAGCAAAGATGTTTTCAATGAAACACTAAAACAAAATAACTGGAATATATTTAGAGCAGTCTCACTAGATACCACTGTAGAACACTTTAATAATATATTCATACAAACCTTAAATAATCTAGCATCGGTATGTAATAAAATAATAAAGTTCAACCCCGCACCATGGCTAACAAACTAAACAAACAAAAAAAGAACTCACACTGAAAAGGGATAATGCATTGGTATAAAAATAGAACTCAAAATGCCTTCCTGCAATTTGGACATCTTAGAAACCTTGCAAAACAAAATGTTAAACAGGACAAGCAAGCATACTATACCAGCCTACAAGACAAACATCAAAACAACCCAAAACTTTTTTGGTCTTTAGTAAATAAACTACTCCACCCTGGCAAGACAACCACTCCCTCTCCAAAAATAGACAATATGGTGATTTAATTCCTACTTTATATACTCAGTATTATTTTCTTAGACACTAATACATCTGACCCCTCTCTCTACCCCAGTCCAACCAAAACTACCCAGAGATCTTCAATTTTAGTCCAGTACCCACCTCACTCATAGTGAAGTTGCTCATTAAACTAAAACCTGCTTCCATAGCTGTAGACCAGCTACCATCAGATTACCTAAAAATGGCCACAGAAATCTTAACCTTCCCTGTGTCCGTACTAATTAATAGTCTATAGCAGAAGGAAATATCCCATCACTGTGGAAAAAAATCCTACATCATACCACTACATAAAGGTGGCACATCTACAGAGTTGAATAACTATAGACTGATATAAATTCTCTCCCTCCTCTCCAAAATATTACAGAAATGCAGCCATATATAGCTGATACAGTACTTAACCTCAAATAACCTGCTCTCAGAAGCACAACATGGCTATAGTCACCACCACAGCACCACTACTGCTCAACTACATTTTATCAATGTAATAAGCCTACATAGAAGCAATGGTCTGCTTGTGTCCACCATGTTCTTAGACTTGTCAAAGGCATTTGATACTGTCTAACACCAGTAACTGCTCATTCAACTCTCCTCAATAGGACTTTCACAATACTCCTTGTTGTGGTTTCTTAGTTACCTATCTGGAAGGCAAGGAGCCATTAATTGGCAACAAACCTAATCATCCTTTCAACCATTTACTACAGGTGTCCCTCAGGGATCTATCCTTGGTCCTGTCCTATTTAATATATTTATTAAGGGTCTATATTACATCATTGAACTCACAAGAGTTCGAACGATGTAATATTGAACCAGGAAGTTCGAAACCCAAAAAGTACGAAAACACAGAACAGCGGCTTTTTTCACCAGGGAAAAAAATCGCTGTTCCGGTACAAAAAAAAAAAAACATGCGCACTTTAAACTTAAACTAATGTGGGGGGCATTTGATACTGTCTAACACCAGCAACTGCTCAATCGACTCTCCTCAATAGGACTTTCACAATACTCTTTGCTGTGGTTTCTTAGTTACCTATTTGGATGGCAAAAACCCATTAATTGGCAACAAACCTACTCATCCTTTCAACCATTCACTATAGGTGTCCCTCAGGGCTCCATCCTTGGACCTGTCCTATTTAATATATTTATTAAGTGTCTATGTAAAACTCCACTGCCAATTATGATTGGACAAGTGATCCGCTGTGGTGACCCCTAACCGAGAAAAGCCAAAAGAAGAAGAAGAATACATTGTCGAACTTACAAGAGTTTGAATGATGTAATATCGAACCAGGAAGTTTGAAACCAAAAAAGTACGAAAACACAGAACAGCGATATTTTTTTCACAGGAAAAAAAATCGCCATTCCAGTAAAAAAAACACGTACACTTTAAACTTAAACTAATGTGGGGAGGCTTTGCCCCCCACACCCCCAACATGGGGGGCTATGCCCCCCACACCCCCCCTACTTAAATATACCAACTCAGAGATTGCACCACAGTGGAGGAAATAGCAAAGCCGCGAAAATGGCCCACCGACTTTTTTCCCTGGGGAAAAAAATCAATGTTCCGTGGCTTCACTATTTTCACATTTCGAACATATGAGTTCGATATTACAACGTTTGAACTCCTGTGAGTCCGACGTAATATAGATCCATTTATCAATAACCTCCACACCTCCACTCACCATGCTAGTTTAATTCAGTATGCAGATGACTCAACATTATATGTGCAGCCTCAACAATAAATGAGCTCCAAGACATTACCCAAAATTTTTCTCCTCTGTAGAAACCATGCTCAAAGAATCAAACCTCCTGCACAACCCCGAGAAAACCAAGTTAATGCTTTTTACCTCAAAATTTGCCAAAAATCAAAAGCAAGCTTTTACCATAAAGTCAGCAAATCATACTGTCATTGAAACTGTAATTCACAGTAATCGTCTAGGCATTATAATAGATGACAGTCTCAAATATGACCAACATATACTGCACACCAGTAAATAATAGATGTTAGTCTCAAATTTGACCAACATGTACTACACATCATTAAATCTACAAACCAGAAACTAAGCTCCCTTTATAAGATCAATGGATTCCTTACAGATACTGCAAGAAAAACTGTAGCCTCCACCTTCTTACTGACAACTCTCTTATATGCCACTCCTATCCTATCAAACTTAAACAATATTCAAAGAAAGAAATGTTCCTCCTGCTATAATAAAATAGCTAGATTTGCCACCAATCTCCCTCATAGGACCCACCATTGTCATAGCTTAAATCAGTTAAACTGTCTTGAATTGCACAACTGCCTAACATATTCACAACTAACTACAGCACACAAACTCATTCTTCATCCAGAAAAATTGTCTTGCATTACAAAACTTATTACTGCCCTACTGCCTAGCAAGGGACCTCTGTTCAAATAACAAATTCTTACTACTCACGAATAGGTCAAATTATGTTGTCGGAGACTTGCTCTACTTCCAGTATGTTGCTAAATGCTGTAATAGTATTCCCACACAAATAAAACTTTCCAACAAACTCAAGGGTTTTAAACCACTGCTTAAACAACATCTTAACCAATCCTGGTCCTGCACATGCTTATCACCAGGTTAAGACTGTGCTCACCCTACAATACTCTGCAGATTCTCTCCTTAAAATACTCTCAACCTCTCACTGAAATGACAAAACAATTTTTATACATAACTATTGCCTGTACAATCCACCAAGTTGCATGTGGGCTTCCTTTTTAGTAACATCTACCTCTGTAACATCTTAGAATGTAGAAATGTAACTACTGTATGTCTGTAACTGTAAATAGAAATGTGACTACTCTGTGTTTAACTGAAAGTAAGTATAATGCAACATAAACAAATGGAACTTTTCTCCCCAGGTCTCTGCTGAAAATGGGTATTACCCAGTCAGATTTTCCTGGTAAACAAAGACAAATAAATAAATTTTCAGGGGTGACCTGGGAGTACTGTCTGATCAAGTTACTTCTTCAAAGTCACACAGTAGTCATATGGAGGTTGAAGGAATCAAATCATGCACCCTTGAATGTAGGAAAAATGGTTGACAGTTTAGAATCTTAATCCTCTGTGTTAACTGCCAGACTGTAGACCTTTGTGTTGTTGTTTCTTTCGGCTTTTCCTGGTTAGGGGTCGCCACAGCGGAACTCCGGTCCGCTAATGATTGGCAGTTGATTTTTATGGTGCCAAGGTGCCAGCCCGATGCCCAAACTTCAACGAAGGCACGCCAATTCACACATGTCTTTCAAACGCCACTCAACCACAGGGAGGACATGCAGACTCCACACAGAAGGTGCTCCAGCCAAGAATCAAACGGGAGAACTTCTTGCTGTGAGGCGACAATGCTACCGCTGCACCACCGCTGCTTCCACTGTAGACCTTTGTGTAATTTTTTTAATAAAATACCTTTACCTCATTGAATCTCTGCTTTTTGATTTAAAAGTTGTTGATTTGTGCTAACATTAAACAAGAACCTAATTTGAATTTCAGATATTTCTTAAATATTTTATTGTTTGCTTTCACCCCACTCCGACCTCATACACTACAATTAGCCTTGCAAGTTATTTAAGTTTCTTCTTCTTTGAATTATTGAAGGGCTTGGTATATCTTTAACAATAACATATTTTAAAAAAGATCCAATGAGCTTTCTTCCTTCCAAAAAGGTACTCAACTTTAAAAATAATTTGTCTATTAAAATGTGTGTATTAATATCTTTTCAGGTAAAGAAATTTGTAACAAGCTATCTACATTTTCTCTTTGCAGTGGAAATAAACTACTTACACCAGGAGGAAAAAGATGTTTATAGTATAGGCAACATATAATTTTGTAGAGTAACATCAGGAGGTTTACAAGTTGTAACAACCTTAATACATTTGCAAAATTACCACATCAAACTTCAAATAAGAACACATATTCATTGTATATATAGAATGGCACTAATGATATTTCTTTTAACTGGTTTCTCTGAAATCCCAGAAATTTAGTAACCTGAAGTTAGAAATAAGCAAGCTGCTGACCAGATAGCAAGTATATTCACAATGTTCTTCGTGTTTCACTGTTGCAGTCATTACATTTGGGTAATCCTGCTGGCAGGTTGCCCTCAGCCAGCCTGAATTCCAAAGTCTTGGGTCCTGCATCGGCTGCAGTCACCCCTTCCCTGATGTTAGGTCATCAGGGGTATAAAAGAAGCAGCCAATGCCATTTTCTTTAGTCTTTCTTGCCACACGGTGCCCGAAGCAGAAGCAGTTCGCAGGTGCCAGTCGGCCGACTCCTGAGATTTTCGTGTTAGAGTTTCAGATCCGAAGTCTTCAATAAAGCTAAGTACCCCATTGGGGAAACTTTTTTCTTGCTCCAGACCGATGTCAGAAAAAGTTAATAATTGTATTTCTTGTGGGAAGCAAATACCTCATAAGGATTTTCATTCTTACTGTATTCCTTGCCTAGGCCCTGATCACAATGTTTCTGGTTGTCAGTTTTGTGCTAGATTTAAACAACGCACTATTAAGCGTTGGTATGATTTTGTTTTGAACTATTTTGGACGCCAGTTTAATTATCCAGAAATGTCGTCGGATAGCCATCCGACTACCGGAGTTCACAAAAAACGTAAAGAAAAGAGATAGACAACTGAGGCCCAAAACTGACGACGAAGCTTCTCCTAAGCCAGTCGCCGGTTCACTGGTCCTCAGTGAAGTGCTTTTGCAGCCCCTAACACCCGCTATATTAGAGTCACAGGCTACTACCAACTCCCACATGGAGTCGGCCATGCCACTGGAAATTCAAGGTATTGGAGGCTCAGATATTATCCCTTCAGATGGGTCCAGAGCTGCAGAGCAGGCACCGGATTTTGAGGGTGTATTCAGACCTAAACAATTCTACATCAAACCAACTTCAGCTTCAAAGGCAAAGACTAAAGCACCTTCCAAAGCAAAGAAACAAACTCAAGAGCCACTTTGTCAGGCCTCTATGCCCAAAAAACAGATGCTCAAAATGGCCGAAGACTTGATTACCTTGATCAGGGGTTCCCATCCCCCTCCTGATAAGAGGCCTAGGCAAGAGACTGACTATGAATCTTCAGATCAGGTTTCCATTTCTTCTGATTCCTCTTCCGATCAGGAATATTCTCTTCTCCCCTATGAGGATTCTGATGCTGAAGAATCTATACCTTCAGCTTCTCCTCCAGAGGACTATTCTTTTGGGGAAACCTTACATACCATGAGGGAGCATTTCCACTGGGAGAGCCAAGATTTTTCAGAATCTAAAAAGAGGCTCAGGAATTTCCTTTTACTACCTCAACACAAGCCACTAGCCATCCCACCTGTGTTAGACATTGTAGATGATGTGTTTTCGGAGTCTAGTCTTACCCCTGACACCTTACCTCCAGCTCCTGTTAAGCCTGACAGATATTACAGGGTTCCTGACTCTCATGAATTCCTTTATAAAAACCCTGCTGCAGACCCAGAAACTATGTCTCAGGGTCCCAAAGGAGTTAAGGCTTCTGCTGCAAAAAACCCTACCCCCTCTGACAGAGATTCTAGGGCAATGGGTAGATGGGGAAAAAAGGTTTACACATCTGCTACCTTGGCTATAAGGGCATTAAATTGTCAGTTTTATGTGCTCAAATATCAGCATCATGTCATGGCATTGCTTAAACAGAAAATGTTGTTAAACTCTGAATGTGCAGAAAACAAGGAAATGCAGGATTTATTGCATGCAGCTGAACAAGTTGGAAAGCATACTTTGCAATGTGGTTTTGATTCTTTAGAAGCCTCCTGCAGGACCGCAGTCACAGGTTCTGTAATTAGGAGGCATGCTTGGTTAAAGGAACAAAATCTGCCTGATCATGTTAAAGCTAAATTATTAGATGCACCTTTACAGCATGATATTTTGTTTGGTGTTAAGGCAGAAGAGGTGTTAAAGAAAATGGAGGACAAAGCTAAATCTATGCAAACGGTCAAATATTTTTTACAAGTACAGCCATCTAGGTTTAGTAGACACTGGCCAACAAAGAATTGGTCCTTTCCTGTGTCAGACAGACCTCAAAGGGGCAGATCCAGAAGCCCTAGAGGCAGTTCCCAGGTGCAAGGTTCATACCGCCCAAAGCAATGGGGGGCTTCTACCTCCAAAGCTGGTGAAGACAAATCACAACCATACAGGAAACAGTCCCAATGACTTCCCCCTGTCTGCACCAAGCACTTGTCTCATGGCATCACCCTTAGGGGGAAAATTAGCACTTTTCTCTCAAAATTGGCACATTATAACCCGGGACAAGTGGGTCCTAAATATTGTGTCACAAGGCTACAAGTTCCATTTCCATACCCTGCCAAAGGCAAACGGCTGTCCAGATCTGCCAAAAAATCAATGGGCAGAGGCACAAAAACAAGTCTCATCCCTCATGGACATGGGGGTCATTCAACAAGTACCAGAGCAAGAGCAGGGACAAGGATTTTACTCAAGACTGTTCTTGGTACCCAGAAAGGACAAGGCCTGGAGGCCAATACTGGACCTATCTCTTTTGAACACATTCCTGGATATACCAAAATTCAAGATGTTGACTTTGCAGCAGCTTCTGCCCATGCTGGGCAAGAATGCTTGGCTTGTGACTTTAGGCCTAAAAGAGGCATACCTGCATGTCCCGATTAGACAAATATGCAGAAGATACTTCAGATTCAAGGCTGGCTCAATGCATTACCAATTCTCTGCACTGCCCTTTGGCTTATCTACTGCACCCAGGGTCTTTACAAAGTGCCTGGCACCAGTAATTGCATTCTGCAGACAAAGAGGAATACAGATATAACCTTACTTGGACGACTGTCTAATTCAAGCAGAGAACAAGGACATCCTTCTACAGCATCTGGCATTTGTGAAAAGACTTCTAACATGCCTAGGGTACACAGTCAATGAAATAAATCAAAACTAGTACCCTCTCAAGAAATAATATTCCTGGGTGCAAGCTTAAATACAACTGCCCAGATGGCTTATCTCACACCAGACAAACAAAGGCAACTGACTACCTATTTCAAAATGTTGGCAACAAAGGCCCAGTTGTCTACAAGAAAAATTCTGCAGGCTTTGGGCTTCATGGCATCCTGCATCCTACTAATTACATATGCAAGACTGCATATGAGGAAACTTCAATGGTACCTAAAATGTGTTTGGACTCAACATTGCCACAGCCTGGAAACTATGATTACTCATTCCCTGCCTGCAACAGGAGTTTCGATGGTGGGCAAAGGCTTGTCACCAAAACAAGGGACAGCCATTCACATTACCCCCAGCCAGGCAGACACTAACAACGGATGCATCAGATTATGCCTGGGGGGGGCCCACATGTCAGGAAGATGCATTCAGGGCACATAGACCTCAAACCAAATGCATCTACATATCAATTAAAAAGAGATGCTAGCAGTTCAAAATACCCTGACAACCTTCAAGGACCTACTTCATCCGGGACAACTACTGATAAAGACAGACAACACTACGGTCATGGGGTATATAAACAAGCAGGGGGGCACACATTTTTACCCCCTTTGCAGACTAGCCATGACTTTGTGGGACACAGCATTGACTTACCAAGTACATCTGCAGGCATAATTCCTGCCAGAAAGGAAAAATACTCTGGTAGACGAACTAAGCAGAAACCTCATGGATCCTCACGAGTGGCACCTGAATCCACACGTCTTCAGCATGATAACAAAGAAATGGGGATGCCCGGACATAGATCTATTTGCAACTCACAACTACCTACTAAAAAGATTCTGCACAAGGATTTATCACAGACAAGTATGGAAAGTGGACCCCCTATCTTTCAGCTGGAAAAACCTATCAGTATATGCATTTCCCCCTCTGCCTCTCCTCCCCAAGGTACTCCTAAAGGTCAGACAGGAGAAGCCAAAGATGATACTGTTTGCCCCAGACTGGCCCCGCCAGTATTGGTACCCAATAATAAGGAGCTTGTCTCAATGCCCAGCTTGGACCTTACCTCAAGTACCTCATCTACTGTCCCAGCAGAACAGTCATATCCTGCACAGCCAACTCAGAACTTTAAACCTGGCAGCATGGCGAATAATGTAGTCATACAAAACACACCTCTCAGTAAAGCTGTGATGGATGTCATTTTGGTAGCCAGAAGGCCTAGTACTAGAAAATCTTATGCTGGAAAATGGAAGAGATTCTGTGCTTGGAACCAGGCACAAGGCACTGATACAGCTGTGCCAAATATGCCTCAGATTTTGCAATACTTAACTGAGATGCTGGACAAAGGCCTATCTTTTTCATCTATTAAAATTCATGCCTCTGCCATTTCGGCTCATTACAATGTAGAGCCACCAATATTTTCTCATCCCTTATTAAAGCAGTACCTCAGAGGAGCCAAAAATTTAAGAACTCCACGGAGATCACCAGTGCCTGTATGGGACCTCAACTATGTCTTGGAAAAACTCACCCTGCCTCCTTTCGAGCCAGTTGCTACTGCTGATATCAAGTTTTTATCTTGGAAAACAGCTCTGCTCCTAGCAATAACTTCTGCAAAACGAGTTTCAGAGCTGCATGGCTGTGGAACCTTTTATCATCTTTTATCCAGACAGGGTCTCTCTGAGGACAAACCCAACATTTATACCTATGGTTTTGTCCAGTGTGTCTTTCAACCAAACTATTCACCTGCCAACCTTTTATCCAAATCCACAGAACAAGGGGGCAAGAATTCTTCATTCTTTGGACGTACACAGACAGCTTAGATTCTACTTGGACAGAAATAAAGTTTTCAGAAAGACAGAGCAATTACTAGTGGCGTATGCTGCAGGATCACAAGGTAAGGCTATCTCAAAGCAGACTATTTCAAAGTGGATAGGCCACTGCATTCGTTTCTGCTATGTACACCATGGCAAGCCAGTGCCTAAGGGCATTAGGCCACACTCAACCAGAGCTGGAGCCACTTCAGTAGCCTTTCTCAGGGGAGTGCCTACCAAGGGCATTTTAGAGGCTGCTACTTGGAGTTCACTGCTCACCTTTACAAAGCACTATCATCTGCCATTCTTCTCTAAATCCAGGGCAGGCTTTGCCACTGCAGTTCTGCAGGGCCTCATAGCCACTCCTAATGCTGTTTAGCTCCAGTCTCCCAACCTTAGCTTTGGGACTCTACCCAAATGTAATGACTGCAACAGTGAAACACGAAGAACATAGTACGGTTGTGTACACTTACCATAAATGTAGATGTTCGAGTGTATTCACTGTTGCAGTCCAGGTTACCCACCCACCATCCCCCTTCTCTTCTGATGGAACCTATCTTTCCTTCTCTGATTTATACAACCTATGTAGTGTATTTGCTTGTAGGTGAAGGTAAATTTTATATTGGTGCATGTAATTATACATATATAAATTTTGGCTACCCTTTACGGGGGCACCTGACATCTGGGGCAAGAAAAACTAAAGAAAATGGCGTCAGCTGCTTCTTTTATACCCATGATGACCTAACGTCAGGGAAGGGGCGACAGCAGCCAACGCAGGACCCAAGACTTTGGAATTCAGGCCGGCTGAGGGCAACCTGCCAACAGGATTACCCAAATGTAATGACTACAACAGTGAACACACTCGAACATCTACATTCATGGTAAGTGTACACGACTGTACTTTCCCTTTTGTGGCAACCCCATTAAACCTTATCTTGTACTGTCTGCTAGAGCTTCAGTCATGATTCCAGTTTACATTTCAAACCTAATTAAAATGATGCACTGTGACCCAGTGTCGATTCCCAGCTACTTCAACAAAATGTTCATGCATTGATTTGCACAAACATTCTTACTACCAACTCACTGGTAAAACCAGTTTGACACAGAAAATGTAACTTTTAAGTTTTCAACAGGATTCACATATGACTGATTATAGCAACTGTGGCTTTTAAAGGGGCATTATTTAGCCTGGCATTATTACAGCTTCAACAGTGGTGCAGCGGTAGGTTGCTGCCTCACAGCAAGAGGTTCTCCCGTTCGATTATCAGCTAGTGTGCGGGGAGTGCCTTCTGTGTGGAGTCTGCATGTCCTCCCCACGGGTCAAGTGGCGTTCCGAAAGACATGCGTGAGTGGGCGTGCCTTCGTTGAAGGTTGGGCGTCGAACTGGCAACTTGGCACCGTGAAAATCTACTGCCAATCATTAGCGGACCGGAGTTCTGCTGTGGCGACCCCTAACCAGGAAAAGCCGAAAGACAGCAACAACATTATTGCAGCTTCGACATCATTATAATTGGTATTACAGAAATATTCTTAGATTGCTAGCTGCATGCCTTCAGTTATGATACAGCTTAGCTGTCAGTTTTCTGTAGTACTGTATTCCCACAGGGCAGTAATCAGTAATGTCCCATCTCTGTAATCTGTAAAGTAATGCTGATATGTCATTTAGTTCTTTTGTGATTTTGTTTTAGTTGTTTTGTGCATTTCCTTTTTGCCGGCATGATTATGTAAAGATGAATGTCCCATATATCCAAGCATACCAATTTATTGAAAAATCATTTATACTTAAAACACATATGCACGCACACACAATGTACAATTAGTGTGGTATTTATGTGATTTGCCAATGCTAGTATGTACATTGCAGCATTTGTTTAGTCAAGCGATGCTATGTATTTTCCTACTTGCTGTTCCTTACATTTTTGGGCTGTTTTTAATGAAAAGCATAGTAACATCGTAAATACTGCAACTGTTTAAAGCATTTATGTTGTGACTCCATTCCTGTTATTCTGATGCTGATTTCTGAAAGAGCATCTCAGCTTTATTTTTCTTCTCTACTGATAAAGCCTCAAACATTTTGAATCTCTGCAATTTGGGTAGCATCATTCTGGCATTTTGTCTTTGTGTTAAGGGATACCTACTATATGAACATTTCAAGTAGTGGTATTTAACCTTTATGAATTGCCCAGACTGGATTTACAGGTTGATTTCTTCATGGTCTGGCTCACAGTATATGCTTATGCCCCTTTTGTGTTTTGTGAAGGGACAGAGTTCTAGCAGTCAAGAGAAATTGCATTTCCTTGATAAGTTTGAAATTTTATATTGTAATAACATTTGTTTATCCTGCTCTCTAAATATCTCAGTCAAGTGCTGTCAGCTACAGCACTTAACAATACATTAATTAGAAACAGTGTCATATGAGGCTTCTCACATGCTTAAAAGCTCTAGCACGTATACTGTTTTCTGAATAGTTCACAGTTTAATGGACTACACCCTGTGAAGGTCGAAATGACCACAGATGGTATGAAATAGCAAAAAAATGCTGAAAAGTAGTAATAACATTTCATTTATATAATTTTGAACCTATTATATCTTACCTTTTTACCATTACATCTATTCCTCTTAGTCACAGTATAGCTTTATTCCCTCAGTTGGTAAAGACAGATTTTAGTTGAAAAAAGTGGATAGCACAAGTCTCAAGACTCACTGCTTCTCATTACGCACACACATCTGTACCCAAGTCATTTGATATTTTTGCATGCACAAAATATATAAACGTCAAAAGTGTTTGTGTCATAATGGTTGCTTAATTCCATCTTTTTTAAATGTATCTCCTTTTTTTCATCTTCTTTCTTTGCTTGAGTCCATCAGTTTTCCATTTTTGGCCATAGTCTCTTGCATAGTGTTGTCTTTGTATTCCCTATAAGTATGCATTTTCTACAAATTATTATATGCCTATGGTAAAAGCAGTTTCTTCCTTAGAGCATCATCTGTAGGGAGATATGAATCGAATAGGTGTTATTTCTCAGAAGAAACTGTGGAAAAACTTTCTACCACATATGTTAAATTTGTGTGAAGTTATACTTGCATTGCTGTATGTAAGACTATAATTTGCATAAGATCTTGATTTTTTTTCTTCACAGTGAAGAGCTGTATGCACTAAAAATATCATATTTGCCAGTCTTTTATATAAAACCATAGACACAAAAATAATGACAGTGCATTTTAAATTTAACCAACACTGCTGCCTTAGTCCACAATAATGGAATTAATTACAATTAGTTAATACTATTATCTGGCACATTAGCAAAATTGCCATCACCGGTTATAACTTAATGCATTTAAAATTAAAAGGTTGTCTGTCTCTAGACATTTGTATATTCATATATGAATATAATTTTAAGCAACAAATTAGGTTTGTGCTTTTGAATTTTCATTGTTCTTCCTTTTGATCCTAATTTATAGGTAAAGAAAACTTTAAAGTAGCTAGGAAAAATCAAAAGAAGACGAGGAGTGACATAGAAGGGAAAGCAATAGACCAGATCAACAACTTCAAGTATGTGGAGGGAATAGGTAAAGAGAAAGGAAGTCTGAATAATGATGTCAAAACTTGATTCAGGGGGCTGCAGCCAACTTTCACAGAGTGTCAGAGGTAGTCTGTGACAAATGAATGCCAAAGAAGCTGAAAAGTAAGGCATACAAAACAGTGGTGCAACCAATACTTATGTACAGTACAGAAACCTGGGCTGTAAAAGAAGAGCTGTTAAGGAAGATAACAGTGATGGGAATGAAGTGTCTGAGATGGGTAGTAGGATGCACACTAAGGGACAGATAAAAAAATGATGACACCAGAGCAAAAGCCAGAATAGTTCCATTTGCACAGAAGATCAAAGAGAACATATTACAGTGCTCTAGGCACATGTGCAGGAAAGCAGAAGATGATTTGGGGAAGAAGATTTGGGAGAGACAGGATAAAGGAAATAAGAAAGAAGGATGTTCACCTAACAGATGGACTGCATGAAAGAAATCCTGTGATAGTCGAGCATGACTGTTGAAGAAGGTAGGAGAGAGGAACTGAATTGAAAGAAGTGGTGACAGCTGACATGACACCCCAACCCTATGTAAAAAAAAAAATGGGAAAAGGTGGGTTGATGATGATGTTTATTATGAGGGAAAAACTTTAAAAAACAGCATGAAAATCTTCTAATTTTCTGATTTAGCTTTTATAAGTTGTGATAACATAATAAGCAGTTGGTCATTAATCTGAAACTTTTAAAATTTCATAGGTATTTGATTTCAACCACCCATTTTGAGTTTAATGTGGTCAGATTATTGATTCTTTAAAATACTAAATGAGTCTTCATACAATTCTGCTCTCCTTTGATTTGAGGCTTCTGTAAGCTGAGGATGCACTCGGTACTTCCACTTATTCAACCTATATTGTTTTCTATAGTTTTTAAAATGAAAGGCTGAACCTTACTTAAGGAGCTAAAACATGATCCGATGTTGTCATTTTCATTCATTCCTCATCTGATGGGTCTCTGCTCCAACTCAAATCTGACTCGGACAATTCTTACAGATCCTCAGATCCAAACTCTCAAGCTCCTCCCTTTACCAGTAATGCCATGCTAGCCTAATGTAACGCAGATGTGATTGGCTACCACATCACTATAGACATGGATCCTTTCACTCTCAAGCTATTGGTGAACTTTTAGTTAAAACAGTGAGTTTTTTCTACAGTTTTTTTCCCTCTGTATTAGTTTTTCCTAATTCTGTCTCCTTCCTCTGTATTACAGTAAATTTCCTTTTCCATTATTAGCAATAATTCCATATATTTCTTTAGTACCATCTCTGGTACTTTGTAATCTTTATTCTGTCTTTTTACTCTTTGTCTGCCATTGTTGGTAGCCTTTCCTTTTCTTAGTTTTAAAGTAAAAAACAACAACAACAAAAAAGTAAATAATATTGCTTCTTTATTGTTGTTGCTTTTTTATTTAGTCCAGTATGGCATATAAATCTACTGGATTCAAAAAATGCATAACCTGTGGGCATACAATCTCTTACTAGGATGCTCACAGGGAATGTGTATACTGCTTGGGTGCTGCCCATTTAGAGGTAGACTTTTCCGTATATGCTGGTTTCAATTCCAGGGAACTCACAGAGAGGAGAAATAAACTTGTAATGAAAGACCTTCTCCCTTCCACTTCTTCTTCTTATGCTTCAGCTGGGGCTGAAACCCCCTCTGAGAAGTCTGACAAAGGGAAGCCCAACTCAGCTCCCAAAGATAGACTTCTGTAAAAGATCTCCAGATCCCACTTGCTCCTTGGCTCTTTCCTTGGAGCCACTTGTAAAATTGTCAAAAAAGTTGGATCCAACCACTTTGGATCCCTCTGTTCCAAAATCCAAATCACCTTGGATCCAGTCACCTATTACCCTACTGGATCTGATAATGTCACTGCTCCCTTCACCTTTCTTATAGTTTTCTCTCCGCAAACATTTTAGACCTCCATCCATGTCCTCTTCTCCCAGGTCTTCCAGGAGTTTAACTGAGGCTTTAGTGGATGGGATGATGAGGAAATTCTTCAGAGCTCAGATCCAGATGGGGATACTCCGGTTCCATCTCCCACTGCATCTGTGAGCCTGCATGAGACTATTCTCTCTTTGTTTTTTCCTTTTCTGATCATACCTGCTGTTTTGGAGCTCTTGGGTCTGAGATCTTTGGGGGTATCCTCTTTGGATCCAAAGATAGTTTGTTCTTCGACTCTGGTTACTTCCTGAGTCATCCTGTTCTGAGCCTTTTGAAGCCGGAGGACTCTCTGAGTGCAAACATCAGTGCAGGATCCTGGGGTCGAGAGTCAACTCTGAAGTTATCAGAGCCATCCCTGCCCCTTGGAGCTTGTCAGCTGGACAACTCAGGTCCAACTCCATCCTCAGGTGGAGTGCTTGCAAGTCTGCAGTGGCCTGCAGTTCTGGAGATGTCTGTTCATTTATCATCAACTTGGGTCTCCCCCAAGTGCTCTGCCTTTGAGATTGTGGAGAGGGCCTTCTCTTTACCTAGAGAAAGGTCATCAGTATCCCTCTTGGATCAAATTACTTTACCTCCTTTAGTTCTTTGTTCTGAGCCTCAATCTTCCATTCCACTGCAGTAGCCAGTGAGTTCGTCTCCAGTCAGTCCCTCAGGACTCTCCCATCTCTTCTGATACCTTACCAGACCATACTGCTGATGAGGTCCCTCATAAGAAAACGTGTAAAAGGAGACATTCAGATTCCCCTCAGCAATCTTTCATGGCAGATACTGATTTCAGTGGAGAGGAAATGTCCCCCAGATCTCCACCTGAAAATGTCTCCTTTGGAGACATTCTAAAGCTCTTTAAAAAAATGTGGGTGAACTTCCAATATCCCTTCTCAAGAGGAGTTGGTGTTCCTGAAGGCTTTCCGGTCAAGCCTGGCTACGTCTTGGGTAACCCCACCCCCTCCAGCTGATGAAGTTATACATTATTTCTTGCCAGGATTGGAAGGAAGTAGATACTGTGAAGCCCCACCCCTATGCATCCAGACAAATGTTTAGTCCCTCCCAAGGACAGAACACACTGGAGGAAGAGTGTCTCAGTTAATGTCATGGTTTTCACAGCAGTCACCAAAAAAGAGCTTGTGGACCAGAGCTCTTCTGTTCCACCCCCACCCCCCCAAAAAAAACAGTTCTTGAATTATTTGGCACATTTTATGAGACCGCAAAGAGATTTGACTAAAACAACTCTCCAAATCTCTTTCTGGGTCCATGCCTACCGAGGACCAAGATAGAGTTTCCTTGCATCTGGCCAGTCTTCAAACTATATCTAATGCATCCATGAGGCTGATCTCTCATGCAGCAGAAGGTACCTCATGGGCAGTGGATTCAGGAATTGCCATTAGGAGACGTTCCTGGATGCATCTATGTGACTTTGCTGTGCCCTTTAAGTATTCATTTATTTGTGCTCCATTTAATGGATCTTTCTTATTTGGCCCTAAAGTAAGGAAATACCTTGTCTGTCATAGGGATATGTTTTCCTGTCCTGCAAAGACCATTTTTCCAGAATCACTGAGGAGATAGAAAGATGTTTTTCCAAAAATCCCAGGGTCCTTTCCAAGACCCATAAAGAGATAGTTCTCCCAGAGGCAGAGGGAGGAACTCTAAGGGAAGATACCACCCCCATGGCAGAGGTGGCCTGCAGAACCAGGGTTTTCAGGATTCATTCTTGGACAAGCGCTATCAGTGCTTCTGAGCAACTGTCTTGACTATTGCCCTCTGGAGGCAGTCAGGGGCATTTGTCTATGCACCAAAGAGCCTGACTATCTATAACAAAAGATTCCTGGGTGCAGAAAATTATATCCAGAGGTTATATCATACCATTTTTCCAAATTTCCCTACAAGAATGAAAATAATCCCCAATGTTCCACCCAATCAGAGGGAAGCAGCAGACTTAGAGATAGAAAAGCTGCTAGAAAGAGAGTTATCCAGTAGGTCCCTCCAGACCAGAGAGGATCTAGGACCTACTCAGGATTCTTCTTAGTGCCAGAGAAGACAGGGGACTTAATCCCATCCTGGATCTCAGCAAACTAAACCAGTTTGTGCAATATTCAAGGTTCTTGATGGTCACACTTCAGTCCATTCTGCCCCTACTATGAAAGGGTGATTGGATGTGCTCGATAGATCTTTGGGATGTGCACTATCACATCAAATTTAACAAGCACTCCAGAAGATATCTGCGCTTCTGGAAGGGAGACAGTTATTACCAGTTCAGAGCAATGCCCTTTGGTCTTACCACAGTCACCCAGGGTGTTCACCAAATGCATGATGGTGTTAGCAGCTCACTTGAGACTGCTGGGATTCCAATTGTTTCCATACATAGATAACTGGCTCCTACAAGCCCCAACAAGGCATCTACTACTACAGACAAGGGGCTACTTGTTCCAGTTGTGTCTTTACCTAGGCATAACAGTCAATTATAACAAAACAGTTTAATGTGGTCAGATTATTGATTCTTTAAAATACTAAATGAGTCTTCATACAATTCTGCTCTCCTTTGATTTGAGGCTTCTGTAAGCTGAGGATGCACTCGGTACTTCCACTTATTCAACCTATATTGTTTTCTATAGTTTTTAAAATGAAAGGCTGAACCTTACTTAAGGAGCTAAAACATGATCCGATGTTGTCATTTTCATTCATTCCTCATCTGATGGGTCTCTGCTCCAACTCAAATCTGACTCGGACAATTCTTACAGATCCTCAGATCCAAACTCTCAAGCTCCTCCCTTTACCAGTAATGCCATGCTAGCCTAATGTAACGCAGATGTGATTGGCTACCACATCACTATAGACATGGATCCTTTCACTCTCAAGCTATTGGTGAACTTTTAGTTAAAACAGTGAGTTTTTTCTACAGTTTTTTTCCCTCTGTATTAGTTTTTCCTAATTCTGTCTCCTTCCTCTGTATTACAGTAAATTTCCTTTTCCATTATTAGCAATAATTCCATATATTTCTTTAGTACCATCTCTGGTACTTTGTAATCTTTATTCTGTCTTTTTACTCTTTGTCTGCCATTGTTGGTAGCCTTTCCTTTTCTTAGTTTTAAAGTAAAAAACAACAACAACAAAAAAGTAAATAATATTGCTTCTTTATTGTTGTTGCTTTTTTATTTAGTCCAGTATGGCATATAAATCTACTGGATTCAAAAAATGCATCACCTGTGGGCATACAATCTCTTAACTAGGATGCTCACAGGGAATGTGTATACTGCTTGGGTGCTGCCCATTTAGAGGTAGACTTTTCCGTATATGCTGGTTTCAATTCCAGGGAACTCACAGAGAGGAGAAATAAACTTGTAATGAAAGACCTTCTCCCTTCCACTTCTTCTTCTTATGCTTCAGCTGGGGCTGAAACCCCCTCTGAGAAGTCTGACAAAGGGAAGCCCAACTCAGCTCCCAAAGATAGACTTCTGTAAAAGATCTCCAGATCCCACTTGCTCCTTGGCTCTTTCCTTGGAGCCACTTGTAAAATTGTCAAAAAAGTTGGATCCAACCACTTTGGATCCCTCTGTTCCAAAATCCAAATCACCTTGGATCCAGTCACCTATTACCCTACTGGATCTGATAATGTCACTGCTCCCTTCACCTTTCTTATAGTTTTCTCTCCGCAAACATTTTAGACCTCCATCCATGTCCTCTTCTCCCAGGTCTTCCAGGAGTTTAACTGAGGCTTTAGTGGATGGGATGATGAGGAAATTCTTCAGAGCTCAGATCCAGATGGGGATACTCCCGGTTCCATCTCCCACTGCATCTGTGAGCCTGCATGAGACTATTCTCTCTTTGTTTTTTCCTTTTCTGATCATACCTGCTGTTTTGGAGCTCTTGGGTCTGAGATCTTTGGGGGTATCCTCTTTGGATCCAAAGATAGTTTGTTCTTCGACTCTGGTTACTTCCCTGAGTCATCCTGTTCTGAGCCTTTTGAAGCCGGAGGACTCTCTGAGTGCAAACATCAGTGCAGGATCCTGGGGTCGAGAGTCAACTCTGAAGTTATCAGAGCCATCCCTGCCCCTTGGAGCTTGTCAGCTGGACAACTCAGGTCCAACTCCATCCTCAGGTGGAGTGCTTGCAAGTCTGCAGTGGCCTGCAGTTCTGGAGATGTCTGTTCATTTATCATCAACTTGGGTCTCCCCCAAGTGCTCTGCCTTTGAGATTGTGGAGAGGGCCTTCTCTTTACCTAGAGAAAGGTCATCAGTATCCCTCTTGGATCAAATTACTTTACCTCCTTTAGTTCTTTGTTCTGAGCCTCAATCTTCCATTCCACTGCAGTAGCCAGTGAGTTCGTCTCCAGTCAGTCCCTCAGGACTCTCCCATCTCTTCTGATACCTTACCAGACCATACTGCTGATGAGGTCCCTCATAAGAAAACGTGTAAAAGGAGACATTCAGATTCCCCTCAGCAATCTTTCATGGCAGATACTGATTTCAGTGGAGAGGAAATGTCCCCCAGATCTCCACCTGAAAATGTCTCCTTTGGAGACATTCTAAAGCTCTTTAAAAAAATGTGGGTGAACTTCCAATATCCCTTCTCAAGAGGAGTTGGTGTTCCTGAAGGCTTTCCGGTCAAGCCTGGCTACATCTTGGGTAACCCCACCCCCTCCAGCTGATGAAGTTATACATTATTTCTTGCCAGGATTGGAAGGAAGTAGATACTGTGAAGCCCCACCCCTATGCATCCAGACAAATGTTTAGCCCCTCCCAAGGACAGAACACACTGGAGGAAGAGTGTCTCAGTTAATGTCATGGTTTTCACAGCAGTCACCAAAAAAGAGCTTGTGGACCAGAGCTCTTCTGTTCCACCCCCACCCCCCCAAAAAAAACAGTTCTTGAATTATTTGGCACATTTTATGAGACCGCAAAGAGATTTGACTAAAACAACTCTCCAAATCTCTTTCTGGGTCCATGCCTACCGAGGACCAAGATACAGTTTCCTTGCATCTGGCCAGTCTTCAAACTATATCTAATGCATCCATGAGGCTGATCTCTCATGCAGCAGAAGGTACCTCATGGGCAGTGGATTCAGGAATTGCCATTAGGAGACGTTCCTGGATGCATCTATGTGACTTTGCTGTGCCCTTTAAGTATTCATTTATTTGTGCTCCATTTAATGGATCTTCCTTATTTGGCCCTAAAGTAAGGAAATACCTTGTCTGTCATAGGGATATGTTTTCCTGCCCTGCAAAGACCATTTTCCCAGAATCACTGAGGAGATAGAAAGATGTTTTTCCATAAATCCCAGGGTCCTTTCCAAGACCCATAAAGAGATAGTTCTCCCAGAGGCAGAGGGAGGAACTCTAAGGGAAGATACCACCCCCATGGCAGAGGTGGCCTGCAGAACCAGGGTTTTCAGGATTCATTCTTGGACAAGCGCTATCAGTGCTTCTGAGCAACTGTCTTGACTATTGCCCTCTGGAGGCAGTCAGGGGCATTTGTCTATGCACCAAAGAGCCTGACTATCTATAACAAAAGATTCCTGGGTGCAGAAAATTATATCCAGAGGTTATATCATACCATTTTTCCAAATTTCCCTACAAGAATGAAAATAATCCCCAATGTTCCACCCAATCAGAGGGAAGCAGCAGACTTAGAGATAGAAAAGCTGCTAGAAAGAGAGTTATCCAGTAGGTCCCTCCAGACCAGAGAGGATCTAGGACCTACTCAGGATTCTTCTTAGTGCCAGAGAAGACAGGGGACTTAATCCCATCCTGGATCTCAATAAACTAAACCAGTTTGTGCAATATTCAAGGTTCTTGATGGTCACACTTCAGTCCATTCTGCCCCTACTATGAAAGGGTGATTGGATGTGCTCGATAGATCTTTGGGATGTGCACTATCACATCAAATTTAACAAGCACTCCAGAAGATATCTGCGCTTCTGGAAGGGAGACAGTTATTACCAGTTCAGAGCAATGCCCTTTGGTCTTACCACAGTCACCCAGGGTGTTCACCAAATGCATGATGGTGTTAGCAGCTCACTTGAGACTGCTGGGATTCCAATTGTTTCCATGCATAGATAACTGGCTCCTACAAGCCCCAACAAGGCATCTACTACTACAGACAAGGGGCTACTTGTTCCAGTTGTGTCTTTACCTAGGCATAACAGTCAATTATAACAAAACACATCTCACACCTACTGAGTGCCTGGAGTTCATAGGTGTTTGTCTGGACATGGACAATCAGATAGCATCTCTTCCTCCAGTTTGAATATCGACATTTAAATCCCAGGTCAAGAAACTAATCCTGCATTCTTCTCTTCCAGCACAACTGTTCAACAAGCATTGGGATCCATAGCAACAGCTATCACCCTAGTCCCTTTAGCCAGGTTTTCACATGCGAATTCTGCAGTGGAACCTGTCAGTATAGTGGTCCATTCGTCAGCAGCCTTTAACCGCCCCAGTTGAGATTGAGTAAGTTTGCACAAGATATCTTGTTTGGTGGCTTCACTCAGACAAAGTTTACAAAGGCCATCCATTTGTTTTTTCCCTGCCCACGGCCACAGTGACCATGGACACCTCCCAACTTGAGGGGACACTATCTGGGAAGGACGTTCCAAGATACGTGGTCTGTAAAACAGGCCAAAATGCATATCATTGTCCTGGAAATTAGAGCAGTCCTCCTAGTATTTCAAGCCTTTCAAGATGCCTTCCACTCCGATATTATTGCTATCCAGATGGACAACATGTCAGTAGTCTGGTACATCAACAAGCAGGAAGGAACCAAATCTGATCCTCTATGTCAAGAAGCAATGAGAGTGTAGCAATAGGTGAGCTCTTCTAACTGCTGTCTAATAGCAACGCATATACCAGGGAAAGAAATTGTGATTGCGGGCAAACTAAGCTGGTCCATTCTGATGCCTCATAAGTTGTCTCTCAGTTTCAAAGTGGTGGAGATAATTTTCTGTTGCTGGGACCAGCCATGCTGTGACCTATTCACCTCTCCACTAAGCAACAAAAACAGCAGGTTCATTGCCCTGATCCACCAACTAGGGAGTCACTAAGGGATGCTGTGGTCCATGATTAGCTTTCTGGACTTTTCTAAGCTTACCCACCATTATCTCTCATTCCCCAAATTTCTACAGAAAGCATACTGGTTAAAGAGCACAGTTATCTTCATTGCACCCTTTTGGTCTCATTAGATTTGTTTCTCCTTCCTCTGGCCTCACTTCCTACATCCACCCTGGAAATTGGATCCCAATCCAGACCTCTTGTCTCACCCAACAGGTATGAGTCATCCAGACATAACAGGCCTCAAACTGACTGCATCATTTTTCCAGTTGCTAGATAGTCCAGGCGCTCCTCATCAGTCCATCATATTTCAATTTTCAGAGAAAGGGCTAGCTTTTTTACTTTTAAGGTCCAACTGGCTGGCATTTCAAATTCCCACCTAGTTGAAAATATTTCTACCTTAGCTTTGTCTAAATTATGTAAATCCTTCCTCAAAGGAGCTTTTTTAATTAGACCTCCACTTAAGGATCCTATTCCTCCTTGGAATTTAATCATTGTGCTTCAAGCCATGACTCAAGCTCCTTTTGAACCCTCAGCCAGGTCAGATCTAAAATTCTTGTCTTGGAACTCCATTTTTCTAGTTGCTATCACATCATCTAGATGAGTATCCAAACTTCAGGCTTTATCCTGCAAGACTCCTTACCTGGTTTTCCATGAAGACAGGACATCTTTGAAGACTGACCCATCTTTTTTGCCTACGGTAGCTCCTGAGTCCTACATTAACAAGTTCATTAACCTTCCAATTTTCTTTCTAAATTTCTCATAAAAAGGAGAGTACATGCTCCATCATATGGATGTGCATCGATAACTTTGTTTTTATCTCCATAGAACCAAATATTACCAGAAGACTGACCAGTTATTTGTATCCTTCTCACCTGACAAATTAGACAAGTCATTTTCCAAAGTTATACTGGCCAAATGTTTCACCAATTGCATCTCCTTTCTCTATACTAGAAGAAGATTATCCTTGCCTAAGCCTCATAAAAATCATTCCACAAGGTCTGTGGTGGTCTGCTCAGCCTTTTGGTCAACAGCTTCCATAGATGACATTTGTGCAGCTGCCACTTGGTCCAATGCTCATACTTTTATAGCTCATTGCAAATTAGATTTGATTTCTAGAAACACAGCTGCCTTTGGCTTCACAGTACTCTGGAATATCCTTCCATGAGGACCACCCAAGTTTCATCTAGGTGGGGACTCTCTCCCATCACTCAAGAATGAATGAAAATGACAACATCAGATAAGAAAAAAATCTGCACTTACCATAACATTAGGTATGTGTTGTCCATTTTCATTTTTCCTCAAATTCCCTCCCTCCGAAACTCCTTCCCTTTGCTCCTGGAGAGGCCTAAGGGTATCACTTTGAGAACTGTTTTTCCTATTCTATTCCTTTTTAAGCTGTCTTATGGTATTATTATTTGTGCTCTATAGGCAGTAAACTTGATCTGAGGTATGTTAGGCTGGCGAAGAATTATGCAGGTAGGGAGGAGCTCGAGATTTTGGATCCAATGATCTAGAAGAAGTGGCTGAGTTGTATTCGTGTCAGATCTGAGTCCCATCAGTTGAGGAAGAATAAGAAGGGACAACACAATTGTAATGTTATAGTGAGTACATAGCTTTTTTCCAAAGGCACTGTTTCCCTAAATGATTTACCATTCTTTCCTCTGATGACAAAATGGTATTAACTTCAGTCTGCTGTCCTGAGTTAACATATGTCTATACTGTATATCATTAGCATGCAGAATTGCTACTGCTGCATTTTGCCACTATAGTTCATACTTGGTTGTTTATTTTTTATTTTTTTTTACACTTCAAAGTCAAAATGTTCACTTGTATAAGTCTGTATAAGTTATACATAGACTACATTTTATTTATACAGACTATTTGACTACAGAAGGTTGCATTATGTCATTGGCTCAGATCATCTCTGAAAAGGATATTGTACCAGCCTACCTGACAGGTCATCATATAATTACATAAATATACTATTCACAGTGTTTAGTACTCCATAGCCCATGTAACTTTGAAGTTGTTACTGTGTTCTATAGTCTTAAATGTGAAGGTTCTTTCCTTTCAGATCTGTTGGCCATAACCCCAGTGATGAAATGCTACACATCAAATGTGACCAAGAAAGGATGGAAGTAGAAGTGTGCCAAGAAAAATAGTAGCCCACACAGCACAGGACCCGGGTTCCAATAAATAGAGTATCACTGTCTCGACTAGACAACCGTCACTTGATTCCACATAAAAACAGGACAAAAAAGTTTAGCGCTTTCTCTCGGTTAATACCGAGCTTCTTCAGAACAAACAGCAAATAGCAATCTTGACAGTACTTAAATACAAAATCCTAATCACATGGCTCTTCCTCCCTAATCAAAATTTAAAGTGCTATCATCAGAAATACAAATACATTAATCAAATGCTCCTAACTAATCATAATAATAAGTAAATAAAACCAAAATGTTACAATAAAATCAAAAAATATTAACGTAATAACGTAGTGTCCATTAATATAAAAAGTGTAAAAAATATATGTATATATAAAATATAATAAACTGACCAGATAAACCAGTGTTCATGAAAACATTGTCCTAGAAAATAATTACAGTACACAACTTGTTGGAGTATAACTACAATCAAACCATGGATGTATCTCACCCAAATCTTAAATAAATAATGACCATGTTTCTTGAACCAAATCTTACTACCTAAATATTATGAAATTATAAATGATGATAGCACTTTAAATTTTGATTAGGGAGGAAAAGCCATGTGATTAGGATTTTGTATTTAAGTACTGTCAAGATTGCTATTTGCTGTTTGTTCTGAAGAAGCTCGGTATTAACCGGGAGAAAGCGCTAAACTTTTTTGTCCTGTTTTTATGTGGAATAAAGTGATGGTTGTCTAGTTGAGACAGTGATACTCTATTTATTGGAACCCGGGTCCTGTGCTATGTGGGCTACTATTTTTCTTGGCACACCTCAAATGTGGTCAAAAGTAATGGCGACCTTGCTGGGGTTTTCATTCGCTACCTCACATGACTGAGGCACTTTTGCTAATACAGGGTATAATATTCAACCTAGTATTCGACATTAGGCTGTAAGGACAAGCAAAAATTATTTTTCACTTGTGGAAAGACACAGAGCAGAAAAAGTGAAAGTGAAACTTTAACATGCTTTCTCCCATTATGTCTTTGAGAGAATGGGTGATAGCAGAATGAGTAGATCATTGTGCAGCTTGAGATGGGAAGGCCTTAGGGAGATATTTGGTCTGGAATACTGGAAAGGCCTTAGGGCTAAGTGGATATCCATTATTGAAGCTCGTCACTGAAGTTATCAAATGTCTTTTGAGAATCTCTGTCATCATGTGTAGCTATACTCCCTACGGAAATCTTGAGACTTGCGTTGCAGAGTCCTGAGAGAGTAAAAAAAAAAAAAAGGCAGAAAATACAGGAAAAGAGAAGATACTGAATATTGATTGTGTCATTTAAATTACTTTTTTGCAGAAGGAAGCCCTCTGTTCCCCCTCCCAAAGTTATATATACTGTCTCAGAGATCACTATACTTCAGAGTGAAGGGAAAATTCTGAGAAATTACAGTCTTGGACTTTGTATATGATAAGTCAGGATTTTGGCCATTTGGTCTCCAGTTTTCAGGACTCAGCAATTTAAATAGTTACCATCTAGCAGCCTTTGTAACATCTGCCGTCAGGATTATATAGAACACCCCCTCTCCCTGAAGGGAAGTTGATATATCTAGGCAGAGTAAACATTTTGGGGGATATTCTAGTAATCCATTAAAGCATAGACTATTTACTTTCAGCTTGCTATTTATAAGAGTTATGGCAATATATATATGTGTGTGTGTGTGTGTGTGTGTGTGTGTGTGTGTGTGTGTGTGTGTGTGTGTGTGTGTGTGTGTGTGTGTGTTTTATTACAAATAAATAAAATAAATTGTATATATTACCAAACAAGTTCATACTAGGAGGAGTCTATATACATAATTTAGATAAAGCTAAATAAAAAAGAAAGAAGTTGGCATACTAAACAATAATTTGGATAAAGTGAGAGCACGCCACAAAGCCATACCCATATCTAGTAGCAAATGAGTTATTTCAAATAAAGTAGCTTATTCTGGATGGCACAGTGCCGAATGCTGATGCCTCTCAGGTTAGTAGACTGAAACTGATTTGCAGATCCATACCCATTTCTGGACAGAGTTCGGATGTTCTTCCTCTTTTGGCATATGGATTTTCTCTAAGTAGTCTGGTTTCCTTACACCTCCTAAAACTATGGTTTGATCATCAGCTCTCCTAAGCATCAGTTGGAGCTTTAATTCCTCATAGAGTGAGATCAGTCCTCAGCCCATTTATCCCCCTGCAGTTTTAAAACTGATTGCAGAGGACACCATTTGGGCAGCCGTCAGAGCTTGTCTATTTACGGCCAAACTTCTTTGCACACTCCCAGTAAATGTTCTCCAAGAATAACTTGAAGAGGATTCAGCAAGGGACTGTTGCTTACTTCCAGAAGTGACATAAGCCCATAAATGATCTTGCCTTCTGCATTTTTTTTATTGTTGTGCTATTCTCTCCAATAAAACTGTTTTTAGCTTAGTGCATTTAAACCTATTAATAAAATAAAATAATTACTATGTTAACTTTCCAATAAAAAACTGTTCCAGGTACTGAGGATTAAGGCAGTTAACTGCTGACAAGTTTCATCTTGTAATCTTGGATTAGAGTCTATCAGTTTCCCTTTGCCTGTTATGTGACCGTGTGCAAGTAGCTTAGCCATACAGTGCTCTTGGATTACCCACTGAAAATAGACAACTGTGCTTAGTGAGTTTATCTAGCACTTTGCTTCACATTACTTCTTGGAGGTGCTGTCGGTAAAGTCATGTTATAGCTTTTGGGCTGCATTGTTTGCTATATGGTATTTGCCAACTGTACTTTTCCCTGAATTCATATTGTCAAGGGAACATCAGTCCCCTTGCCATGTAGTGATTATGTTGGTCTGAGTGTACAGAGGACCTTTTCTCAGTAAGTGCTGCTTCAACAGGCCATTTTCACTAGCTGGCTTATGTTTTGATCCACTGGCTGTAAATCATTTACAGTAGCATTTTGAAATATAGTAGGCTATTCTTCCTCAGTTAGCTACCATTCTTTGATTACATTTTATATAAAATCTCATAACATTGCCTGGACAGACATGAATGGTTATAGTTACACTACCTGCATAGTATTTGTTTTAGAGCCTAGTTATAAGCTGCAGGCACTTAACTTGTCAAACAATATGTAATCAGACTTACCGGTTGATATCTTTAAGTAACTGTAATTGTGCTTCTCTATTGTGCGAATTTTCAGTGCTATGAAAAAGCACAACTAGTTTTAACTGCTAAAATGTTTCATAACATAAATATAACAAAATAAATACCTTTTATTCTCAACACACGGAACAGTGTTAGCTGTTATACATCCAGATATTGTCAGAGGTGTATTTGAGTACCTCCTTTACTATTACTGACTCTGCATATCTTAATTTTATCATCTAGAACATGCAGTAAGACACAGTTTTTATTTATAATCATAATGTTGACTTGTTTCAGCTTCAACTGAACCTCAGCCGGAGACTTCAGTGGCAGAATTGCATGATATTCCTGATTTACCAGAAAATCTGCTTGGTAATTGGAAAGCTCTTAATTCATTTGTGATTTATAGCATGCTTCAGAGAGAGGGTAAAAGAAAGAATGTGAAGCAATATGGAGAGAATTAACCATGAAGTAACATAACCACTAATGAGAGTATGGTATTATTTATGGCCTTAACAGGGATGTCTAGATGCAGTGTGGGATAATGAATGATTCCTATTTTTGAGAGACAGCACCAGTTGTAATAATGGAGTACAGAAGCATAGAATCTGTGCATCTATTTTATTTATGATTTTCTGGATATTTGTGATGTGTATGTGTGTAGATGTATAGATTGAGAAGGGTGATTTGTTAAACATTAAGTAACCCAATGCATATAAATTTATCTTGGCTGCCTCACTTATACGAGTATGATGTCAACTTTTTCAGCTACCACTGAACCAGATTTGGGAAGTCCAGTACCAACAGACTATGATAGACTCAGTTTGCAAGAGATTAAGATGGGTAATTAGGAAATTCTAGAGTAATTTCCTATTATATTTATAATTTTGGTGCCGCACCCAGAAAATGGGTAAGTTGCGGAGAGATTTCAAAGATTTCACTGAAGGGAACATCTTTATCTGGCCGAAATACAAACCTCTGCCAGTAGAAACAACGCGGGGACTAACCAGATTGAATGAAGGGAGGCGTGACAAGGAGGAACGACGCGAGGTTATGACGTCAAGGGAAGAGACGCCAGCTTTACTAGTTACAGTTTTGACGGTACAGGATAAGCCATCTTACATCGCAGCTATGGAAAAAACTATCGCAAATTCTACCATGAGCGATAACGAGGGCGGTGATACCATTGCTCATACCACACAGGAAGAACCTAATGTGAACACGTTAGGAATCCAAGTTTTGCGAGAAGAAAATAACAGCGTTCCTGTAGGAGAGGAGAGGTTACCACAGGAAGGTACATCTGCTATGAGACAGGATTATGTGTCGAGGATGAGTGTTTTAGAAACGGGGGCTCGCCCCAAGGTGAAGGTGGGCCAACAGCATTTTTTGGGGTCGTTACCAGTGAATGTGAAGAAGAGAGGCTCTTGGAAGAGGTTGTTGAGCGACGACAGAGACCTCAACAAGAAGAGGAGAACTTTGGACTGACTCATATTTTGGACTATGGTATTGTTTTTAATTTATCAAAACATGTTTTAAGTAAGGAACAACTAGAGGTTTTGAATAAGGGGCTAACATTTGTGCCAAGTAGAACCTGTGTATTTAATGAAGTAGTAATGGACATTATGTTGTTCTGTCGAAATGTCATGTTGAGAAAGTTTTTTGGCAACACTGGTCCTATGGACAAATGTCCACATAAGCCCAGTTGTTATGTTCCTCCCTTATCACCAGCATTAAGTTTATTCATTAATAAATGTGAGATTGATTTAACAGCCTATTTTCAGAAGAAATGTAATGAGAAGTTTTATAACTTAAATGAAAAACAGAGAAAGGCTTTGGATGATCTGAGTAATAACTCGGATCTAACAATAAAAATGGCAGATAAGGGAGGGGCAGTAGTGCTTTTGGATACACATTGGTATAAATCAAAGATGAAGGAATTGCTTTCTGAAGGTGAGGTTTATGTGTTATTGAACCCAGTTGAGGTGAAAGGGGTGATTGATAGAGTACACAAACGATTACATTGGTTATACACTAACCAGTACATAGAACAGGATTTGTTTGATTTCCTCTTAATAGAGAAGCCAGTCATATCTGTGTTCAAGGCCCTCCCGAAGGTACATAAATCGTCCACAGACCCCCCTCTTAGACCCATAGTGTCAGGAAGAGGGTGGGTAACTGAAAATATCTCAATTTGGCTAGAAGTTACATTAAGACCTTTTGTAGAAAAATTAGAGAACATACTGAAGGATACAGCACATTTTCTCACAGTTTGGGGGGATTTAAGTAGGAACACATCCTTAGAAGATACGATAATGGTCACACTAGATGTCCAAAGCTTGTTTACGGTGATAGGGAACCACTATGGCATAACAGCCGTAGTGGAACTGCTTAGAACCATGGGGGTCAATGGGATGAAACTTGACCTAATAAAGGATTTACTTGCATTGGTTTTGGACAACAATGTTTTCATGGGTATCAATTCTACATACAGACAGGCACAGGGGGTAGCCATGGGCACCCCCTGTGCAAATACCTATGCGAATTTAGTCCTATCGCGTTGGGAAAAACAGCATGTATTGGAGAATGAGGAATGGAATAGGTACATAGGAGCATATTTACATTTTGTGGATGATATTTTTATCTTATGGAGAGGGAGTAGCACACAGTTAATATATTTTATAGAATTCCTTCACTCGACAACATCATTTTTGAAGTTTAGTATCAATAGTTCCAGTGACTACATAGATTTTTTGGATGTTAGGGTCAGACTCACTGGGAATGGTTTTAGTTCTGAGTTGTTTAGAAAGGAGTGCTGAAAGAACACCATGTTATCATATGATAGTATGCACCCCCGATTCATGTTCCCTAACATAGTACAAGGTCAGGTCAGCAGGACCTCTAGGTTAAGTATGGAGGATGATCAATTTAATAAAGAGTTAACAAAGTTGAGAAAAAATTTCAGGATAGGGGTTACAGTGAGGGCCTGATAGAAAGGGTAGTGAAGAAGGGAAGAGCACATACAAGGGACAAATATAAGCCTTGGATTAATATGTCTAGGTTGAATGAGAGAAATGATACATCCGCTGGGTGTACACGAACAAGACAGAAGTTTATGTTAACTTATGGAAGCAATATAAAGGGCGTTTGTGACATAATCAATCAAAATTGGAATATTATCACCAGTGATGATTGTTTGAGGGATATTGTAGGTAGTAACCCACAATTTGGATACAGGAGGAACAGAAACTTAAAGGACATGTTATGCAAAGAGAGGGTAGCCAATACTACAAAAGCTCTGCCAATAACAAAGGGCACGGTACCATGTGGTCACTGCAAGGCTTGTGCCCACATCAATAGAGATGTGGTCTTCATTCATCCTGTAAGTGGGAGGAAGTTCCAGTTAAAAGGGAGAGCAACATGCAGGACAACAGATGTAGTATATTTGGCTAACTGTGACTCCTGTCCGAGTTATTATGTGGGTAAGACCAACAACATGCTTAAAGTTAGGGTTTTACAACACGTCATCAATCAGAAATTCAGATGAACATAATGCCCTATATAGACACATACAGAACCACCCCACACATCAATTTAGTTTTAGGGTTATACAAAATGTAGTTTTGAATAATAGAGGTGGTGATATTAAGCAAACTACTGAATGGGTGGAATCTAAATGGATTCTTGAGTTAGCTGCACACAGGTTCCCAGGATTAAATGAAGCAGTGCCCCTTAAGCCAGCACTTAAGAAAAGGCGGGCTTTTTATTGAATTCCGGTTAGTTGAGGAGTATTTTAAATATGTTTGTATTTGTTTGTTCTTAGTCTGAAGAAGGGTTTTGGCCCGAAAGCGCTAACTATGAGCTGTTTTGTGTTGTTAATAAACTCCAGGTTTTACATCAGCAGTTTCCAGCAACGTTTTTTCTGTTTCATATAAAATCTCATAACATTGCCTGGACAGACATGAATGGTTATAGTTACACTACCTGCATAGTATTTGTTTTAGAGCCTAGTTTTAAGCTGCAGGCACTTAACTTGTCAAACAATATGTAATCAGACTTACCGGTTGATATCTTTAAGTAACTGTAATTGTGCTTCTCTATTGTGCGAATTTTCAGTGCTATGAAAAAGCACAACTAGTTTTAACTGCTAAAATGTTTCATAACATAAATATAACAAAATAAATACCTTTTATTCTCAACACACGGAACAGTGTTAGCTGTTATACATCCAGATATTGTCAGAGGTGTATTTGAGTACCTCCTTTACTATTACTGACTCTGCATATCTTAATTTTATCATCTAGAACATGCAGTAAGACACAGTTTTTATTTATAATCATAATGTTGACTTGTTTCAGCTTCAACTGAACCTCAGCCGGAGACATCAGCGACAGAATTGCATGATATTCCTGATTTACCAGAAAATCTGCTTGGTAATTGGAAAGCTCTTAATTCATTTGTGATTTATAGCATGCTTCAGAGAGAGGGTAAAAGAAAGAATGTGAAGCAATATGGAGAGAATTAACCATGAAGTAACATAACCACTAATGAGAGTATGGTATTATTTTGGCCTTAACAGGGATGTCTAGATGCAGTGTGGGACAATGATTCCTATTTTTGAGAGACAGCACCAGTTGTAATAATGGAGTACAGAAGCACAGAATTTGTGCATCTATTTTATTTATGATTTTCTGGATATTTGTGATGTGTATGTGTGTAGATGTATAGATTGAGAAGGGTGATTTGTTAAACATTAAGTAACCCAATGCATATAAATTTATCTTGGCTGCCTCACTTACACGATTATGATGTCAACTTTTTCAGCTACCACTGAAACAGATTTGGGAAGTCCAGTACCAACAGACTATGATAGACTCAGTTTGCAAGAGATTAAGATGGGTAATTAGGAAATTCTAGAGTAATTTCCTATTATATTTATAATTTTGGTGCCATAGCTTTGAACTAGATAATCTGTTTAATTCTTGCTGTGCTTACTGCTGGTCATGTGTTATTCAGTAACTGCAAGTCATGTGCATTAATGCCCGATATGTGTGTGTGTGCATGTCAGCTTGAGTGTAAACTTCACATAAATGGTTAATGTCCACAGGCTGAGCTACATCACCATAACATCACGTGCTGTGTTAGTGCACGTTATCACTGCATGATGTGTTCAGTGATTTATACAGACACTCTTTTCTCATGTCAGAGCAGAATTGCAGCAAAATTGTTTCTGTGTTACTGTTGCATAACCTGGCCATTGTGTTACAGTTACCACTGTTTTTTTTTAAGATATTATTGATCAAATATAATATATTGGTACCCTGCACTGATATATGTCTAAGTTGGGTTATGTTGCAAAAAATATGGTGATGCTTTAACACGTTTGGTAATACAAAAAAAAAATTTCAAGTGCACATCTGCTATAAACAAGATATATTAACAAAATACAATTGCAGATAATACTGGAAAAAAGTAGTTGTGTAATGACATAACTGCTGTCTAATGAAGAGTGTTGTGAAAAGTATGGAATAGATTGGACTAACATGTTAAGAAACAAGCTAGTATAATAATTCATCTGAAGTAGGAACTTCATTTGTCAGCAACCTTTGGGATACGGATCCGATCTCAGATCCGAGCCGGCAACTTCTATCACAGTATAGATCCGAGCTCCTAGCTCCTCCCTTTACCCATTATCCCCTACCAACCCTGTCTGACCTCAGATCTAGTTTGCCGCTCTTCAAGCAACAGCTAGATTCCAGAGCTCTTGGTCTAATTTTGTGAGAAAAGAAAGTTTTCATTTTTTTCTTATACTCTTTTTGAGCGAGTGTCTCTGTGTGTGTTTAGGTTTTCCTTAGCGCTAATTTCACTCTTTTTAGCTTAAATTAGCTTAATTTTTTATCTTTATTTCTTCTCCCTGCCCTCGCTGGTCGCAATGTGTGTGTGTGTAGTGTGTAGGGCCCTAGCGGGTGTGTTTTCTTTTAGTGATGTCTGAGGCCCCTAAAGCCATTTTTTCGAAATGCACCGAGTGTGGTCACAAGCTTTCACTGGCTGATGGTCACACTCGGTGCGTTAGGTGCCTTGGGGTTGAACACCTCTCCTCGGGTTGCGCGATTTGCGCTACGTTCAACCCCAGGGCACTTAAGGATCGGAGGTCGAAGCTGGTTCTGGCAGGCGTTTTGCCCCCAGACCCGGCTCCGGCCTCCGGTACTTCTGTGACCGCTACCCAGTCCTCGGTAGCGGCCACTCCTGCCCCCCTCCCTCCGGCCGGGACTCAACCTCCCACTGCGGCTTCGGAGGTGAGGGAGGCCAGGAAAGAGAAGCGGAGGGAGAAGCACCTTAAGCGGTGGGCCGAAGACTCCTCCTCGGCCCCGCCTGCCAAACGGGCTTCTCCCTCCAGGGTTTCTGGTTCGCCTCCTCCTCGGATCCGATCCCCTTGCTTCTCACCGGGTCGCGAGGAGGAGGTGAACCACTCCCCGTCGAGGTCATCGAGGCGGCACTCCAGGCCTGCCTCGGTGGACTCCTCGAGGTCCACCCTTCAGTATGTCAGATGTGGACATGGACCAGATGATGAGGAGGTTCATCCAGGCCCAGATGCAGATGGGAGTGCTCTTGCCTCCCCCCCCCTCTGGGGGGGAGCTCGACCCCCTTTTTTGCTCCTATCGCTCCTTCTCCGATCCACCTTCCGGGTTCGGAGCTGTCAGAGCTGAGCCGCGTTGGATCCGGGGGTGGGTCAGAGCCAAAAGTGCTAGGCACTTCGGCTCCGACGATTCCCTCGAGTTTGTCAGATCCGACCTCTTGGAGCCATGGGCCGAGCTTCAGATCCGAGGGACTCGGTGTGCTTTCAGCCCCGTCCCGGTTGGAGCGCGCGAGTCCTTCGGATCCGATAGTCTCGGCTCCGGGTCCAATCCCCGCCTCGGATCTGAGTGGGAGTCGGATCTCAGATCCGTCAGAGAGCAGCTCCCCCTCGCCTTTCGCGGTGGTGGAGAGGGTACTGTTGAGTGCATCCAGGCCTCTGGTCCTGGCTTCGGCTCCCCCCTGCACTCCCTCTCAGCTGGTCCTGGCTCCCCTCACCCGGCTTTCGGGGCAGCCTGCTTCAGCGCCTCTAGGTGTTCCATTGGAACAGGATATTGCTGGTGAGGACTCCTCGGACAGCCCCCCCGAGGAGGTTCCTCGCAAGTCGAAGTGCAAGAGGAGGCATGTGGACTCCCCTGAGTCCCTCACCGAAGATACGGACTTGGATGAAGGGGAAGGCTTCCCGAGGTCACCCCCTGAGGATGTCTCCTTTGGAGACATCATGGAAATGCTCAGAATCAGGGGGGGTGGTCTACCCCCAAGGCTTCCTCCCATGAGTCCGTATTCCTAGAGGCGTTCGAGGCAGGGCCATCTACGTCTTGGGTGTCCCCTCCCCCCGACCCCTTGGTGGATCTTATAGCCACTATGGCTTGGAGGGATCCGGACACTGTAGAGCCTGTTCCCAAGCGCCCAGACAAAATCTTGAGCCCCCATCAGAGAGAACCCATTGAAGCAGAGGTCCCCCTGTGGATGCCATGTTGGTGGCAGCAGCCACCAAGAGAGAGTTGGCTCAGGAGAGCCCCACGGTTCATCCACCGAGCAAGGAGTCTCGCGCGATGGACCGCCTTGTGAAGCGGGCCTTCAGTTCAGCGACCTTCTCCATGAGGGCCCTGAACTATATGGCACATGTCATTCAGATGCAGCGGGATCTAATCAAAGAATACGCTGCTTCCCCCCAGGGTCCATGTTGGAAGGGGACAAGCAACTGTACTCCTCCCGAATGTCCACCCTACATTCTATTTCCAACACCTCTATGCGGCTTTTGTCTCACGCCACTGAGGGAGCCGCTAGAGCAGGCAGAGTAGGGCTGGTCATGAGGAGGCAAGCCTGGCTCCGACATTGTGACTTCTCGGAACCCTTTAAGGTGTCATTTGCGAATGCCCCTTTTGATGGTTCTGCATTGTTTGGCAAAACCGTTCGCGACACCCTTGTCCAGAGCGAGAAAGATGGGAAGACATTGTCTGCCATCGGAGTCCGCTTCTCTGCTCCCCAGAGGTCCTTTGCCAAGAACCAAAAGGGTCAGAAGAAGATGTGGTTCCGGAAATCGCATCAATCCCAGTCTGCTCCCGACAAACAGTCCTCTCATGGCAGAGGAGGACAGGGAGGACACCGCCCTAGAGGCAGAGGGGGTCCCAGGAATTTTGGGTCCAGAGAACCCTTCTCTGAGAGGCCCATGCAGAAACCCTGAGGGGTTGCCCGGCTGCTCCACTCTGGAGGCAGTCGGGGGACGTTTTTCGAGGCACCTAGCAATGTGGGAGTCCATAACAATGGATCACTGGGTGCTTCGTGTTATATCCAGAGGCTACCAAATTCCCTTTCTTGTAACCCGCAGAATCAGAAGCCTCCCCGATGTACCACCCAATCAGAGGGAGGCGGCTGCTGCAGAAATTCAGCAGCTCTTACAAAAAAGAGCCATCCAGCCCGTCCCCCCAGATCAGCTCGGATCAGGGTTTTACTCCAGGTTCTTTCTGGTGCCAAAAAAGACGGGGGACATGAGGCCCATCCTGGACCTCTCTCTCTTGAACCTGGCAGTACCAAAAGTAAAGTTCCGGATGGTCACACTGCAATCTATTCTCCCACTACTGCGGGAGAACGACTGGATGTGCTCCATAGACCTCAAGAATGCATATTATCATATTCTCGTAGACAGACACTCCAGGAGGTTTCTCCGTTTCTGGCTGGGAGCCAGCCATTTCCAGTTCAGGGCCCTTCCCTTCGGTCTCACCTCAGCCCCCAGGGTGTTCACCAAGGTCTTGGCAGCGATAGCGGCCCACTTGAGACTCCAGGGAATTCAGGTCTTTCCGTACCTAGACGACTGGCTCCTTACCGCCCCAACAAGGCATCTTCTTTACTCATGCAGGGATTATTTCCTCAATCTGGCTCCACTCTTAGGATTGACCATTAACATGGCCAAATCCTCCCTGGCTCCTACACAAGTATTGAATTTCATAGGGGCGAGGTTGTACTCGAGACGGATGCTTGCTTTCTTGACTCCAGATCGGCTTCAGAACCTGAGGTTGCATGTGCAGGCCATTCTTCAACTTCTAGCTCCTTCGGCGGAATTGGTCCTGAGGGCTCTAGGGTCCATGGCGGCAGCAATTCCGCTGCTGCCATTGGCCCGGCTGAATATGAGGGTCATACAGTGGACCCTCCAGGTACAATGGTCCCTATCTCGCAATCCCCTGTCTCATCCCATTCCCCTAAGCAGGGTTTGCAAAAGGTCGCTCGTGTGGTGGCTCCAGTCCCCCAATCTCCATATGGGACGCCCCTTCTCGCTGCCTCTGCCAGTCGCCACAGTGACCACGGACGCTTCTCACCTGGGGTGGGGGGGGCACTATTCGGGCAGAACAGTCCAAGGCACGTGGAACGACATAGAGACCTCATTGCATATCAACGTCCTGGAGATGAGGGTGGTACTTTTGACATTGCAAGCACTTCACAACCCTCTTCCGGTGGGGACGATTGTGGTACAGACAGACAACATGTCAGTCGTCTGGTACATCAACAAACAGGGGGGAACCAGGTCTTACCCTCTCTGCCGCGAGGCCATGAGAGTGTGGGAATGGGCGATATCCACCAACCGCTTTCTCATCGCAACGCACATTCCGGGACGGTCCAACATTTTAGCGGACAGGCTCAGTCGTACTATTCTGACGCCTTACGAATGGTCTCTCAATCCTCTAGTTGCAGAGCAAGTATTTGCCCGATGGGGGCGACCTTGTTGCGATCTTTTTGCCTCTCCCTCAAATACCAAATGCAACGATTACTTCGCTCTGATCCCCCCTCCGGGGGAGTCCCCGAGAGACTGTCTAGTTCATGCTTGGCCTCCCGGTCTGCTTTATGCTTACTCGCCTCTGCCCCTGATGTTGAAACTATTGCAGAAAGCCAGTCAGTTGGGGAGCAAGATGATCCTCATTGCCCCATTCTGGCCTCGTCAGACATGGTTCCCTTACCTATGGTCTCACCTGATTTATCCGCCCTGGATTCTGGATCCCCTCCCGGATTTCATTTCACACCCCCTGGGTCTCCCGACTCCGAACCTGGCCAACCTAAAGCTGACGGCTTGGTTGCTCCAGTTCCACTCCTGATAAGGACTCCTGGAATCTCATCACCAGTCAAAGCCATTCTAGTAGCAGCTCACAAGCCTTGCACCAGAAGGGTCTATCAGAGTAAATGGAAACGTTTTTCCATTTGGGCAGAGCACCGTCATTTAGATCCCTTTACGGTGCCGGTAGCGTCGGTTCTAGATTTTCTAACTTCTCCCTTTCACCAGAGGGCTAGTTCCTCCACGGTCAAGGTGCAACTCGCAGCAATTTCACACTATCATGTAGGGCAGGAGTCAGGCCCGCTTATTACTTCCAAACTGTGTAAGACCTTTCTTAAGGGTACCTTCCTCCTCAGGCCCCCGGTCAAAGAGGTGGTACCTCCATGGGATTTATCCCTAGTTTTGCAGGCCTTGACTAGCCCCCCTTTCGAGCCGACGGCCACGGTTGATCTTAAATACCTCTCTTGGAAAACGGCCTTTTTGGTGGCCATAACTTCAGCCAAGAGGGTCTCGGAACTCCAGGCTCTCTGTGTCAAACCACCGTATTTGGTCTTCCACCCAGACAGAGTTCACCTCAGGATCAATCCGTCTTTTCTACCTAAGGTATCTTCGGAAGCTAACATTAATCAGTCTATTAATCTTCCAGTATTCTTCCCCAACTATCAAAACAAAGGAGAGTATAATCTGCACTCTTTAGACGTGCACAGACAACTACGTTTTTATATTCATCGAACTACTGGTCATAGGCAATCCGATCAGTTGTTTGTCTCCTTTGCCAAAAACAACTTCGGCAAGTTGGTTTCTAAAGTTACCCTCTCCCGATGGATATCTAGTTGTATTCTCTTGGCATATCAGAGCTCGGGAAGGCCTGCACCTCAGGGAGTCCGTGCTCATTCTACTAGGGCCGTTGCTACATCGGCTGCTTTCAAGGCTAAGGTTTCCCTGGATGACATTTGTTCCGCAGCCACTTGGGCTTCATCTCATACCTTTATCAGCCACTACAAATTAGATATTGTCTCCCGAGGTAGGGTGTCTTTTGGCTCTGCAGTGCTCTGGAATATTCTTCCATGAAGGCCACCCAAGATTTAGGTAGCTGGGGACTCTGTCCCAAAGGTTGCTGACAAATGAAGTTCCTACTTCAGATTAAGAAGTTATGTTCTCACCATAACGTTCCATCTGAGTAGGTATCTTCATTTGTCTGCAACCATCCCCCCTCCTTCCCCCTGACCAAAATGATCCTACTTGGGGTTCTTTAGATTAGTTCCCTCTGGGACACAGTATTAGCTGTGCTATGGGGCAAACTTGATCTGAGTTCTGTCAGGGTTGGTAGGGGATTATGGGTAAAGGGAGGAGCTAGGAGCTCGGATCTATGCTGTGATAGAAGTTGCCGGCTCGGATCCGAGATCGGATCCGTATCCCAAAGGTTGCAGACAAATGAAGATACCTACTCAGATGGAACGTTATGGTGAGTACATAACTTATTATTATTATAAGCTCTGAATAAAGTAATGTAGGGCAGACTATTTTGCATAATTATTCTTTCAGTTAATTTCAGTACATGCTTTATGCTATTCAGTGAAGTGCAAAGGCACAGCCTATACCAGAAAGCAATGGATATATGGCTAGAAGCAGGCCTGGATGAGAGAAAACAGTCTGTTGCATGATACATGTACTTTCTCAGGCACTCTGCATACATACCTCGGTGCACTCTGTACATCAGTAGTTCACCTACCTGCATGTTTGGGGTGTGAAAGAAAACTGGAGCCTACAATAACAAATGCATACAGGTATAGGAGGGACTCTGCGCAGAAGACGCCCCAGTCAAGAACCAAACCAGAGAACCAACCGATCTGAGGCTGTAGTGCTAACTTCTGCACTATTCTACGTGTAAGCTGTCCAGCAGAATATAGAAATTAGGCATAATGTGTAGCATTTCATACATAAAAAAGTTGATAACAAGTATCTGTTAAACATTCATCAATACCAAGCTGTTATGCAGAGCTTTGAAAACACGGTGAGCAGAATGTCTGATGACCAATGAAGATTGCTGACTGCAGACATACCAATTCTCTTAAGAGAGTGATGTCTAGTTTATTAAAGGGCTGCAGAAAAGAATGAGTAAATGTTCTTCCTTAGATGTAACTGCAGTAAATAAAAGCCTTACTCATTGATTGGTTTTATACCAAGGAGCTAATGCTAAAAAGTAGTACTCTTCTTTAATAGTATACTAATTTCTGCTCTGAAAAAATAAAATACCAGTGAAAGAAGAAGGCATCACCTGTCTTAGGGTTGTATTGAACTTATGCTTTTACTGATAAGTTCCTTCACCATTCTTGTTATTCTCAGTCTTGGTTTTACATTATGGACACTGGTATTCACCTGCATGTAGCTACTACAATGTAAAATGTTAGGGACATGTGACTGAGATGGCCACCTCAATCTTCTTTTGGTCACGTAGGCTGCAAAGGTAGTAGAACGACTTAATTATGCTTCATTCTTTGCATCCCTATCCATGAGACATATACTGTATTATCTTTTAGCACGGTCATGGAGTATAAAACACCCTGGCTGCCTCACTGACCTCCTGACAGTCCCACAGCGTTTTATGCAACAGCATCCTGATTTTCAGTGCACTGACTCCCTGAACCAAATTGTTTGTACTGGTGATTCATTTAGTAGTAATCCACAACTTGCTTGTGAATAATGCAGGATTTTACCTACACCTGGTATGGTTTGATCATTAGGGTGAAGACCATGTGATCAAACAAAGCCAACCATGGGTACATCCTGCATTATCCACATAAAGCAGTGGGTTATTGCATTTATATGAGGAAATTATTTAAGGAAGAAATTGCTAACCAGTTTTAATACAATGTCATTATATTATGGCACTTTAGTGTTTGTTTACCTCTTGTGTCAGCTGCTGAAGTACTGCACATGTGTATGGCATATAAGCACCCGCCCATTCACAAGCATGTCAGTGAAGTGCAAGAGAGGAGACACATAAGGTGCATGCTTCTTGCACGACTCCCTAGCATACACTTGTGTCTTACCCTTCTTGTTCCAGCAGCAGTATTAGTTTGTAATACCAACAAAGCAAATAGGAAAAGACATGGATTGGCTTGTATTTTTTTTTTTTTGCGGGGGGGGGGGTTGATTTTTTTTTTTTTTTTTTTTTTTTTTTTTTTTAAGTGGAAATGTCTGTATTGACCAAACTTGTTCTGGTTGATAGTGCTACCTTTATTCTGGCTGCAGAAGTCTTGTTCAGTGGCCAGACCTCTTTCTGTGGTGAATGCTTGATTTGTAATATGTACACTAATTGTCCTGCCCAGTAAGCATGCAGCATGCAAATTTTTTTTAATATAAATAGCCTTTTATTGTTTATTATCCATTGTATTACAGTAAACAGCTAGGAGAACATTTTCATAATATGACGGAAATTTGAGTGACATAATCCTTGTTTGGTGAGTGGACGATTGTGATAGATAAATAGTATATAGCACTTATTCTCTCATAAAAATAAAAAAAAATAATCAGTGACCACTAAGTGACCACTCTGTGCATTGTCATAGGTAGTGCAGCGTGATAGTCTAAGAGAACAGAACTGCTTCCATGCACAGAATTATTATTATTCAGCATGTCTTTGTTTGCTGCCTCATCAGGTTTGCCGGAGCTTTCTCTCTCTCTCTTTCTCTCTCTCTCTCTCTCTCTCTCTCTCTCTTCCACATTTGAGAGGCCATTAACTACATGTATTGACTGCAGGATAGTTGTCCATAAAGAAATATCATGTATTCACATCTGAGTAACCAGCTACATATTTGTCTTTTCTGCTTTCCCCAGCACTCTTGCTTTGTCATTTTACTTTGCATAACCCCCATATAGTAAAAAGAATGTGAACTTGTTTCACTTTATGATTTACTGAAATTAGGGATGCTTTCTCATGCTTACCTTTTTTATCAGATTATGTTGTTGCATTGTTTAAAACCTTTAACACAAAACCATGCAGATGATGTGCTATGTTTTCTTTTTTCACACTGGCTAAAGAGGTATTTAAAAAAAAAACTACTACTGTCAGAAACAAAACTCTCAATGCTCAAATGTATAAACTTCTGCAGTCCCTGTAAAAATTCTTAGTGCACAGTTCAGCTGCTTAGGCTTATGCCACAGAACCTTGTAAAAATCTTAACAGACAGCTCAGTTGACTAGGCTTATGCCATTGATCCTAGCGGGAGTACTCCTATATGTGTGATTCTGTCAGCATACACATACTAGGTAGACTGAATCATTAAGAATGTACTCTGTAATGTAAATGTACAGTCTTATGCTGTTTCTAAAAAATATTGGTCTACCAAGGAGTTTAATGACATGAAAGACTGCTGTTATATGTTGTGTTAATACTTTGACTTATTCGTAATCGGTGCAATGCTTAAAACAATGTTACATTTCAAATTGTGATGCTAGTAACAGTAAGCTCTATGCCTGTATGGTTATCAAACATCTTAAAATAACTGTAAGGTAAAGAGTTCTTTATTGCTTATATAGAACTCGATGCTGACATGTGATACACATACCTTGATTACCATCCAAACCATGTTTACATGCTGGAGAGTTATTGTCCTTCTTCCCTTTCTGGCTGTTACACAGTTCTGTATAACATACTGTCCACCCACTCATCCATCCATGCATTCATTCATCCATCCATAACTCCTTTTCCCATTTTTGCACATTTAGGTTCTGGTGTCACCTCAACAGTGACAAACCTCTGGAGCCATGTTCACACTGCCTGGTGGCTAGCTATGGCCAATTTAGAGTGTCCAGTCCAACTACTGTGTGTCTTTGAAATGTGGGAGGAAACTGGAGCACCTGGTAGAAACCCATGCAAACATAGGGTGGACACTTAAGACCACATAGAAGGCATCTCAGTCAACCTGAGAACTTCTTGCTGTAAGCAACAATGCTATCCGCTGCTAAATGCTCATACAATACATATGTTGCTTTCAGTAATTTACATTGTGAACATCAAGTTGCCCTACTAACATTTACCCAATATCTGGTTTACAGTCATCCAGACATTGTAAGCTAGTATCTAATTTCCTTAACAGTCCCTGCTAATTCTAAAACAGTATGTTGATATGGTCAATTTTAAACATTAAATAAAGTTACTGACTTACATACAGTGGATATAAAAAGTTTACACATCCCTGTTAAAATGCCAGGTTTTTGTGATCTAAAAAATGAGAGCACTATAAATCATTTCTAAACTTTTCCCACCCTTAATGTGACCTATAACCTGTACAATTCAATTGAAAAACAAACAAATATATTAGGGGAAAAATATAAAAAATAAAAATTTACAATATGCTGGGTGCACAAATGTGCACACCCTTAAACTAATACTTTGTTGAAGCACCTTTTGATTTAATTACAGCATCCAGTCTTCTTTGTTAAGAGTCTATCAGCGTAGCACATCTTGACTTGGCAACATTTTCCCACTCTTCCTTGCAAAAGCACTCCAAATATGTGAGATTGTGAGGGCATCTCTTGTGGACAGCCCTCTTCAGGTCACCCCACAGATTTTCTATTGGATTTAGGTCTGGGCTCTGGCTGGGCCATTCCAAAACTTTAATTTTCTTCTGGTGAAGCCATTCTTTTGTTGATTTGGATGTATGCTTGGGATCATTGTGTTGAAAGGTGAAATTCCTCTTCATCTTCGGCTTTCTAGCAGATGCTTGAAGGTTTTGGGCCAAATGTGACTGGTATTTGGAACTGTTCATAATTCCCTCCACCTTGACTAAAGCCCCAATTCCAGCTGAAGAAAAGTAACCCCAAAGCATGATACTGCCACCATCATGCTTCACCATGAGGATGGTGTTCTTTTGGTGATGCGAAGTGTTGTTTTTGCTCCAAACGTACCTTTTGGAATTGTGGCCAAAAATGTCAACCTTGGTTTCATCAGACCATAACACATTTTCCCCACATGCTTTTGGGAGACTTGATGTATTGTTTTGCAAATTTTAGCCAGGCCTGGATGTTTTTCTGTGTAAGAAAAGGCTTTCATCTTGCAAACCTACTCCATAGTCCAGACATATGGAGAATATGGGAGATTATTGTCACATGTAGTGCACAACCAGTACTTACCAGAAATTCCTTCAGTGTTTCTGTATGTCTCTTGGCAGCCTCCCTGTCCAGTTTCCATCTTGTTTTTTCTTCAGTTTTGGGGGAACCTCCAATTCTTTGCAATGTCACATATTTTCTCCACTTTTTGATGACTGTCTTCATTGTGTTCCATGGTATATCCAATGCTGTGGAAATTGTATTGTATCCTTCTCCTGACTGATACCTTTCAACAGTGAGATCCCTTTGATGCTTTGTAAGCTCTCTGCAAACCATGGCTTTTGCTGTAGCAGGCAACTGAGTAAATGTCACGAAAATCCTACTAGTACTGCTAAACTTTATTTGGGGTTAATCAGAATCTGTTTAATTGATGGCATGTGTATACTCAAGAAGACTGAATGCTGTAATTAAATCAGAATTTGCTTCAACAAAGTATTAGTTTAAGGGTGTGCACACAGAACAATGTATTAGTTTAAGGGTGTGCACACTTATGTAACCGGCGTATTGTACATTTTTTATTTTTTATATTTTTTCCCCTAACAGATTTGTTTGTTTTTAGGTTCATAGGTAGGTAGTAGGCTATCTGCCTGAGGGCATTTATAAGCCTAGCCAGAGTGTGTCAACTTTCGCCACCCCATTGGTTAATTAACTGAGCCTCTGTCAAGAAGTGCCATTGAAGTGATCCCAGGGGTGTATTTTCTGTTACCCATCCACTCGTCAAGGTTTCTCTTGGAGTGTTAGTGAGGGGCTCTGCCTAATGTAGTTAGGAATTTTGTTGCAAAGCATGGGGAATCTCTGTGACAGGAGTCTATCCCCTCCAGCATGTTCTATTTATTGTTGTGGCGAGGTTTATCTCACTAGAGCGAGTGGCTTGCAGTGACTTGGATTTCTTTTGGTGGAGCATGTCCATCAATTGTGAGTTGGACATGGCTTTGTAAGTCAGGCAGAGATCACCTCTGAGTAAGCGATATATGACTGAGTACAGCTGGAGTTTTTCCAGTCGGACTGCATAGGACATATGTTTGAGGCCAGTAATCCTCTTGGTGAGGTACTTTTGTGGTATTTCCAGCTGTTGGAAGTGTCTTGTGAGGTACATCCCAAATGGGGCATTGTACTCTATGATGGGTCTGATGAGTGACGAGTAGAGGGGCACTATAACCTCTTTATTTCTAGATGCGAACCCTTTAGTAATTTGATTTACTAACTACTTTGGCAATATGATTGTCAAAGGAGAGATTACTATCTACCTGGGTCCCCAGATCTCTTATTACCTCTTCTGTATTAAGGGGGCTGCCACTTATGTGGTAATTCATGGGTGTTTTGTTTTTCCCAAATGGGATGACTATGCATTTTTTGGCATTTAGCTTGAGACCATGACTTTGACACCAGGTGTCTGTCTCAGTAAGGCCCTTTTGGAGAATGTCCGTGTTAGCCGGAGAGTCAATTATGGCTCTCAGTTTGCAGTCATCGGCGAACTTGGTTAGCCATAGTCCTGCTGTGTTTGCCTGTACTTCTGAGAAGTATATGCCGAACAGCAAGGGTCCCAGGACTGAGCCTTGTGGGACACCACTTGTGACTTGTTTAGAGTCGGACCTGGAGCCCGCTAATCTTACCATGTGAGTTCTGTCTGTAAGCCAGTTGGCAACCCATCTCATGACGCAGGGGTTTATGTTCAGGTTGGTGAGTTTTTCAATAATTCCCGAGTGGGGAATGGTGTCAAAAGCCTTGGCGAGGTCAAGCCAGGCTGTATGAACTACCTTCCCCTCATCTATGGCCTTGGTGACTGTCTTGAAGAAGTCAACCAGGTTTAGTAGGCATGATCTGCCCTTAACAAAGCTGAACTGGGTCGGGTCAAGTGTTTGGAGGTTCCCAATGTCTTTGTTAATGAGTTCCATGATGATGCGCTCCATAGCCTTGCAGACCAGACTAGTCAGGCTTATGGGACGATAGTTACCAGGGTCAGTTCTGGCCCCTCCTTTGTGGAGTGGAATAACCTTTGCTGTGCACCATTCTATGGTCATATAGCCTGTGGAGAGGCTGAGGTTGAACAGTGTGTTTAGGTGGGGGATTAGTTCGTTCTGTAGTTCATGCAAGACGCAGCCTGGGACACCATCTGGCCCCATTTATGCTGTGCTTTTGGCTTTTGAAAGGGTTGTTTTCACCTGTGTGTCTGTGATTTCTGGGACCCTACTCTTTTCTAGTATTACTGTGGGCCCTTTTGAGGGTGAGAGGGGGTTGAAGTTTGCACTGAATCTATCTGCCAGGATGTTGGCAATATCAGTGGGTTCAGTATATTTTGTGCTATTTTACACTAGCTCAGAGCATATCTGCGAGTTGCCACTTAGATTCTTGACATAGCTAATGAAGGCTTTGTGATTATCTTTCGAATCCTTGGCTATTTTTCTTTCAAAGTTAGCCTTGGAGGATTTTATGAGGGACCTTAGTTTCTTACTGATACTGATCAGGGATGTCTTTCCTTCTTGGGATTTGTTTTTTTTCTGAACTAGTTTCCATCTTCTGTTGTATAGTCTGTTTATGGCAGGGGTCCACCAGACTGGTTTCCTTCTCTTAGGGGAGTGAGTCTTGGTTTTGCTAGGAATGGCACAATCCATGCATCGTTGTAGGTGCTCATACAGTGCATTTGTAAAGGTTCCTGCATCTTGGACACTGTTATCCTTTAGCATGGGGGCTGTGAAACTTACCACCTCTGTCTTAAGTAAGGTCAAGTTTGCTATAGAAAAGTTTTTCACTGTGGTTTCCTTGGCTGGAGGTGGTGGTGCAGTCTGGACATCCAGAGTGATTAGTTTATGGTTTGATCTAACCAGTTACGGGTTGACCTCCGGTGTGGAACACCTGTTGCCCATGTTGGTGATGACCAGGTCCAATATGTTTTCACCTCTGGTAGGGGAGTTTACCAGCTGATCCAGGGCATTTGAGTTGATAAATTCCAGGAAGCTCTGGACCTGGGAGTTTGTACTTGAGTAGTTTTCCCAGTTAATGGTAGGGTAATTGAAATCGCTCAATATCAGGGTGTTCGGTAGGACTTTCATGTTTTCCAGTGTCTCCAGAAAGGTGGAGTGGTGGTCCTGGATCATGTAGAGTGATCTATAGCAGGCCACAATTTGCATTGCAGATTTGCCTGATGTTAGTTGCACATGGATGTTCTCGGAGGTATCATGCTGCGCCACTAACCTGGAGGTGTAGGTATCCTTAATGAATATGGATGCACCCCCTCCTTTTGTGTTTCGGTCCATGTTCTGTGGCTGAAATGTGTGGTATGAGTTGTAGCCCGGTAGTGCTGGGGTGCTCTGTGGAGCCTTGAACCAGGTTTCAGTTACTGCACAGATGTCGACGTTCTCCATACTGAGGAGTGCTTCGAGTGCATGCATTTTAAGATTTAAACTCCTGGCGTTGAGTAGCATAACCCTCATTTTTTAATTTGTGCTGTTTACGGAGGTGGGTTTGACTTTTGGGCCTTGCCGAAAAAAGACACTATGGGGGCAGCAAGAGCCTTGGCCAGTATTCGAAAGCCTAAGGGTGACAGGTGCAAGCCATCTCTTGTGAAGCAACAAGGCTTGTCGAGTATGTCATCCCAGGCTGACAGACACTGGATCCCCTTTGAATGACACCAGAAGCTTAGCCAATTGTTGAAATTGTTGATTTTTTTCTTTATACTGCAGTATCATTCTTGGTGAGGGCAGGATGCTACTCAGGGTCAGGGTCATACCCGCACGGGCTACATGATCAGAGAGCTCTTCCATGTCTCTTTTCATGTAGTCCAGGGAGGTACGTCTCAGGTCATTCACACCAACATGAACAATGACAGAGTCATATTTGTATTTGTTCTGGAGTAACCTGAGTGCTTGTGTTATGTGGCGTATTCTGGCTCCCGACAGGCAGCTAACAGTAACCATCTCCTTGTCCAGCCTAGTGAGTGGGAAGTCAATGTGCCTGACTATAGAGTCGCCTATTACTAGTGTGTTAAGTATGTTATTTCACCTTAAGGGCTGTGATTTTGTGGCACACTGATTTTGTGTTTTATGTGTTGTCTGGTTTGTGATGGGAGGTGCAGGTTTTTTGGGTGTCTGCTTTGGAGGTCTGTGATGCTTTTGCAGGTTTTTATTTGAGCCTCAGAGTATGATTTCATGTATTTATGTGTATTTTTTGCCAGTGCTGGTTTAGTATGTCTAATTGAGGCTGGAGGTGTGGTGCAAGTATTAACCTTCTCCTCATGACTGCCTGTTCCAGTCTTGGGTGGAGAGAGCTTAGCCTCCAATTTAGCTATATAACTGCATCTCTCACATATGTTAATGTTTTGTGGTAGGAGGAGTGGGTTGTCTGTGTACATGAGGCAGTTGTAACATTGCCTCAGGATACCCAGGTTCACCAGCTGGAATGGAGAGTATACCTGAAATTGCCCTTTGGTCATGCCTGAATAGTAGGGTGAGCTGCTTAGTCACTTGGTTGGTGAGGGGTGACTAATGAGACTTACCCTTCTGGGAAATCAAGTGTCGGGGTATTGCTTGCTATTAGGTCTGAGCAAGTGCTGGACTGTAGGATGCTTTTTAAGTGCTTAGGTTGAGAGTTAGACTACTTTCAAGGGAAAAACTGAAGAGGAGACTTGGTGGAGCCGGGATAAATTTAGCCCTAGCTAACCGGCGCTGCTCGTCAGCAGTTTTCAATTGAATTTTACAAGTTATAGGTCACATTAACTCATTAGATCCTTACAAATAACTCTTGTAGCCCTAAAGCTTGAACAGGTTGTATTGCATAAAATTTGTGGGTATGGTAAAAGGTATCATTTCATCAATGGCTCCTGCTGGTTTCTCTCAGTAGTCACCATGGCATTCTCCTTTTCTGTTTATGACACTCATTTGCTGTTTTGTTTTATTTTATTTTACAATGTTTTGCTTTATTCCGTGAAGTCTTCTCCATTGTGATAGGTTACCTTCTTTATAATATATCTGACTTGTGTGTATCTGGTGCTTTCACTATAATAATGTGTAGTTGGCCATTTGCTGTTTTCACCATTTTCTTAAAACTAAACTAGATAAATGCTAAGGGTGAACTTCTCTCACTTGAAATACTGTGTCACATCACATTTCTTTTGTGAATGTTTTAAGTTTTCTAATTACTTGGCTTATCATCATCAAGAAGAAAACTTTTCCTTCTAGCATGTTTAGTTATGCAGTCTTAGAATTGGTCATTAAAGCATTTCAAATCATTAAGGTGCAGCGGTAGCATTGTTGCCTCACAGCAAGAGGTTCTCCCATTCGATTCTCGGCTGGAGCGCCTTCTGTGTGGAGTCTGCATGTCCTCCCCGTGGTCGAGTGGCATTTGAAAGACATACATAGAATGGGCGTGCCTTTGTTGAAGGTTGGTCATCGAGCTGGCACCTCAACACCGTAAAAATCAACTGCCAATCAGTAGCGGACCAGAGTTCCGCTGCGGAGACCCCTAACTGGATAAAGCTGAAAGAAGAACAGCATCTAGTGTTTCTTGTATTCTGCCCAGCTTGGATGAACTTTGACATTTCATATTGTTTAAACATTTCACTTACAGGAAATGCATCTGTCATAATGGTTTTACTATCCAAATGCATTAAAGCATTTATCTTGCTGTTCCCATGAGATATCATGGTTCATGTATAATATGTTGTTTAGCATTGTATTTTGGACAATGTCATGGTTTGAATTCCTTTGCTACATTCTGTAAAAAACTGCTGTATTACAAATGTTCTTCATGTTTCACTGTTGCAGTCATTACATTTGGGTTATCTGCTTGCAGGTAGCTCTCAGTTGGCCTGATCAACAAAGTCTTGGGTCCTGCGTCGGTTGCTGTCCCTTCTTCCATGACGTCAGGTCATCAGGGGTATAAAACATGCAGCCGACACCATTACAACAGTCTTTCTTGCCATGCGGTGCCCGAAGAATAAGCAGTTTGCAAGTGCCGGTCGGCCGACTCCTGAAATCTTCTTTTTGAATTTCAGAACCAAAGTCTTCGACTAAAGCTAAGTACCCCGTTGGGGAAACTTTTTCTTGCTCTTTACCGATGTCAGTAAAAGTTAATAATTGCATTACTTGTGGAAAGCAAATATCTCACAAAGATTTTCATTCATACTGTATTCCTTACCTAGGCCCTGACCATGACGTACCTTGCTGTCGGTTTTGTGCTTTACTTAATCAGCGCACTATCCGTCGTCGGTATATTTTTGCCTCTAAATATTTTGGTTCTCGGTTTAATTATCCAGAAATGTCATCGGTTAGCCATCTGATTACCGGGATTCTGAAAAAACGCAAAGATAAAGACAGAGACAGGCCGCCTAGGTCCATAGCTGCCGATGACGCTTCTCCTAAGCCAGTCGCCAGTTCGCCGGTACTCAGTGAGGCGCTTTCTCAGCCCCTGATACCCGCTACTTCTGATTCTCTGGCCTCTACTAAGACCCATTCGGAGTCCGGTATGCCGCGAGATGCTTCAACTGTGGAACCTACAGAATGTCTCTACCTTGGATGGGTCTGGAGCCGCTGTGCAGGCACCGGCTTCTGAGGGTGTATTCAGGCCAATGGACTTGCTTATTAAACTGATGCCTCCTCCCTCATTTAGGCCTAAATCCCAAACCATGCCTAAGAAACTGACTCCCAGGCCGCATGCTCAGGCCTCTAAGCCTAAAAAAACAAATGATAAGAATGGCTGAATATCTTATAACTCTAATCAGGGGAAGCCACCCTCCCCCTTCTAAGAGACCTAGGACTGAAGTTGTTTATGAATCTTCTGACCAGGATTCTGATTTTTCTAATTCTTCTGATGATCTGGATTTGCTCTTATCTACTTATGAGGATTCTGATGTAGAGGACTCTATTCCCTCTGCTTCCCCTCCAGAGGATTTTTCTTTTTGTGAAAACTTACATACTCTAAGGGAGCATTTCCACTGGGAAAGCCAGGATTTTTCTGATTCAAAAAAGATGCTTAGGGATTTCTTACTCCTGCCTCAATATAGGCCTTTAGCTATACCTCCTGTACTAAACATTGTTGATGATTCCTTTTTGGAATCTAGTTTGGCCCCTGATTCTTTGCCCCCTGCTCCCAGAAAACCTGACAGATATTACAGGGTTCCTGATTCATGCAAGTTCCTTTTTAAAAATCCTATTGCGGATCCAGAGACTATTTCTGAGGGACCCAAGGGTATTAAGGCTTCTACTGCTAAAAATCCTACCCCTTCTCATAGAGACTCCAGGGTGCTGGATAGATGGGGTAAGAAGGTTTACACTTCTGCAACCTTGGCTATTAGGGCTTTAAACTGCGAGTTTCAAATGTTAAAGTATCAACAACGTTATTGGATTGCCTAAACAGAAAATGATGATGATTCCTGACTGCGCTGAAAATAAAGAATTACAGGATTTAATGCATTCTGCTGAACAGGTTGGAAAACATAATATGCAATGTGGATTTGATTCACTAGAGGCCTCTTGCAGGGCTGCTGTTACTGGGTCTGTGCTGAGAAGACTTGCTTGGCTTAAGGAGCAATCTTTGCCTGATCATGTTAAAGCTAAACTGTTGGATGCTCCCTTAAATCAGGGCCGCCTGTTTGGCAACAAAGCTGAGGAAGTCCTTAAAAAGATGGAAGATAAAGCTAAATCTATGCAAACTGTTAATTACAAGTTCAGCCTCCTAGATTTAGTAGGCACTGACCCACTAAGAATTGGTCTTTTCCAGCCCCTTCCAGGACTTCTCAAGCCAAACCCAGACATAGCAAAAACCCCAGGTTTCAGTCCCAGGGGACACACAAGACTAAGCAGTGGGTGGTTTCCGCATCCAAATCTGGGAGTAGTAAGACTCCCCCCTATGGAAAACTGTCTTTTAAAACTTCCAAGCACTTCCCAACTGAATGCTCCTTTAGGCGGAAAGATTGGTCTGCAGGCCAAAAACTGGGAACTCATTACCCAGGACAAATGGGTTTTAAATATAGTGTCCCAAGGATACAGATTTCACTTCCACACGCTACCAACACCAAGTGGGTGGCCAGATCTACCCCCAAATCAGTGGGCAGAGGCCTAAAATCAAGTACTCTCTCTCTTAAGCATGGGGGCTATTCAGTTGGTACCAGAAGAGGAAAAGGGACATGGTTTCTATTCAAGACTTTTTCTGGTACCCAGAAAAGGCAATACATGACGTCCTATCCTGGACCTTTCTACTCTAAACACCTTTCTGGTGATTCCAAAATTCAAAATGCTGACTCTTCACCAGCTGCTTCCTATGCTAGGCAACGATGCATGGTTGGCAACACTAGACTTAAACGAAGCATACATGCACATCCCTATCAGGGAGTCTTGCAGAAGATACCTACATTTCAAAGCAGGTGACATGCACTATCAGTTCTCTGCACTGCCCTTTGACTTATCTACTGCACCCAGGGTATTCACAAAGTGCCTAACTCCAGTCATTGCATTTTGCAGGCAAAGAAATATTCAAATATACCCATACCTGGACGATTGTCTAATTCAGGCAGAAAGCCAGGTCATACTTTTGGATCATCTGGCCTTTGTTCAACGCTGACTTGTCTGAGGTACACCATAAACGAAAAGAAATCACACCTGGTACCCTGTCAACAAATTATATTCCTGGGTGCAAGCTTGAATATAACTTCCCATCTGGCTTTCCTCATGCCAGAGAATGGATTCATTTGACAACCTACTTCAAACAAGTGGCCACAAAAACCCAGTTGTCTGCAAGGCAAATACTGCAAGCCTTGGGGTTCATGGCCTCCTGCATTCTTCTAATTCCATATGTAAGGCTGCATATGAGGAAACTACAATGGTATCTCAAAAGCCTATGGTGTCAACATTCACAGGATCTAGAAGCAATGATTCCTATCATACCTATCCTACGCCTAGAGTTCCTTTGGTGGGCAGAGGCCTGCCACCAAAAAAGGGGACTATCATTCACACTACCCCTTGCCACCCAAACCTTAACAACAGATGCATCAGACTATGCATGGGGGGGCTCACCTGGCAGGGAAGTGCATTCAGTGCAAATGGAACCCAAGTCAAGTGCACCTGCACATAAAGCAAAAGGAAATGTTAGCTGTACAGAATGCTCTGACAGCCTTCAAGGACCATATTCTTCCAGAAAGGGGGCTATCATTCACACTACCCCTTGCCACCCAAACTTAACAACAGATGCATCAGACTATGCATGGGGGGGGGGGGGCTCACCTGGCAGGGAAGTGCATTCAGTGCAAATGGAACCCAAGTCAAATGCAGCTGCACATAAATCAAAAGGAAATGTTAGCTGTACAGAATGCTCTGACAGCCTTCAAGGACCATATTCTTCCAGGACAACTAATGGTAAAGACGGACAACACCACTGTCATGTGGTACATAAGCAGGGGGGTACACATTCTTACCCCCTCTGCAGACTAGCCATGGCATTGTGGAACACAGCCTTGAGCTACCAAGTGAATCTACCAGCTCAATTCATGCCAGGAAAACTAAATACACTGGCAGATGGACTAAGCAGAAACCTCATGGACTCACACGAGTGGAAACTGGAACCAAGGATTTTCAACATGTTGACAAGCAAATAGGGGAACCCAAATATAGACCTGTTTGTCTCCCCCCAGAACCATCAATTGTCAAATTTTGCACAAGGATTCCCCACAAGCTAGCTTGGAAAGTGGATGCTCTATCCTTCGGCTGGAAAAACCTATAAGTTTATGCCTTTCCTTCTCTGCCTCTGCTCTCCAAGGTATTAATAACGATCAAACAGGGCAAGCCAAGGATGATTTTATTTATTTATTTATTTATATTTGTTGACTGGGAGTGTCCAACTGGACGTAGGTCCATTTTCAGCGGAGGCCCGGGGAGAAAAGCTCCACAGTTAAAATAAACAGACAGTAGTTACATTGGATTACATAGCAATTAACAATTTACATAGCAATTACTTACAACATATTTACAGATGAAGAACATAGTACATCAGTAGACAACTAGAATCTTTATCTGTGAAGTACATAACAGCATTAACAAATGTTACAATAATTTTAATTGCACCAGACTGGCCATGCCAACACTGGTACCCCCTCCTGCGCAGTGTGTTACGCTTGGCCCCATGGCACCTGCCTTAGACCCCTTCCCTGTTGTCTTAGCAGGAGGACCAGATTCTGCACCCTGAGCTGCAAACCCTGAACCTAGCAGCCTGGCTAATTACCTAATCAATCCTTTACCACCCCTCAGCAAATCAGTGATGGATATCATTTTAGAGGCAAGGAGGCCTAGTACTAGAAAATCGTATGCTGCAAAATGGAAAAGATTTTGTGCCTGGAACCAATCTCAAGGGAGGAGCACAGCAGTGCCCAGTTTACCTTAGATTCTACAATATTTGACTGAGATGCTTCATAAGGGCTTGTCCTTTTCCTCCATCAAAATTCATGCCTCAGCCATTTCAGGTCATTATAGCACAGAGCCTCCCCTTTTCTCTCACCCACTGCTCAAGCAGTTCTTCAGAGGGGCCAAAACTTTAAGGCCACCCATGAGAGCTCCTGCTCCTGCCTGGGACCTTAACTTTGTCTTGGAGAAACTCACTCTTCCTCCTTATGAGCCTGCTGCTACTGCAGATTTAAAATTCCTTTCCTGGAAAACAGATTTCCTTTTAGCAATCACTTCTGCAAGAAGGGTATATGAATTACAGGCTCTTATGGCAGTGGAGCCTTTCATCATCTTTCATACGGACAGGGTGTCCCTCAGAACCAATCCCTCCCTCATGTCCAAGGTGGTATCCAGTGTGGCTCTTAATCATTCCATTCATTTGCCTACATTCTTTCCTAACCCACAGAACAAAGGGGAATGGATACTGCACTCCATAGATGTGCACAGACAACTTAGATTCTACTTGGACAGGACTAAACTTCAAAGGAAATCTGAACAACTGCTGGTGGCATTTGCTGCAGTGACAGAGGAGAAAGCTATTTCAAAGTAAACCATTTCAAAATGGATAGGCCACTGCATTCATTTCTGCTATAAGCACCATGGAAAACCTATCCCACAGGGCATCAGACCCCATTCAACCAGGGCTGCATCTACCTCTACAGCCTTTCTCAGGGGCGTCCCTACAAGGGACATCCTAGAAGCTGCTACCTGGAGTTCTGTACATACTTTCACCAAGCATTATCATTTGCCAATTTTCTCTAGAACCAGAGCTGGCTTTGCCACTGCAATCTTGTAGGGCCTTATAGCTGGTCCTAATTCTATTTAAATTCCTCCTCCCTATCTTAGCTTTGGGAATCCACCCAAATGTAATGACTGCAACAGTGAAACACGAAGAACATAGTACAGTTGTGTACACGTACCATAAATGTAGATGTTCGAGTGTATTCACTGTTGCAGTCCTGGTTACCCTCCCTCCAGCCCCCTTTCTTCTTTTGGCTATACCTCTACTCTCCCTTACTGTGCTCAAAAAGCTTTTTGGTGCATTTGCTTTTTTGTTGGAGGTATATCCTTGTATTTATAGTTTTAATTGCTTCCCATTAGGGGGGCACCTGACGTCTGAGGCAAGAAAAACTGATGTAATGCCGTCTGCTGCATGTTTTATACCCCTGACAACCTGACATCATGGAAGAAGGGACAGCAACTGATGCAGGACCCAAGACTTTGTTAATCAGGTCGACTGAGAGCTACCTGCAAGCAGATAACCCAAATGTAATGACTGCAACGGTGAATATACTTGAACATCTACATTTATGGTAAGTGTACACAACTGTGCTTTTCTGTTGCTATTCTTAATAGCTACCTATGCATATCAGTCCAATAAACGTAAGTATTACTGAAGAAACATATTATTTTTGCATTTTAATAAGCAACAAAAAAACACTGTAATTGTAATGAATGTGACATAATGGCATGATTGAGGTTTTATGTCATATGAATGTGACATAATGGCATGATTGCGGTTTTATGTCATATTTATTTAATAGAAAACATAGCATATAAATAAAGCTGATGAGTTAAATTAAAAAAAAAATGAAACTTAGGAAAATAATTACCATGAAATATCTACATAGTTATACATGAAATACAGAGGGCAGGATTCACGAAACCTCCGTGTAAGAGTTAATATGTCTTACATGGAGGCTGCAGTTAAACGGTGTGATGTCAGCATGCCATGCATATTCATGAGGTCATGCTGAATCACACCTTAGGCTAACACGGTCCATGTAGGAAAGTAGGGGGCGTGTCCGCACGGCGAGTTCTGCAAAGGGACACGCCCCCAGAAGAGTCACAGTCCTGAAAGTAAACTCCCACGAGCGAGTCCGCGGAAATGTCAAGAAACACAACACCACACATGCCCCCACAGACTATAAACCCAACTGTAATGTAAAACGTAAAAATCAACAGTTTAATTTTTTTTTTTATAATTTCAAAAATGCCGTAATTGCGCTCGTTTGCGCGGGTGTGCCCTTCGCTCATCCACAGTTAGCAGTCATTGAAAAAGCATATAAGATCTAAATATGCAAATTAAGCCAAGTAGCAATAGCGTAGCGGTAGAGACGTTGGCCAAAGAGGGGGTAGTCACGGTTCGAGCCCCAACAACATAATTTTCTATTTTTAGTGAAATAAGCACGAAACAATCCCCTGACATATATGTATATATATAACGATAATTTAAGTAAAATGTAATGAAATGGGCCATGTATTTTTGAAGAAATCTGACACAATAAAAAAAAAAAATGTTATAAGTGCCCATAGCTGAGCAGCGCTCTAACAAGCTGAGTATGACTGCCCGCAGATGAGCAGTGGTTTAACAGGTGTAATATGAGTGCCCGGAGTTGAGCAGCACTCTAACACGCTGAAACTGTGTGCCCGTAGATGAGCAATGCTTCACACAGCGTAATATGCGTGCTCATAGCCAAATAACGCGTTAACCAGTGTGAGCCGTTTGCGCGAAGCTGCGCAGCACGCCAACTGGCTTACCGGCGGGCAACGTTGAGCAAGCTGTATCAAAGCTGCCTTTACACAGACACACACCTCCTAGCCTGTGTAGAGTGTCGTAAAATAAAAAAAAGCAATGGCCAGGCTCGAACCCAGGATACTGTGCATCATAGTCAAAGTACTGAACCACTAAGCCATGACAGTTGTACTGAAAAATGCAGTATTAGCATATATATAGGAATGAATGGAAATGGAAGCATGACAAAGCAGGTTTTTTTAAGCTGATACATTTCCAAAATGGCCAATCACAGATAAGTGCAGGAAAAACGGCATATATAAGCCCCATAGGCGGGAATACACAGCATAACTGATTGTGGAACCTGTTTGCAGTCAGGATGGCAGGTGTAGGAGAGGGCAGTCGCTTACGAGCACAGAGGTGGGGTGTTGAGGAGTCCAGATATATGGTTTGGCTCCTAGTCCACGATCATGAAGCTCAACTCATGCATGGCCAGGTTCTCTGGGGTGCGTACAAGGCAGAGGCGTGGAACCGGTTGGCACATGATCTCACCAGTGCCACAGGCATACCAAGGACTGGTGAACAGGTCCGTCACCACCATGCGGACCTGAAGAGACGAAAGCAGGACCAACTGAACCGTTGGATCCAGGAGGCCCGGCAAATGCCCAACACCCCACTACTGAGTAAGTATCCATGTAATTAAGTATGTAAGAAATTATCCTAGCTGATATTATGGAGATGTATGTTCCAATATTACTTCATTTATATTACAGCTGCAGGTGTGCATTCCATGAATCGGCGAGCCTATGATGATAGGCTGGTGCGGTTGCGCCGCCAGGCAGGTTAGTAATTATTTTGCTGTAATTGTTATAGAATATAAGTGAGACAGCTTGTAAAAGAGTTCAGTGTTGTTACATATTAATAAAGTTCAAATAACGCTAGAAGAAAGATTCTGCTAGTACTGTATGATTAGATAAGTGATGCATCCTGTAATCCAGAAATAAAAATTAAACAAGTCTGAAATAGAGATTTTCCACCTGTATTGTAATATCAGATAACGTGTTTCAGCCTGAAAATTACTGGTAAACAAGCTAAAGACGATAGACATGTGTCAAATACATCCCCTTTTAAAATCTGCCATATGAAACAAGTGAGTCTGTTGGAAAGGATTGTTGTAACCAAGTAAGAAATGTTAATAACGCCTAGAATTAAGTACCATCTTGAATTGTAAAAATAAAACAAGTGAGAGTGTGAGAAAGAGGTATGAATCGACCTAGAAAGCTGTAATAAGTCTTGAATAAAGTTATACTGCAGTCAGTACATAATGAAATGAATGAGACAGCCACAACCAAAGAGTGAAATGTTTGTAATAAAGTACTGAAGCTGGAATGTGTCTGTCCCACAATTTGGATATGTTGCTGTACCCTTGCAATATGGAGATAGTATGGTTGTATGAAATACTGAACATCCACAGTTGTCTAGAGCCATATAAATCAAATGTAGCAGGATGCTGTACCTGAACACAGCCAGATATGAACGTGTATGAATAAAAATGCAATGTATATTAATGTAGCAGTAACATTCCCATCACCAACATTCCTAAGGTTACATATAGGAAACTGTACTAAGACCTATAGGGTATATATATCTGCAGCTACTAGAAATGTACAGCATATGTATAGGTAGTTGAAGTTGTTAATGAAATATTTCTTCACCCTACCCTATTTTCACAAATAATGCCATTCCACACCAAACTGGGTATGTGTATTCACAATTAATTCCCATGGACATTTGTCCTGTTGGTTCATACATATTTGCATGTACGTTGATGCATGTGCCCTGTTCACATATCCAAACCTGATGGCCTGTTGCCATCAATCAACCCTGCATGCTGTTGGATTGTGTACTGTTGTTCAAAATATGCATGTGTTATGCTTGCTGTTCAATGTTTGGAATTCATGAGTGTTTGGTTAATGGCAATACTGGTGCATGCTGTTACAACTAATTTTGAATGGTATTGTTTGTTACTAACTGAAAATGTCATAAAATATTGCTAAACATAGGACAACAGGGAAGGCGGGTTCCAGCAGACCCACCTCTCCGACCTCAGCTGGCGAGTGCACCTGGCACTAGTGCCCAGGCCAGAACCTCCTCCAGTGGCCCTGTGCCACATTTGGGTGGAAGTGCTGCAGGGGATGGGGCTCGTCCGCCCTCTGCAAGCGTGGCCAGAGGAGAACGTCCACTCACCCTCCAAAGTGTCCGGTCTGTGGTGCATAGCAAGATCAGGCATTCTGTGCTTGAACCCCTACGCCAGCTTGAGGCACGGGTGGCGCAACTCACGGATGTGCCTGCCCGTCCTACACAGCCCCCAGCACAACCCCGTTCTGGGCAGTGAAGGCGCAGTGGCAACTGCCCATGGGTGGGGATCTCAGTTCCACTGTTGCCATCTGTGGGCTCATGGGCTCGCGATATCCAAACATCCATCCCCGTCAATTGTGTTTCCCCCACGTGTCATACTCTGCCTCTGTATTCATCTTGTTTGTCTTGTCTGTTAACCTCCCCTACCTACCTCCCCAAATATACCTACTTCCTGTACCTCACATTCCACTCTCACCTGAAAAAAAAATAAAAAAAAGGGCACTCTGTTCCCACAAAAATTACGCCCCATACATAGCTGCCCATTTTGCAGACATGTCTGCTGGACATGTCAACTGGTAATTACAATTGGCTGTACAATATATTTTGTTTTCCTCACCCCTCTCTCAGGGGTGGAAGGTTTCAAATTTCACTCCAAATTACACACATATGCACAGCTGTTGCTGATAAAGAACTGGGCAGCTATGGGCCTTTCCTACATCCTTCCTGCAAATCCCAAGCTTGTTTTCCTACTGTCCTACCCTCTTTGTGCCCCCTTTTTCACCACTTTCCTATTTTCCCATTTTCTTTTCTTTCAAAGAAATTAGCGCGGGTGTGCGCAAGCGTAAGCACTTTTAAGCAGTAGTCAGCAGGTGTGCACTTGTGTGCGCTTAGCTAAGCGACAGTGCGCATGCATGAGCACTGCGCAAACCAGCGCTAACCCGCTTACAACTGCTTAAAAGTGCCTTAGTCACTCTGAATGACAAGGCCTGTAGTTTGCTCAGCAGCAAAATAAAATCTGTCAATCTCGAACCCAGGACCTTGGAAACACTAGTCTGTATGACCTACCACTAAGCCATGACTGATATACAAGAACTTTGTGCTGAAAGCAATATATCATGAAATAGTAGGACTGAATGTAAAGGGAATATAGGAAGGCTATTACACAAAGCTTTTCTTGTATCTTTACTGGCAATTCTTGTGGAATTGCATTACATTAGTGTGATAAGAGAAACAGCCATGCTAGTAGGTAATAATGTGACAGTAGCACCTTGCAAACCACACACACTATCAGAGCAGGATAAACACCGCCATATTTGAATAGGTAAGAGGCCAGACCTCGCAACTGTGACTGATTTACAGGGATGTTCCTGATTTGCAAACAAATGTTAACTTTGCCCCACTGACTCCCTGTGAAATGTACTAACAATAGGCAGAAAGGTGTGGAATCCCACGTAATGGTAACTCTCAATTAGTTAAAGTATACACTACTTGCATGTCAGAAATGGTGTAGTGATACATATGCTCAAAATACCCCACAGTCACAACTGCAGAATATCTGAAATATATCACGGGTGTATCCCCTGATATGTACCATTCCCTGAGGCTGCTAAAATATACACCTGAGAGTATCTGAGGCCTGCAAGTGTCAGAAACTCACAGGCACATCATTCTGTCTGCTGTCACACACTCTGTGAATAGCTGTAGAATTGCTTCCACAAGCACACTTTGATGTAGGTGTACAACCCAGAAATATTAAAGGATGTAGCCATCTAATAAAATAGGGACAGTATAGCAGTTTACAAGCACTGCATGTGTCTGATATTCATAACTGTTAGTACAAAGTACAAGGCCCCACTACTGCTCAGCAGCAAAATAAGATACCCTTGTAGGTGTCAAACCCCACACCTTGGCCTTACCAGACTGCATGCAGTACCACCAAACCACACCAAACATATAAGGAGCTGCTGCTGAAAGAAATATATCATGCATTACAAGGAGTGAATGTAAATGGAAAATAGGAAAGCCATAGCAACACATTCCAGTAAAGACACTTAGCAGGCCTTCAAGGAGTGAATGTAAAGGCTAAATAGTGAAGCCATAGCAACAAATTGCAAGAGCTACTGTTGTATACCAGTTAATCCACAAGTCCCACAGGAAAGCACATACTCCCATGTAAACAGTATTAGCATTATTAGGTGTCAGTTAACATACACACTGAGAAGAATGAACTGGAAGAAGCAACAGTCGGGTTTCAGTACAACATGCATTTCAGTGCCTACAACACAGCCTTAGATATGAGAGACATACCAACCTTTACACTCACACAACAGTGTCCACAGCAAACCAGCATGGTCCCCACCTTGAAAAACTGAAAGGGCTACGCCTACCTAACCTAACATTTTATAGCACTGTCCTGACATCAGTGAGAACTGCAATTACCACACAGCAGGCTGCATGCAATTAGTAAATGCTGGCTAACAATTGGTGCAGAGGCCATCACATGCACATGTGCAGATACCTACAAAAGCAGCCTGTACTCCCAGTCCACACATGCAATAATATCATTGCAGCAACTGCAGGGAGACAGATAGACAGAGAGAGAGAGAGAGAGAGAGAGACCAAAAAAATGATAAAAAGAAAAAAACATCAAGACAGCAGCAGCAAGCCAGCCAGCAGCAAGCCATCCAAAACAGCAGTCAGAAACAAAGGTAATGTAAAGTACATAATCTAATAATCTACATACTGTGAACCCTCCATATGTGTTAGCAGTCTGTATCTATATTTATATGAAGATGTGCATAGGGCAAGGGACATACTGCAACTGTTAGTGAAGGCTGGACATACATATGTAGCTGAAGGTTGCTAACAGTATGCTGCCATAGGCCCAGGGCCAATAGCATACTACCTACCTATGACACAATGCACACACACACATGTACTCATTGCAATACCAACTATGTGAGGTGGAATGAGTGTGCCACTGACTGTGTGCAAGGTCTGTAATGGTGTGATTGCTCAGCATGACTTTGTGTCTGTCATGGTAGTGTGTGTCCTTGGTGTGAGGCCAGAGAAAGATGTCAGTTATTGGGATACAAACATACTACATTGCCATATGTTGTGCTGTGGTTCCGTGTATATGACTGCGGTGTAGGTAGGGGAATGGCTGCAAAGACTAGGGTGCATTACCATTGAAATTTTAACTGTGCATTGCATGCATTGCATGGGATGACAATATTCCCCATCCATTACCTTAATACATACCCCCAGTGTAAGGTTGTGCATTGGACCTCAAACAGTGTGCTGAGTGCTGGTGTATACTAGTTTGTTGTAAGGAGTGTGGCAGGCACTGTCACACAGTTGTTGGCTGAGCACTGATATGTGGTAATTTACATGTATATCCCCTGATAGACAGACAGATGCTATATATGGCAGTTCAGTGATATCAGTACAGTAGAGTATTATGTGTGCCATGTTACTTGTTCACATATTTTCCTTTTCCTTCCAGGGTGATGGTGCATCAACGCAACCCCTATTATTCTGCAGCAGAGGATGAGGAGATACACCAGAGCCTGGTGCGGGATTTTTCAACACTCTTTTCTCGGACCAGCCAAAACCAGCAGGAGAGGGCTGCACTGTGGCAAGACCTTGTCCGTCGGGTAAATGACATAGCCATGCATAACCGGACATATGAGCAGGTACGCCATCACTGCAGTGATTTAATTAGAAATGTTCATCAGTGTGCGTCTGATATCCACAGGCAACAGCTTGCCACAGGTGGTGGGGCACCTATACACCCCCCCTCTCACCAGACTGGAGGAGCTCCTCCTAAGTGTTGTGACTCCAGCCCAACAACAATAACATCCACAGACATGTGTAATGATGGAGGCTGGAGCCACCCAGCATGTGGACATGGAGTGTGCAGGTAAAATGCCATATCTGTAGTTGACTGTTCTCTGCACTGGTAGTTTATGCATGTGTGAGATGTGTACTGTGTTTGTAGCTGTTATCCTGGACATTATTGTGCAAGATTTATATTCTCAATATCAGCAGTACACCTGTGAAAGCTAACTGTTGTACTACTGTACTGTATCATACTCACAGTATCAATGGCACAGTTGTGCCCACTGACAATAACTGTCTTATTTGTGCAGGTACCTCTGGAGTAACAGCAAGGCAGCCAATCCATGCTGGTGAGTGTGTAATAACAATACTTTTAATACTAATGATAATAATAGTAATAATACCCTCAAACAGTATTGTTATGTGTTGGATTGCAGGTGTGTTTGTGTGTGTGTGTTTGTATCTCATGTACTGAGGTGTGCATGTGCCCATGTGCATGTGCCCATGTGCGCATGTGTGCATGTGCCCATGTGTGCATGTGTGCATGTGCCCATGTGCACATGTGTGCATGTGCGCATGTGTGCATGTGCCCATGTGCCCGTGTGTGCATGTGCCCGTGTGCATCTGTGGTAACATTGTGTACACATTGTAAACTGTGTTTCCTGTCTTCCTCTCACAGGTTCTGGTGTTGCTCTGGTGGTGTGCAGCAGGGAACCTGAAGCCACTGCTGGGGATAGTGATAATGATGATACATGTGTAATGGTACAGGGAGGTGTGTCAGGGTCTGTTGTTGGTCAGCCAATCGACAGTACACAGCAGTCAACCCCATCAATGCGCACAGTCATCCTGCCGATACATCCATTGTCACCAATGTCCTTAGCTGAGGGACAGCATACAGTGGGCATTAACCAGGGTAATGTGGTATCAGTGGCACATGCATCCCCTCACAGCAGCCATGGCCAGAGTCCTGACATGGTACCACACAGGCAGATGTCCAAGGGTTCTCATGGGAGCATCCGTGGTCGTACTGCCCCTGTCAGACGTGCCCACAGAGGTCTTTTAACTTCAGCTATGTTCCTGGCTGCAATGCAGGCACAGGCACGTATGGAACGGTACACCATACAGGGTCTGAGGGAGCTTAGAGCACATCGCACTGCTATGAAGGACACTATGCGTGACGTTGCGGCTGCCATCTGTACTGTTGGCGAGGTCATTGACAGACGTTGGGGGGACACATTAGATCTGTTCCACAACTACATGTCCATGAGCCAGGGCAATGCAGGACAGTTGAGGCATCGATGTGGACGTATGCCAGCAACATCAGCTGGCAGTCGTCGCGGATGACAACAAACCCACAGCCACTCCCATAGTGCCAGTACCAGCCCCGGCAATGCTGGGTCTGTGCTGTCATCAAACCGCCCTAGGAGACCACGTGCACGTGGCTCTGGACAGTTTCAGCAGGGACATGTGTCCAGTCATCAACCAACTGCTTCTGATGACAGTACTCAGTCTGGCTTAGTACTTGATACTGTCCGTAGCACCCCTGCCAGGCACAGGTACCGTGTCCGTGGCCAGAGACAGTGATCTGTATGACCTGGCAGGTACAGTCTGTGGCTGTCCACAAACACCCGTATATGGCAGCCATGAGGTGGAACTGTGTGCATGCATACACACATGCATAATGCTAACACCTAGGGCTAACACATACACACACACACACACACACACCACATCAACATTGCCCCATGTTGTACTATTGTCCCTCACTAACACACACACATACATGTTGATTGGATGTATCAGTGGCAGACTCAGGCATACCAAGTACACACCCTGTGCATATGATGAAACTGTGTCGCCTCCTGCAATCTGTCACATTGATGCAGGAACAGGATAACATGGTGCTGATGCATAGGGTGACTACATAGAACTGTAGTAATATTATTATGTTTCACTTGAAAGAAATTTACTGTTTGTCGTTTTTGCATTTAAGTTACCTGTAACACATTGCATTTAAGTTACCTGGCACTTGCTCACTAAAGCAATTATATAAGTCAGCACTAAAATATTAAAAGCACTACACCCTCACAAACTCTCCTTGAGTACCTCGTTCCCCATTGGCCCTTTTTTTTCAGTTATAAAGGAATTCCCAGTACTATTCTAGCATGACCAAAGGTCAGTTGTCAATCTCCTCTCCGGTCCAGCTGGTGAATCTGGGAATCTTGAGGCAATGTTACAACTGCCTCATGTACACAGACAACCCTCTCCTCCTCCCAACAAATTCCAACACATGTGAGAGATGCAACCATATAGCCAAACTGGAGGCTAAGCTCTCTCAACTCAGTACTGGCGAAACCAGTCAGGAGGAGAAGGAAACCACATTCACTACAATTCCAGTCTCACATAGACCTACCACGACAGCAAACCAAACACATAAACACACAAAAACATACTCGGAGGCTCTAAATAAAAATCTGCCTAAGCAGCAGAGATCTCCAAAGCAGACACCCAAGCAACCGCTACCCCAAACACAACACGTGCAACACATAGCTCACAAAGCCAGTGTGCCAAACAGTCACAGCCCTTAAGGCTAAACAACACACCTGATACACTTGTAATAGGTGACTCTATCGTCAGGCACACTGACATCCTGCTCACCAGGCTGAACAAGGAGAAGGTCACGGTGAGCTGCCTGTCGGGCGCTAGGAACCGCCACATAACACAAGCACTCAGGTCACTCCAAGGCAAGTACAAATATGACTCAGTCATTGTCCATGCTGGTGTGAATGACCTGAGATGTACCTCCCTGGACTACATGAAAAGAGACATAGAGGAGCTCTCTGAGCATGTAGCCCAGGCCGGTATGACCCTGACCTTGAGTAGCATCTTACCCTCACCAAGAATGATGCCACAATATGAAGACAAGATGATCAATTTCAACAATTGGCTTAAGTATTGATGTCATTCAACGGGGATCCAATGCCTGTCAGCCTGGGATGACATGCTTGACAAGCCACGATGGTTCGCTAGAGACGGCTTGCACCTTTTACCCCTGGGCTTTCGGATATTGGCAAAGGCTCTTGCTACCCCCATAGTGCCTTTTTTAGGCAAGGCTCAAAAGACAAACCCACCTCCATAGGTATCACAAGGGATAAGAAACTAAGAGTAATGCTACTCAATGCCAGAAGTCTAAACCTCAAGATGCATGCACTCGAAACTCTCCTTAGCATGGAGAACATCGATATCTGTGCAGTAACAGAAACCTGGTTCAAGGCTCCCGATCGCACCCCAGCACTACCAGGTTATACCTCATACCGTGCTTTTCGGCCCCAAAACTTGGACCGAACCACAAAAGGAGGGGGAGTATCAATATTCGTCAAAGATACCCACACCTCCAGGTTGGTGGCACAGCACAAAGCATCAAAGACTATCCATGTGCAACTAACAGTGGGTAAAACTGCCTTCCAGTTTATAGCCTGCTACAGACCACCCTCCCAAACCCAGGAACCCCACTCGGCCATCCTGAGAACACTGGGAAATATGAAGGTCTCTCTAAACACCATTATATTGGGCGACTTCAACTACCCAAACATAGACTGGGAGCATTACTCTAGCTCCAACACCCTAGCTCAAAGGTTCCTAGAATTTATAAACTCAAATGCTATGGAACAACATGTTACCACTCCCACAAGAGGGGAAAACATACTGGACCTGATCATCACCAACATGGGGACTCTATGCTCCAGACCAGAAGTGTATCCCTCACTGGTAAGATCAGACCATAAACTAATCTCACTGGATATGCACATCCCGACTCCACCCCCAGCCCTGAAAACCACAGTGAAAAACTTCTCTAAAACAAATTTCACACTCCTCAAAACCGAGGTGTAATCCTTCAAAGCCCCCGGGCCTGTGGAAAATACGGCCCAGACCGCAGAATCCTTTATAAATGCATTCTATGAACACCTTCAGGAATGCATAGATCATGCAATCCCAAATAAAACCAAGACCCAATCCTCCAAAGGCAGACGTCCTGTCTGGTGGACCCCAGCCATAAACAAACTATACAATAGAAGGAGGAAGCTACTACATGATAGAACAAAATCCCAAAAAGGGAAGGCATCTCTGATCATTACTAGCAAAAAACTATGGGCACTCATAAAATCGTCTAAGGCCAGCTTCAAGAGAAAACTTGCACAGGACACTAAGGATAATCACAAGGTTTTCTTTAGTTATGTTAGCAGCCTGGGTGGGAATTCCCAGATATGCTCAGAATTAGTCCAAAATGACAAAAAATACACCGAACCCACAGACATTGCCAACATCCTAGCTGACAGGTTCAGCGCAAACTTCTCCCCTCCCACCAAAAGGACAAATATCTATCCCAGCAGAGTGCTTCCCCCCTGACATCTCAGATGCTCAGGTAAGAGCCGCCCTCTCCAAAGCAAATAACACAGCATCAATGGGACCAGACGGTATCCCGGGCTGCATCCTACATGAACTCCAAGAAGAAGAGCTAAACCCAAACATAAAACTACTGTTCAATCTCAGCCTTACTACAGGATATGTACCCAAAGAGTGGCGTACAGCAACAGTGGTCCCTCTCCACAAAGGTGGTGCCTCAACGGATCCTGGAAACTATTGCCCCATAAGCCTGACTAGCTTGGTCTGCAAAGCTATGGAAAGGATCATCATGGACCTCATAAATAAAGATATTGGGGACCTACAGACACTGGATCCTACCCAGTTCGGCTTTGTTAAGGGCAGATCCTGACTCTTAAACCTGGTCGATTTCTTTGAAACAGTCACCAAGGCCATTGATGAGGGGAAGGTGGTCCACACAGCCTACCTGGACCCCGCAAAAGCCTTCGATACAATACCCCACTCGGGCATTATAGATAAGCTCACCAGCTTAAATATAAACCCCTATGTCACTAGATGGGTTGCAAACTGGCTTAAGGACAGAACCCACATGGTTAGAATTGCTGGAGCCATGTCAGACTCCAAACCAGTTACAAGTGGCGTCCCACAAGGCTCAGTCCTGGGACCTCTCTTGTTCGGTATATATTACTTGGAGGTACAGGCCAACACGGAAGGACTGTGGCTGACCAAGTTCCCAGATGCCTGCAAACTGGGCACCATAATCGACTCTCCAGCCGACACAAGCATCCTCCAAAAGGGCCTCATAGAAACAGACAACTGGTGCCAGAGCCATGGCCTCAAGCTAAACGCAAAAAAGTGTATAGTCATCCCCTTTGGCAAAAACAAAGTGCCCACAAATTACCTCATAGGTGGTAATCCATTAAGTACAGAAGAAGTAATTAGGGACCTGGTGACCCAAGTTGATAGCAATCTCTCATTTGACAACCACGTGGCCAAAGTGGTTAGAAAAACATTTTATATAGCCCACCTAATCATGAAGAGATTCACATCTAGATCAGGGGAGGTCATTGTGCCTCTTTACTCATCCCTCATCAGGCCCATAATTGAGTACAATGCCCCTTTTGGGATGTACCTTACCAGACACCTGCAGCAACTGTAAAGACCCCAAAAGTACCTCACCAAGAGGATCAAAGGGCTCAAACAGATGCCATATGCTGCCCGGTTAAAGAAACTCCAGCTCTACTCAGTGGCATACCACCTGCTCAGAGGCGATCTGTGCCTGACGAATGAAGCCATGTCCAACCCGGAATTAATGGACATGCTGCACCTCAGAAAATCCAAATCCCAGTGAGCTATGCACTCGAGAGACTTGAACCTCAGCACTGAAATAAATAGGACATGCTGGAGGCACAGATTCATAACCCAGAGGCTCCCTTCACTCTGGAATGAAATCCCAGTCTGGGTTAGGCAGAGTCCTTCATTGACTCTCTTCAAGAGGAATCTTGATGAGTGGATGGAAGATCGTAGGTTTACCCCGGGTATCACTTCTGTGTCACTATTAGACAGAGGCACAGTATACTAACCTCGAAAAAGGGCATAGCAAAATTAATTTAAAATGGGTGGTGAAAACCAAACACACTCTGGCTAGGCTTATAAATGCCCTAGGGCAGATAGCTTAGTATGAACCTATGAACCTATGTTGTTAACAGTACAGTGTAATGATATCATTGTGGGTATATCCCAGCATGCCTGATGCATTAACAGTGTGATTGTCATTGTAGTTTTTTATATACCACTGTTAATTACAAAAGTGTAATGTCTGCACATCTTTGCATTCTGGTGGTAAGGCTGAAAACACAAACCCACCGACATAGGTAGCACAGGGGATAAGAAAATGGAAGTAATGATACTCAATGTCAGACATGTAAACCGCAAGATGCATGCAGTCCAAACTCTACTTAGCATGGAGAATGTTGATATCTGTGCAGTAATAGAAAACAGGTTCAAGGCTCCCAAGAGCACCCTAGCACTACCAGGTTACACCTCATACCATGCTTGACAGCCCCAAAACACGGAACTAACTATGAAAGGAGGGTGAGCCTCAGTAAATGTCAAGGATACCCACACCCCCAGGAAGTTGCCACAGCATGAAGCATCACAGACTATCCATGTGCAACTAACAGTTGGTTAAACTGACTTCCAGTTCATAGCCTGCTACAGACCACCCTCCTAAACACAGGTAACCCACTTGGCCTACTTAAGAACACATGAATATATGAAGGTGTCTCCAAACAACATTATATTGGGCAGCTGCATCTACCCACACATAGACTGGGAGCATTACTGTAGCTCCAACACCCTAGGCGAAAGGTTCCTAGAATCCATACACTCAAATGCTATGGAACAACTTGTTACCACTCCCACAAGAGGGGTAAACATACTGCACCTGATCATCACCAACATGTGGACTCTATGCTCCAGACCAGAAGTGTATCCCTCACTGGTAAGATGACACCATAGAGTAATCCCACTATATTCACTTACCAACCCCAGCCCCTGCACAGAAAACCACAGTGAAAAAGTTGTGTAATGCAAATTCCATGTATTCACATGAGGCAGGCTTCACACATAGGAACTATTTAAGGTCACAGGTACATATCTCTATGTGGCACACACATACCTCATGTGTGCATTGAAATTACTGCTATAATATATGTCATACAGTAATAAAAGCAACACCCACCACACATTGACAAACTGTGTGACAAAAACACACATGGCATTTGTAGGATTTAAACCCCTATCTAACTATGTTATGACACTTGAGAGAGACGCATTAGCAAAATTTGCTATTTGCATTACTGAGAGGTTTCCCTTCTCCTGCTATACTTATAGGGTGCTGACATCATCAGTCTTTCGAAAGAGGAATGTCCATCACGTAGTGTGTTCTTCCAGTTGCCAAAAGGGCCATTTCTTTCCAAGAAAACTGCACACACTCTAACCTCCCCCCCAAACACACACACTGAGCAGTTGCAGGATTCAAACCCCTACCTAACTATGTTATGACACTTGAGAGAGACGCATTAGCGGAGTGCGCTATTTGCATTAATGGGAGGGTGCCTTTCTCCTGCTATACTTATAGGGTGCTGACATCATCAGTTTTTCGAAAGAGGAATGTACATCATGTAGTGTGTTTTTCCAGTTGCCAAAATGGCCATTTCTTTCAAAGAGAATTGCACACACCCTGCCCCCCCCAAACACACACAGCATTTGCAGGATTCAAACCCCTACTTATGTTATGACACTTGAGAGAGACGCATTAGCAGAGCGCGCTATTCGCATTACTGGGAGGTTGCCCTTCTCCTGCTATACTTATAGGGTGCTGACATCATCAGTCTTTCGAAAGAGGAATGTACATCATGTAGTGTGTTCTTCCAGTTGCCAAAAGGGCCATTTCTTTCAAAGAGAATTGCACACACCCTGCCCCCCCCCCAAACAGACAGCATTTGCAGGATTCAAACCCCTTCCGAACTATGTTATGACACTTGAGAGAGACGCATTAGCGAAGCTCGCTATATGCATTACTGGGAGGTTTTTTTCTCCTGCTGTACTTATAGGGTGCTGACATCATCAGTCTTTCAAAAGAGGAACGTACATCATGTAGTGTGTTCTTCCAGTTGCCAAAAGGGACATTTTTTTCCAATATGCATTACTGGGAGGTTTTTTTCTCCTGCTGTACTTATAGGGTGCTGACATCATCAGTCTTTCAAAAGAGGAATGTACATCATGTAGTGTGTTCTTCCAGTTGCCAAAAGGGACATTTCTTTCCAAGAAAACTGCCCACACCCTAACTCCCCCCCCCAAACACACACTGAGCAGTTGCAGGATTCAAACCCCTACCTATCTATGTTATGAAACTTGAGAGAGACACATTAGCGGAGCGCGCTATTTGCATTACTGGGAGGTTGCCCTTCTCCTGCTATACTTATAGGGTGCTGACATCATCAGTCTTTCGAAAGAGGAATGTCCATCACGTAGTGTGTTCTTCCAGTTGCCAAAAGGGCCATTTCTTTCCAAGAAAACTGCACACACCCTAACCCTCTCCCAAAAACACACACACACACCAGTTGCAGGATTCAAACCCCTACCTAACTATGTTATGACACTTAAGAGAGACGCATTAGCGGAGCACGCTATTCGCATTACTAGGAGGTTGTCCTTCTCCTGCTATACTTATAGGGTGCTGACATCATCAGTCTTTCGAAAGAGGAATGTACATCATGTAGTGTGTTCTTCCAGTTGCCAAAAGGGCCATTTCTTTCCAAGAAAACTGCACACACCCAATTAATGTTATAACTCCTCGCCAACCCTCTTCCAGCAAACTCCAGTCACATGGATGTGACATTGCAAATTCAAGCCCTGGGATCTCCACTGTGTCCCTACTTGACGGAGGCACAGCACAGTAGCCTTAAACAGTGCCTTCTGTGACCTACTTTACAGAGGCACAGTAGCCTACTGTACTTGGTAGGCACACACCAAATACACTCTGGCTAAGCTTATGTATTCCCTAGGGCAAACAGCCTAGTATTGACCTCTACACCCATATGTTTTAGTTTCAGATGCACAATATTTGTTGCTGATAAACTGTTTGCAGGTCTTTATTGCCATAGCTTTCCCTGTTTCTATGAACAACTTGTGCATCTGTGGAAGATGTTTGAATATGACAGGGATCCACTATATTACTTATGTCTCTGTTGTCATTTAACTGTGTGCACTGGGCAGATTGCTATATTTTGGGAGTTTCCTGGCTTAACACATACAAATGCCAGATATGTGTGGCCAACTGCTATACTGAGACATGGCCTAAGTGTGTGAGCATGCCCAGTTCAGGCTTTCCATGGCTTGTTACCTGACATATGTCTCATTTATCAAAGTGTGCGAGCATGCCCAGTGTGAGCTTTCCATATGTTGAGATCTGAGGTCCACCACATTTGTGGTTGTGTGTGAACTTCAACAATATTTCACATTTATAGTTGTGTGTTGGAAGTCATGTTGTGTTCTTACTGCCCAACTGCTTTGTGTCTGAACCCAACAGGGATTATGCTGTGCCTGCAGGGTTTCCATGGGATAGTTTGCATACAGTTGTCAAAATTCTTTCATACTGACCAGACACTGTAATATCGTATAGTGTACTGGTTCAGTACTTTCACTGTGGTGGACAGTATCCTGGGTTTCAGTCCTATCACTGCTTTAAATATTCATACTGAGCACACCAGACTGGTTAAGGGCCAGTTGTGCAAATATGACCATGTTGCATTTTGTTCAGCTATGGACTGCTTAAACCAGGCTTGTTCAACTTTAGTAGTGTATTCCGCAACTTGGGTGGACATTGACAAACACTAGCTATGAGCCCTAGGCCATTTCTAATGCTAGTCAGTGTGTTTGTCCTTCAACACACATTTTAACTGGAGTTTGCCATGACATTTTTCAAGGTTAGTATACTGTGCCTCTGTCTACCCATGACATAAAAGTGATACCCAGGGTAAACCTACCATCTCCCATCCACTCATCAAGATTCCTCTTGAAGAGAGTCAATGAGGGACTCTCTGGCTAACTGGTCCGGGAGTTTACTCAAGAGTGGAGGGAGCTGCTGGGTTATGGATCAATCACTACAGCATGTCCTATTTATGTCAGTGCTGAGGTTCAAGTCTCTCGTGCATAGCTCACTGGCATTCAGATTTTACAAGATGCAGCATGTGCATTGATTCCAGCTTGGACATGGCTTTATACATTAGGCACAGATCGCCCCTGGGCAGGCAGTATGGCACTGTGTGGAGCTGCAGTTTGTTTAATCAGGCAACACATGGCATCTGTTAGAGCCCTTTAATCCTCCTGGTGAGGTACTTTTGGGGTCTTTCCAGTTGCTGGAGGTGTCTGCTAAGGTACATCCCACAAGGGCCATTGTACTCAATTGTGAGGCTAATGAAGGATGACTGAAGAGGCACAGTGACCTCCCCTGATCTAGATGTGAATACCTTCATGATTAGGTGGGTATATGATATGTTTCTCTAACCACTATGGCTACATGGTTGTCAAATGCAAGATTTCTATCAACTTGTGTCCCTAGGTCTCATTACTTCAAAAGTACGTAATGGGTTAACACCTATGTGGTAACTGGTGGGCACTTATTGTTTTTCCAAAGGGGATGACTATACACTTTTCTGCATTTAGCTTAATGACATGGCTCTGGCACCAGTTGTCTGTTTCTATAAGGCCGTTTTGTAGGATGCTTGTGTCAGCTGGAGGGTCAGATATGGTGCCCAGTTTGTAGTCATCTGCAAACTTGTTCAGACACAGTCCTTCCATGTTGGCCTGTACCTCTGGGAAATATATACCAAACAGGGAGGTCCCAGGACTGAGCCTTGTGGGATGCCAGTTGTAGCTGGTTTGAAGTCTGACATGGCTGCAGCATTTCTGACCATGTCAGTTCTGTCCTTGAGCTGGTTTGCAACCCATCTACTTGAATAGAGGTTTATATTTAAGCTGGTGAGCTTATCTATATTGAACAAGTGGGATATTTTATGGAAGGCTTTTGCAAAGTCCAGATAGGCTGTGTGGACCACATTCCCCTCATCAGTGGCCTTGGTGACTGTTTCAAATGAGTCAAACATGTTTAAGGGGCAGGATCTGCCCTTAAGAAAGCCACACTGGGTAGGGTCCAGTGTCTGTAGGTCTCCAATATCTTTATTTCTGAGGTCCATGATGATCCTTTCATTAGCTTTGCAGACGAAGCTAGTCAGGATTCTGGGGTGATAGTTTGCAGTATCCATTCAGGCACCACCTTTGTGGAGAGGGACCACTGTTGCTGTACACTGCTCTTTGGGTACATATCCTGTGGTAAGGCTGAGATTGAGCAGTAGTTTTATTTGGTGTTCCATTCTTCTTGGAGTTCATGTTGGACGCAGCCCAGGACACCATCTGGTACCATTGATGCTGTGTGTTTTGCTTTGGAGACGCTGGTTGTTACCTCAGCATCTGCAATGTCAGGGGGCCAGCACTCTGCTGGGATAGATATTTGGCATTTGGTGGGGGGGGGGTTTGCACTGAACCTGTCAGGTTGGATGTTGGCAATGTGTGTGGGTTTGGTGTATTGTTTGTAATTTTGGAGGAATTCTGAGCATATCTGTGAATTTCACCCAAGGTTCCTACCATCAGTTAAGAAAGCCTTGTGATTATCCTTAGTGTCCTGTACAATTTGTATCTTCATAGGTTCATAGGTTCATACTAGGCTATCTGCCCTAGGGCATTTATAAGCCTAGCCAGAGTGTGTGTGGCTTTCACCACCCCTTGGAATGTGAATATTATGCCCATTTAGGGTTTAGTTTACTGTGCCTCTGTCTAGTAGTGACACAGAGATGACCCCCAGTGTAAACCTACGATCTCCCATCCACTCGTCAAGATTTCTCTTGAAGAGAGTCAGTGAGGGCCTCTGCCTAACATGGACTGGGATTCTGTTCCAGAGTGTAGGGAGCCTCTGGGTTATGAATCTGTCCCTCCAGCACATCCTATTTATTTCTGTGTTGAGGTTCAAATCGCTCGCTCTTGTGGCTCTGATGGATTTGTATTTTCTGAGGTGGAGCATGTCCATTAATTCCGGATTGGACATGGCCTTGTAAGTCAGGCATAGATCGCCTCTGAGTAGGTGGTATGTGACTGAATAGAGCTGGAGTTTCTTCAGCCGGGCAGCATATGACAAATGTTTGAGACCCTTTATCCTCTTGGTGAGGTACTTTTGGGGTCTTTCTAACTGCTGCAGGTGTCGGGTAAGGTACATCCCAAATGGGGCATTGTACTCAATTATGGGTCTGATAAGAGAAAAGGGGCACAATGACCTCTCTTGATCTAGATGTGAATGCTTTCATGATAAGGTGGCCAATATAGTCTTCCTAGCCACCTCGGCAATGTGAGTGTCAAATGAGAGGTTACTGTCAACTTGTGTCCCTAGGGTCCCTGATTACTTCTTCCGTACTTAATGGATTACCACCTGTGTGGTAATTTGTGGGTACCTTGTTTTTCCCAAAGGGTATGACTATACATTTTTTGCCGTTCAGTTTAAGGCCATGGCTCTGGCACCAGTTATCCATTTCTATGAGGCCTTTCTGAAGGATGCTTGTGTCCGCTGGAGTATCACTTATGGTGCCCAGTTTGCAGTCATCTGCAAACTTTTTCTGCAACAATCCTCCTATGTTTGCTTGCATCTCGGAAAAATAAATACCAAACAAGAGGGGTCCCAGGACAGAGCCCTGTGGGACACCACTTGTGACTGGCTTGGAGTCTGACATGGCTCCAGCAATTCTGACCTTGTGGGTTCTGTCCTTGAGCCAATTTGTAACCCGTCTTATGACATATGGGTTTACATTTGAGCTGGTGAGCTTGTCTGTGATGCCTGAGTGGGGTATTGTGTCGAAAGATTTTGCAAGGTCAACGTAGGCAGTGTCAACTGCCTTACCCTCATCAATGGCCTTAGTGACTGTTTCAAAAAAGTCGACCAGGTTCAAAAGGCAGGATCTGCCCTTGACAAAGCCAAATTGGGTAGGATCCAGTGTCTGTAGGTCCCCAATGTCTTTGTTTATGAGTTCTATAATGATCCTCTCCATAGCTTTGCTGACCAGGCTCGTCAAGCTTATGGGGCGTTAATTTCCAGAGTCTGTAGAAGCACCTTCTTTATGGAGTGGGACCACTGTTGCTGTACGCCATTCTTTGGGTACGTATCCTGTAGTAAGGCTGAGATTAAACAGTAGCCTTATGTGCGGGTTTAGTTCCTCTTGGAGTTCATGTAGCACGCAACCCGGGACACCGTCTGGTCCCATTAATGCTGTGTTTTTAGCTTTGGAGAGGGTGGCTCTCACCTGGGCATCTGAGATGTTAGGGAGGCTACACTCTACTGGGACAGATATTTCTCCTTTTGGGGGGGGGGGGGATTTGCACTGAACCTGTCTGCCAGAATGTTGGCAATGTCTGTGGGTTCAGTGTATTTTGTGTTGTTTTGGACTAACTCTGGGCATATCTGGTGAGTTTCCACCCAGGTTTCTAATATAAGTAAAGAAGGCCTTGTGATTGTCTTTTGTGTCCTTTGCGATTTTTCTGTCAAAGTTGGCCTTGGATGATTTTATGAGTGACCGTGGTTTTTTGCTAGTACTGATCAGAGATGCCTTCCCTTTTAGTGATTTTGCTCTGTCATGTAGTAGCTTCCTAAGTTTGTTAATGGCTGGGGTCCACCAGACAGGACGCCTGCCTTTGGGGGAATAGGTCTTGGTTTTATTTGGGATTGCATGATCCATGCATTCTTGAAGGTGTCAGTAGAAAGTGTTTATAAAGGATTCAGCGGTGTGGTCTGTGGTTTCCAGTGGCCCAGGGGCCTTGAAGGATACCACTTCAGTCTTAAGAAGTGTGAAGTCGGCTTTTGAGAAATTCTTCACTGTGGTCTTTTGTGCAGGGGGTGGGGGCGGGATGTGGATTTCCAGTGAGATTAATTTATGGTCTGATCTCAGCAATGACGGGTATACTTCCAGTGTGGAGCATTGTGTCCCCATGTTTGTGATGATCAAGTCTAGTATATTATCTCCTCTTGTGGGAGTGGTGACTAGTTGTTCCATTGCATTTGAGTTTATGAATTCTAGGAACCTTTGGGCTAGGGTGTTGGGGCTTGAGTAATGCTCCTAGTCTATGTTTGGGTAGTTGACATCTCCCAATATGACGGTATTTGGAGAGACATTCATACTCTCCAGTGTCTTCAGGAAGGCTGAGTGGGGTTCCTGAGTTTGAGAGGGTGGTCTGTAGCATGCTACAAACTGTACAGCAGTTTTGCCTATGGTTAGTTGCACATGGATGGTCTCCGATGCTTCGTGCATTGCCAGTAACCTGGAGGTGTGGGTATCTTTGATGAATATGGCTACTTCCCCTCCTTTTGTGGTTCGGTCCAAGTTTTGGGTCCGAAAAGCATGATATGAGGTATAACCTGGTAGTGCTGGGGTGCTCTCAGGAGCCTTGAACCAGGTTTCCGTCACTGCACAGACATCGATGTTCTCCATACTGAGGTGGGCCTCGAGAGTGTGCATCTTGAGGTTTCGTCTTCTGGCGTTGAGCAGCATTACCCTTAGTTTTTTTCCACTTGTGTTTTCTAGGGAGGTGGGTTTGTTTTTTGAGCCCTGCCTAAAAAAGGCACTATGGAGGTCGCAAGAGCCTTGGCCAATATCCGGAAGCCCACGGGTGACAGGTGCAAGCCATCCTTTGCAAAGCAGCGTGGCTTTTCAAGCATGTCATCCCGAGTAGACAGACATTGGATCCCCTTAGAATGACACCAGTAATTGAGCCAATTGTTACAGCTGATCATTCTGTGTTTGTACTGTGGCATCATTCTTGGTGAGGGTAAGATGCTGCTCAGGGTCAGGGTCATACCAGCCTGGGCTACATAATCACAGAGCTCCTCTATGTCTCTTTTCATGTAGTCCAGGGAGGTACATCTCAGGTTATTCACACCGGCATGGACAATGACTGAGTCATATTTGTGCTTGCTTTGGAGTGACCTGAGTGCTTGTGTTATGTGGTGGATTCTAATACCCGACAGACAGCTTACTGTAACCTTTTCCTAGTTCAGTCTGGTGAGCGGGACATCAGTGTGTCTGACTATGGAGTCACCTATTATAAGTGTATTAGGCATGTTGTTTGGCCTTAAGGGCTGTGACTTTGTGCCACACTGAGTTTGTGAACTATGTGTTGCATGTGCTATGTTTTGAGGTAGTGGTTGCTTGAGTGTCTGCTTTGGAGGCCTCTGTTGTTTTGGTAGATTTTTAATTAGAGCCTCCGGGAATGTTTTGTGTGTTTGCGTTTGGTTTGCAGTTGTGATATGTCTGTGTGAGACTGGGTTTGTGGTGTGTGTGGTTACCTTCTCTTCCTGACTCTTTTTGCCAGTACTGAGTTCAGAGAGCTCAGCATCCAGTTTGGCTAAATAGTTGCATCTCTCACATATATTTGTATTTGCTGGGGGGAGGAGGGGGTTGTCTGTGTACATGAGGCAGGTGTAACATTGCCTCAAGATTCCCAGATTCAACATGTTGTAGCTGGCCTTAGAGGATTTTATGTGTGGCCATATTTTTTTGCCATAATACTGATCAGTGATTACTTCCCTTTTTGGGTTTTGCTCTATCATGTAGTAGTTTCCTCCTTCTCTTGCATGGTTTGGTAATGGCTGGGGTCCACCAGGCCAGATGTCTGCGTGTATGGGATTGGGTCTTGGTTTTATTTGGGATTGCATAATCCATGCATTCCTGAATGTGTTCATAGAATGCATTTATAAAGGGTTCTGAGGTCTGGCCCATATTTTCCACAGGCACAAGGCCTTTAATGGATTCCACCTCGGTTTGGAGGAGTGCAACATTTGCTTTACACATGTTTTTCACTGTGGTTTTATGCCCAGAGACTGGGGTCAGGATGTGAATATCCAGTGGGATTACTCTATGGTCTGATCTTACCAGTGAGGGATACACTTCTCATCTTGGGCATAGAGTACCCATGTTGCTGATCATCACATCCAGTATGCTTACCCCTCTTGTGGGAGTGGTAAGTTGTTCCATAGCATTTTGGTTTATGAATTCTAGGAACCTTTGGCCTAGGGTGTTGGAGCTAGAATAATGCTCCCAGTCTATGTTTGAGTATTTTCAGTTGCCCAATATAATGTTGTTTGGAGAGACGTTGATATTTTCATGTGTTCTGAAGTAGGCCAAGTGTGGTTCCTGGAGTTAGGAGGGTGGTATGTAGCAGGCTACTAACTGGGAGGCAGTTTTAGCCACTGTTACTTGCCCATGGATAGTCCATGCTGCTTCTTGCTGTGGCACCAACCTGGGGGTGTGGTTATCCTTGACAATTATTGATAGTCACCCTCCTTTTGTAGTTTGCTCCATGTTTTGGGGCTGTAAAGCATGGTATGAGGTGTAACTTGGTAGTGTTAGGGTGCTCTTGTGAGCCTTGACCCAGGTTTCTGTTACAGAACAGATATCAACATTCTCCATGCTGAGGAGAGTTTGGACTGCATGCATCTTGCAGTTTAGACTTCTGGCATTGGGTAGCATTACTTCTAGGTTATTATCCCTTGTGATACCTATGGAGGTGGGTTTGTGTTTTGAGCCTTACCTATTCAAGGCACGGTGGGGGTGACAACAGCCTTTGCCAGTATCCAAAAGGCCAGAGGTGATAGGTGCAAGCCATCCGTAGCAGGTGGAGCATCGTGTCTTGCTCAGCATGTCATCCCAGGCTGACAGGCATTGGATCCCCTTTGACTAAAAGCAATACTTAAGCCAATTATTGTAATTGATCATCTTGTCTTCATATTGTGGCGTCATGCTTGGTGAGGGTAGGATGTTAGTCAGGGTCATCAAGTCTGCATATACTACATGGTGTTACATTGCTTAACACATGGCAATCATGCCTCAGGTGGTGCTGCAGGGCTGTCTATGTTGGATGCACATACTACACTCCCTGTACATGTTTGAAAGCAGGTTGTGTCAAATTAGGCATCCCTTTTACTATATGTGTGAGTCAGAGAGAGGTATCATTTCCAGGGTTCCTACTGAGCCAGTGTATGTGCTATGCGTTGCCTCTTTGCCAAGGCCAAGGCATACTGGACACGCCTCCTTCTGCCTACTGGGGCAGGCTCAGGTTGTTCCTCCTCCGAGTCACGCTCTGCCTGTGATGGCCTTGGCAATGGTTTGGGGCTGTTTGGCCCAGCCCTATGCTGGTCCTGCTGCAGCTGTTTTCGCAGAATCATATTATGTAGCATAGCACGTACCTTGACAATTTGGGTACATGTAGTTGGTGAGTACTGCAAGGCTCCACCAGATGTGTCCAGGCACCGGAACCGTAACTTGAGCAACCCAAACACATGCTCGATTACATTTTGTGTTTGTGCATGTGCCTCATTATGGCGTTCTTGTTCAGGTGTGTGTGCATTTCTGATGGGTGTCATCAGCCACGGCTCCAGTGCGTAGCCAGCATCCCCCACTAAGTGACCATGTGGGATGTCCCCATTGGCAAATTTCTGGTACAGCTGCGTCAAATGCCAGATATGGCAATCATGGTAGTTTCCAGGGCAGCCAGCACACACACATTCGTTATTATGCCCTGGGCATCACACATGACCTGGCAGTTGATGGAGGGGAAGCCCTTGTGGTTAATGTAGGCCCTACCCTGCTCACCAGCTGGTGCTTTGATGGGTATATGCGTGCAGTCTATTGCACCCACTACCTCAGGGTATTTTGCTATTTGCTGGAAGAGAAGCATATTGCTGGCCAATATCTCACGGGAATTGGGGAAATATGCATGATCACCGACATGTGCTGACATGGCATCCAGGAACTGGTGCAGTACCCTGGATGCTGATGCCTGTGATATCCCCATCATATCACCAGTTGGTCTCTGGAAGGTACCAGTTGCTAGTATTCTTAGGCCAACATATACCTTGGTTTCCACTGGGATGGGTTCCCCTCTGTTGGTTCTGTGTGTGAGGCGTGGCTTGCACAGCTCAACAATTTGCTGTAGGAGGTCTCTGTCCACTCTGTAGCGCTCCACTATCTCCAGCTCATGTAACCCCTGGTAGGTGACCCTGGGCCTGTACACTCTTCTCCGTCTCTTCACTGTGGGTTGTCAAGCAGGATTTGCATAGTCACCACCCTCAGCATGTTGCATATGTCTCCTTATAACAGCTATGGCAGCCCCTAGCATTTTTGGTCTGAGTGAAGCTTTTTCAGTTTTCACTTCTAATAGCTTACTCCTCTGTTGCAATGTCTCTTGAGAGAAACATACTGCACTGTTGTTTACAGAGTTTTAGGTGCTGGGCTGGGCTACTGTTCTGCCTGTGTAATTGCCTGCCTCTGATTGTTTTCTCCTGCTAGCTCTGCCAGTATTCCCTGCTAGCTTCCTACTATTTCTTCTGCTTCCTTTTTCCTTTCTGTTTCCTCAGGGGGGAGCGACGAGCATACAAGCGCAAACACGCACGCACACATGCTTAGACGGACTAGAATCTGCTTATTCGGGTTAAGACGCGTGTACACCAGCGTAAACAAGCTTACAGGTCTTTAAATAGGCCCCTACATGCTTACTCCAGCTTACACGCGCGCACTCACGCTTACACGCGCACACTCTATCTTACTCGCACCTCCCAGTGCGCACACATGCGCCTGCACACCCAGCAAGAAACTTTGGTGTTATCCATAGTGTACACCTTCCATTTCTTGGCTTTCCCATGCCTACTTGTTGACACTCCTCTTTCCATGATGTGCGACTGACATCTGTCACATGCCACTGTGCTCCAATGAGCTTCATTTCATTCATACATACCCCCCTGTGATGTCACCTATCTCCTACTCTGTTACTCCCCCTTATCCTACTCCTACACTCCAGGGAATGTGCTCATTTGCTATGTTACAGTGCGATTCACTATCTTACCACTCATTTACATAGGATTGCCTACTAATGCTTAGTTACATGTCTTACACTCAGCTTCCCCCCTTAGCAACCCCTACTCGGTGGCCATGTTGTTTTCAGCCTGCTATTCCCTTACATTGTACATTCATGCTTTGCATAAAACCCACGTTTGTGGGTTTTAAATTTTTATTTTTCTGTTTTTTATAGCGCAGCCTGTTTGCGCGGCGCTGCGCTACGTTTAAACATCAGTGATCGCCAAAAAAAAACATTTTTATTTCATTTTTGCATCGGGGTACGTTGCCAGTGGCCACATATTTGGCCATTGGCATGCTGCCTGGAACATATGCAACCTTTATTTAGAGCTGACAAGACTCCATTGTGTTATTTGCAGAACGGTACTCAGTTGTCAACTGAGTACATTTCTGCAGATAACATGGCTCTTACATGGGCAGGTTTCTGCTTCCTGGATCGCTAACTTACCTCATTTGCATGCCTTTCGGCTGCAAGTGAGGTAATTAGCATATCCACGCCCTGTCAGTGTAAGAGCCATTTTAGGTGCTCTCTTACATGCAAATACAGGTTGTTCCTGGATTGCTATGGCTGCATGGAGTCTTACACTACTCTTAGACTCCATGCAAGCCATCGTGAATCCTACCCATAGTGTATAAGAAACACCAATCATAGTCTGCAATCCATTTTTGGTGTCTGGTCCTCAGCAGTTATTTCACTTACAATGTCAGATATTTAAAAATATAATGGCATGACCTATGGTAGGCCATCACATTCACAGTCATAACAAAAATCTGGCTAGATTGAATGTAATTATATACGCAGAATTAAATGACAAATAAGATTGATTAATTCATTCACACTGACATCTCTACATACCAGCAGCAGGTTTTCAGTTATGTAGAAAAAGAAATATAAAATGATGAAGTCTAATAAAAATATACTTGTTGATCAACCAACTAGTAATATAAAAAGTAGAATGTTCATGACCCAAGCAAGCTTATTAATACATCAGTTATGGTGATGGAAAATGTGAGAATAGGTGATTGGTAGTCAGTCGAAATACAGATTATGTACTGAATGTAACCCCTCGTCTTGTGTGTGATTATGCATAACAATGTTAATGTTGTACTACCATTGATTTACATTTTGAGCCAATGAGCTTCTTCCCAAATACCCACCTAAAAAAACTGCATAAAATACACACACACACACACACACACACACACACACACACACACACACACACATGACAGCTAACAAGCTATAAAGAAGTTGCAATAGCAAAGAATAGGGCATATGAGGCACTGTACCAACTTCTGGAAAGTGACTCAGTGAAGGGCACAAAGAAACTATATCAGGTTGCAAGGCAAAGACAGAAAGATAAAGAAGGTAGTCAGAAACCCTTCATAAGGGATGCCAGCAACAACCTGCTCACCAGTCCAGAGAACATCAAAGGCAGATGGAAGGAGTATTTCCAGCAGCTTCTGAATGAAGAAAACCCCACAAAAACTGTACTGCCCCAGAAACCGCCTACAATGAGAAGAAGAAGAGCCCACTCTAGAAGAAGTAAGAACAGCACTAAGGAAGATGAAGTCAGGGAAAGCAGCAGGCTCAGATGAGTTCACAGCAGATATGATACAGATGCTGGGTGAGATAGGGGAGAAATGGCTCCTGAGGGTACTAATAGCAGTGTGGAGAGAAATACGTGTCCCAGATGACTGGAGAATAAACCTACTCATGCCAGTGTACAAGAACAAAGGGGACATCCACAACTGTGGACAGTATAGAGGCATCAAACTCTTATCACATTGCAAGAAAGTTATGGAGAAGGTGATAGATAAATGGATATGCAGAGTTGTAGAATGTAAGATGGGAGATGAGCAGTTTGGATTCAGGTCAGGATGCAGCACAATTGACCCGATGTTTGCATTGAGACAGATACTTGAGAAGAAGCTAGAGATGAGGAGAGAGTCCAACTGGGGATTCCTAAGCTTTGAAAAAGCATATGACAAGTTCCAAGGAAAGTTGATCTGGGGAGTACTGTGGTGGTTTGAAGTCCCAGAAACATTGGTAGAATTAGTGCAGGCTATGTCCAAGGACCCAATGACTCAAGTATGAACAGCGTTTGGCCTCACAGTGGGGTTCCCAGTGGGAGTGGGTGTACACTAGGGTTCAGCTCTGAGCCCATTGCTGTTCATACTGGTGATGGACTACATTAGCAAACTTGGAGGGGATGGATCAACAAAGCTGCTGTATGCAGATGATGTGGCAGTACAAGCAAACTCTGAACTAGAACTTCAGCAAAGGATAGGAGAATGGAATGCAAATCTGAAGGTACATGGAATGAAACTAAGTACAGATAAGATGGTGGTAATGGCAGCAAATTGGGGAAATCAGAAGAAGTTGCGAATAGAGATAGAAGGGAAGATAGCGGAACAGGTAAACACCTTCAAGTATATGGGAGGGGTGGTTGAGGAGAAGTGTAGTCTGAATGAAGAGGTCAAAGCTAAAACCAGAGGGGCTAAAATAGAGTATCACGTGTAATCTATGACAGAAGAATACCAAAGAAGCTGAAAAGTAAGGTGTACAAGACAGTGGTGCGACCAGTACTACTGTACAGTACATAAACCTGTTTAGTAAAGGCAGAACAGTTGAAGAAGCTAAAGGTGATGGAAATTAAGTATCTGAGAAAGGTGGTAGGATGCACACTGTGGGACAGAAGAAGAAATGAGGACATAAGAGCAGAAGCCAACGTAGCTCCAATTGCAGAAAATATTAAAGATAACAAATTATGGTGGTTTAGGCACATGTGTAGAAAAGCAGAAGACAGTCTGGTGAGGAAGATTTGGGACAGACAGGAAGAAGGTAAGAGGAAGTGAGGACGTCCAGCAAAGAGGTGGATGGATTGTGTGAAAGAAGATCTGTGACAGTCAGGCATGAGTGTTGAAGAAGTCAGGAGTGTGACATTGAATTGAGAGAGTTGGTGATAGTTAACAACGATACCCCGACCCCATGTAGAAAAAATGGGAACAGGGGGCTGATGATGATCATGATGATGACACAAGACAGTATCTGTCAATGTTAAATGGCTCGCATGACATTGGCAACATTGATTTCTTTCTCCCAACATTTGTGTTTTGGAAAATATCACTTTCTTCATGTCTACAGTAAAATAAAAAAGGAAGAAAAATCATTTGCCCTACTTCCTGTTGCTCCACCTCAGTAACCTCTATATATTTTACTTGTTTTAACTCATTAGTGTTGGGATTGCCAAATGGGAGAAAGAGAAGCTGCCAGACACAAACGTAGAAATCACAATGCATTAATAAAGGAAGAAAATATCAGTATAGTAAAGAAACAATAAATTATGAACAAATGTGGAGTCGGAGTATGTTAAGTCCATGAAAAGATTTTGCTTCTTATAATTACTTCTCAGTAATTACACATAATGATTTAAACCGACGATGTTGTTATATCAGCGAAACAAAGTTTAGGTTCTTAAAATGTGGGTAAATATAAAAGCTGTATTTTTTTCTATACAAGGAAAAATGGCATTATGCTGTTTGTGTGTTGTTCATGACTCAAAAAACTGAGTAACTTTCACCATGAAAAACTGTATCACATTTTACCAATCTAACCTCATGAATGGTGGCAGAAATTGTCCAGTCAGCTGAAATACAAAACAATTGCCCAAAAAATAAGTCTCAAGGCATCAGATACATCTGGCAAAGTGAAAAACAAATAAAACATTTAATGTTAAAATTTAAAATGTTTTGGCAGTTTCAGTGGGGATAGAAAGAAGTCTATACTGTGAAATAGAGAAACTGTAGTTAATGTGCAGTTACAATAACAAAGGCAAATTCAATTCCATGAAAATATAGAATGACAACCAGCTGTTAGGTTGACCTCAATCTGACAGCATTTGAAAATCCACACAACTAACAGCATAATCACATGATTAAATAAATATGACTAATTTGTCTGATGATAGACACACATTAATTATTTCTTTATGCTCGAGGGATAGTGTGGAATCATTTAAAGTTATGTACCTTGCTTCTCCATCATCATCATCATCATCATCATCATCCTCCTAATATCCAAAGAAACAATGTCACAGGTCCATGTAGTTAAATTTGTACTGATTTTTGACAGATTAATCTGATTTATTTTGCTATTGGTCATTCTCTCCAAACTTCCTAGACTTACAAATTGCTAGCACCAAAATGGACTCAGAAGAGACATTTTTCATTTTTCTGACTTACGAAATATGGTCTTTTTGTTCTGTTTTTAATGTTTTGTAAATCCCGAAGTATATTGTTTTATGTGAAAATCTGATTGGGAGGGCACTTGAAACAACATGCAGAAGTTGTGTAAGACATACTGTAGTACTATTTTCTGTCATGATTTCACACAGTTTCAAATCACACAATAAAACTCATTCCCCTCACTGACCTGACTTTTAATGAGCTGCAGTCTAACAAACTTAGAAATTCAATAAATTGTGACTCTGAGTAATTTTCAATTAAATATGGACTGCATTTTGTGGAATTGCACTGTACCTTTTATTATACTAGAACTTCATTTGTTGGGCTTTATCGTACTATTCTAACAGAAAACTATGTTCTACATGGCTGACCATATTGGACAATGGGAGATATATTTGGTGAAGTATAATGGAAAATCAGCACAGTGTTATTCTGCAATAAGATGAGCTACTTTGTGATGTCTGTTTTGGGACATCATGCATAAAATAGCATCCATATCTTGTATTAATTGTATTAGCTTGCTATAATGTTTATTTACTTGTGTTTGTGCAATAGCCAGTAAAAGTAGAATTGCATTGCAGAGTATAATTAATCAAGTAATAAAGTAATTAATGGACTTAGGGAATGGATACAGAGTTTACAAAGTGGAGCTGAGACATTTTGTTTTGCACAGTATAATGACAAGAAATTATTTTAATTTTGCATCTTAAAGTAATGTTTGGTATTTTAGGATTGAATTTGGAAAGTTAGGACAGTGATTGTTAGCAACATAGAACTATTCTGTGATAACAAGTATCATTCTGTGATACCTGATGTAAGGCTGAATACGATGGTAAGCAGTGGTTTATTAAAGGCACTGCATTAATAACAGTTCTGTAATGTTCATTTTGTGTGGGTTTTTTTCACACTGCATAGTGAAATATTAAAGCATGTAAGGGACTGGTAACATACTTTTCTGCATGAACTTGTGAAACATTGTGTTGTACTTTATGGTAACAGGAAAAGCAAGACACAGCATGGTAAAATGATTCCCAAAAGCAGCATTTGACATCAAAGTATTACATTTTTACAAAATGACTATATAATTATTACTGGAAAGAAAGAAAATGGCAGAGACTTTGGTATCAAATTTATGCTACAAAACAAGTTTTCCTCATTAATGTTAATGATAAATGCGTTGCAACTATATTTTACTAACTAAAATAATGATCTGTTTCACTTTTGCGTATCTATCTCAAAAGATCTATCTGAGGTTTTATTCATTTGCTTACTGTCCACCATAAACGGTTATGAGTGAAGCAATATGTTGAACTGGTATGCTCATGCAAGTCACCATAATAAAAAGGCACAATAAACTTCATCACACACCTACACAAATACAATGTATATATCACACAGGCAGCAGTTTAGAGTACATTGTGGTACCATAAATTGCCAATTAATTAAAGTGCATTTCCAGTTAACAGTAAGATAGCCATATTCATGTGTCATATTCTGGATTTAGAATATCATAATAAAAATAACTCCTTTCTATGTGTGATGATATTCTAAGTTTACCATGTAATCTGTATGGTTACAAATGCTATACCTCAAACACTAACACCTCTGTTAGAATGTCACACTTCTAGCAGCCTATACACATCCTTATATTTGGTACACTTTCTGTGATAACAAGTTAAAAGAGTAAGACAAAGAAGTGTAATCATTCTGTGAACAATAACAGCTATTAAAATGGTAGAAACAGCAATGCTGTCATTAAAAAATCCTCCTTGCATCGATAGTCTGTATATTCACAGTTTTTACATCATCACTACAGTATATTCTATTACAGACCATGTCAAAAAATTTTCTCCAAAGTGTCATAAACAAATTGTCATATCTTGGAAACTGTACAACCTAGATATATATCACCAACTTACTTTTATTAGCCAGACATAAACTTTCACATAGCAGCAGAATGTTCCTCTTTGTGTCCATGCTTACTGAGATATTTAGAAAAATATGTGTATTAATATAATTAACACTATAAATAACCCTGAATATCCCTCAGGATGGGCAACTTAGAGTACAGATATCAATGATAGTTTTCTTCAATATTTATAAAGATTCACCTGATACTGTGCAGCAGTTTGTCACTTGATTTTTGAAATATTGAGTACCTATGAAAATATTTCATATCTTCATAATTGTTAGAAAATAACTGGTAACATCTCCAGTTTAATGTACTGTAGTTGGACATTGACAATGTACTTTTATTTCTGCCACCAGGGCATTTGACACTATGCCCTTCAATAGCATGTAGTTCTCTCACTAAAGAAAGTATGACTGCAAATTTGAAAATATGAATAATAATTGAATTCATTGGTTAATTTCTGCAGTATTGAACATCCTAGATAAACAATCTCAATGTCATTTTGTTACATATACCTTAAGCTTTCTAACACTGCATATTACTAATTGGTAACTCAGTTAAGGAAATCAGACCCACAAAATGTCTAAACGCCATGAGACGTTGAGAGTGTTAAGTGGAAGTATAGAAAAAAGACACTATACACTCAAGTGAGTTAAAGCATAGAGAATGTGAAATACAGTATAGAAGATGCAGAACTTAAGGAAACATTTATGAACTTTCTTTTGCAACAGTTGTTTTACTGCACCATTGAATGGTTGGGACATGTAATGCCGAGTCCTGTAACAGATTTGTAGGTCATTACTAGGCTAACTACAACTAGGGCCCTTACATGCCTAGCTACGAACCCCAAACTATTTGTGTCCCAAGTACCATATGGGGGTGCCTGTTAGCAGGCAAGTAGCTTAGGATTTGTAGAGGGAGATGTTAGGATAATCTATTCTTATTAACAGCTCCGACCTGGGGTAAATTCTAATGTCCTATCCAGTTGTCAAAGTTTTGTTTGAATAGGGTCAAGGATGAACTCTGTTTTACATGGATGGGGAGCCCATTCCTTAGTGCATGGATCCTTTGGGACACATATTTGTCTCTCCAATATGTCTTTCTTTCTAGCTCATTTTTTTTTTCTCACAAGTGAAGTTCAGATCCCTGGATCTAGTGTTTCTGGTGCTGTTTGTTTTGCACATGTACAACAGATCCATTAGTGCTGGGTTTGGAGAATGAATGGCTGAAAAGTTGTACTTGCGTATATCAAGTCGGAGATTGTAATTTCTTGAAATATTTCTTTTTCTCCAAGGTAAAGCACAGCCCTTGCATCTGTGCCTCAGCAGTCTTTAGCACTATTACTTCCTAAGCCTACCCACAGCAACTCAGTTTCATAGGTACATTTACTGATACATAATTTCAAGACAGCTGTGTGACATAACATCCAGCTGCTAGCCAAAGAAGGTACTTAACCTAGGCAACTGAAACACTTTCCAGTTGCTTCTCTGTGCATTGTTATAGAACCAATGACATATGGCAGGCTACTGCACACATGAAATTCTGGCAAAGAATATGAGGTGTCTGAAAATTGCCATAACAGGATACACTATCTTCAGACCTCTGCCTGGAGTTAGGCTTGTAGTGAGTAATCCACACCTTAATTTCAGCATGGCAGAGCAAACCAACAGCCACCACCCTTTCCTCCAGAAGACTGACTGTCCTCTGTGAAACGTGTTACTCATCTCCATGCTACCAGCAACCTCATTAGGAGCAAATCTTCTCCACAATAATCTGAAAGATATTTCCTTACATTTTGCAGTAGGATCCCTAATTAAAGCCTAATATACTCTGTATAGTGAGGAATTATTTTTGTATAGCTATTTTATTATAGAAATATGTCAGTCTGTTTTTTCATTTCTCATATTTGCATAGAGATATCCATAAAAATGGTTTTGTCCATGAAAAATATCTCTAACTTTATGCTGAATCTCTAAAAGACCCTCAGTACCCTACCTTATGTCACTGCATGTAGTTGAGCATACTGCATCATGACTTGTTTTCATCCCCATGACAATAGTAACACTTGGGGATTTAGTTTATGGATAGCAGCATATCATACAATATATACATAACTGCTGTAAACACTACAGGCAATCTCACTAAGCATAGGTTCATAGGTTGGTACTAGGCTATCAGCCCTAGGGCCTATACAAGCCTAGCCATAACAATTCCCTGGCTATTTCTTCCCACACTATTTACTTCCCTGGACCCCTGTCTAGCAGGACGACTGACGTGATCCCCGGGGTGAATTTCCTTTCTCCCATCCAATCGTCAAGGTTCCTTTTGAAGAGGACCAAAGAGGCACTCTGCTTGACATGTGTGGGCAATCTATTCCAGAGTCTGGGAGTCTGTGGGTCAGGAACCTATCCCTCCAGCATGTTTTGTTTATTGTGATGACAAGGTTTAGATCCCTGGAGCGTGTGGCTCTGAGGGACTGGGATTTCTTTAAGTGTAGCATGTCCAACAGCTCTGGGTTTGACATGGCCTTGTATGTTAAGCAAAGATCGCCTCTGAGTAGACGATATGCGACAGAGTATAGCTGGAGTTTTTTAAGGCGGTCAGCGTAGGGCATCTGCTTTAGGCCTGTGATTCTGTTAGTGAGGTATTTCTGTGGCCTTTCCAGTTGTTGCAGATGTCTTGAGAGGTACATACCAAACGGGGCATTGTATTATATAATGGGTCTAATGAGGGATGAGTACAGTGGGACAATGACCTCCTTTTTTCTGGATGAAAAGCCCTTAGTGATGAGGTGTGCCACATAGAAGGATTTCCTGACTGTTGTGGCGATGTGGTTATCGAAGGTGAGACCACTGTCCACATGTGTCCCTAAGTCTCTTATCAAACGTTCGGTGTTTAGTGTACTGCCACCTATATGGTAATTCACAGATACATTTTTTTTCCAAAGGGGATAACTATACATTTCTTGGCATTGAGCTTGAGCCCATGGCTCTGGCACCAAGCATCTGTTTCTGTAAGGCCCTTTTGTAGAGTATCCACGTCATTTGGGGATTCAATATTGGCAACCAGTTTGCAGTCATCTGCAATCATTGTTATCCAGAGTCCCTTAGTGTTGGCCTGTACTTCAGAGAAGTAGATGCCAAACAAGAGCGGTCCCAGGACTGAACCCTGAGGTACTCCACTTGTCACTTGTCTGGAGCTGGATTTGGAGTCGGCTACTTTTACAGTGTGGGTTCTATCAGTAAGCCAGTTAGCAACCCATTGGGTGACATAGGGGTTAATGCCAAACTTAGTAAGTTTATCTATGATTCCAGAGTGGGGGATGGTGTCAAAGGCCTTGGCAAGGTCTAGATAGGCTGTGTGGACCACCTTACCCTTGTCCATGGCTCTGGAGACTGATTCGAAGAAGTCAGTCAAGTTCAGGAGACAAGATCGGCCCTTCATGAACCCAAACTGGTTGGGGTCCAGTGTTTGAAGGTTGCCAATGTCTTTGTTTATAAGTTCCATGATAATACGCTCCATGGCCTTGCAGATAAGGCTTGTCAGACTGATGGGACGGTAGTTTCCGGGATCCAATGTGGATCCCCCCTTGTGGAGTGGGATAACTGTAGCTGTGCACCACTCAGTGGGCACGAAACCTGAAGTGAGGCTATGATTAAACATGACACTTAGGTGAGGTGCCAGTTCATATTGTAGTTCATGTAGTACACAGCCCGGGATGTCATCTGGTCCCATGGATGCTGTATTCTTAGCTTTGGAGAGTGCGTTTTTTACCTGTGTGGCCATTATTACCGGAATTTGGCAATCTTCCAGTATTGAGATGGGCCATTTAGGGGGTGAGAGGGGGTGAAGTTGGCACTGAATCGATCTGCCAGGATATTGGCAATATCCTTGGGATCAGTATATTTAATGCCATTCTGTTTTAGCTCAGAGCAGATCTGAGCATTGCCATTTAGATTCTTGACATAGTTATAGAATGGTTGTATGATTTAGTTTCTGCAGTAAAAGACAGTTCAGCAAGTTCTTTAATGGCCATCAATTAAAGTTTAATTAATTAATTTGTATAATTAACATTTGTATATATAGTGTGTTTTATTGCCAATTGAGTATCTATCTGCATCTGATGAAGTGTTACAAACGAAAACGCAAGTGTGTAGACATAGCGTTAATGTGCTTGGAATTTGTGCTTGAAGATTTTTGCTTTTATGATTGACTTGTCGTGCTTTTCGATAATAAACCTGAGTTAAAAGGAAGGACTGAGCTTCATTTCCTCCACTGGTGCCTTTTTACTTGTATAGTTATAGAATGCCTTGTTGTCTTTGGAATCTTTGGCAATTTTATTTTTGTAACTAGCTTTGGAGGATTTTATGAGGGATCTCAGTTTCTTACTGAGGCTGGTAAGGAAGTTTTTTGCATCCTGGGATTTTCCCCTTTTCTGCAACAGTTTCTTCCTTTTGTTGTAAAGTTTGTTTATGGCAGGGGACCACCAGATTGGCTTCTTTTTTTTGGATGAGAGCATCTTGGTTCTATTTGGGATGGCACGATTTATGCATGAGTGGATGTGCTCATACAGTGCCTTAGTGTAGGATTCAGCAGTTGAACTTTCAGCTCCCATCTGCATGGGTGTCATGAAGTTTGTCACTTCTGACTTGAGTAGCATGAAGTTGGCTTTGGAGAAGTTTTCTATGGAGGTTTCCTTACTGGGAGGTGGGGGTAGGATGTGGATGTTAAGGGTGATTAGCTTATGGTCAGACATGACTAACGAGGGGGTGACCATAGGTGTGGAGCATCGATTTCCCATGTTGGTAATGACCAGGTCTAGGATATTGGAGCCCCTGGTGGGACTATGGATTAGTTGATCCAGGGCGTTGGAATTTATGAATTCCAAGAACCGTTGGGCAAAGGTGTTGGTACATGAGTAGCTTTCCCAATTAATGGCAGGGTAGTTAAAATCACCCAGTATTAGGGTGTTTGGTTCTATCTTAATATTTTCCAGTATGTTTAGAAAGGTGTAGTGAGAATCTTGGGGTATGGTGGGGGATCTGTAGCAAGCTACAATTTGGATTGGAGTCTTACCTAGTGTTAGTTGCACCTGGAGAATTTCAGACACATTTTGTTGGGCAACTAGCCTGGTGGTGTGAATATCCTTGGTGAATATTGACACTCCTCCACCTTTAGTGTTTCGGTCCTGCTTTGGTGGCCGAAAAGTGTGGTAAGAGTTGTAGCCTGGTATTGCAGGGGTGCTTTCTGGAGCCTTGAACCAGGTCTCAGTTACTGCACAGATATCGATGTTCTCCATTTTTAGGAGTGCCTCGAGAGAGTGCATTTTGAGGTTTAGACTTCTAGCATTGAGTAGCATTACCTTCAGATTTTGCATGCTTGTACTTGTTACGGTGGTGGTTTTGTTCTCTGAACTTTGCCTAAAAAGGCACTATAGGGGTGGCAAGAGCCTTAGCCAGTAACCTGAATCCCAGAGGTGACAGGTGCAGACCATCTCTGGTAAAGCATCGTGGTCTGTCAGTCATGTCATCCCAGGCAGACAGATACTAGATCCCCTTTGAATGACACCAGAAGCTTAGCCAATTGTTGAAGTCAATCATTTTGTCCTTATATTGTGGTATCATTCTGGGCGAAGGCAGGATGCTACTTAGGGCTAGGGTCATATCTGCCTGGGCCACATGATCAGAGAGCTCTTCCATGTCTCTTTTCATGTAGTCCAGGGAGGTATGTCTCAAGTCATTCACTCCAACATGGACAATGACAGAGTCATATTTGTACTTGTTGTGGAGTGACTTGAGTGCATGCGTTATGTGGCGGATCCTGGCACCCGACAGGCAGCTGACTGTAATTTTCTCCTTGTTCAACCTGGTGAGAGGGACATCAGTGTGCCGGACTATAGAGTCACCTATGACTAAAGTGTTAGGTACATTGTCTTGCCTTAGGGGCTGTTGCTGGGTGGCACACAGGTGTTTTGAACTGTGTGACGCTTTGGTTGTGATTGGTGAATTAAGACAAAAAAGCAACTGGTAAAAAACAAAACAGCGTTGACGAGGCAGGAACCACCAATTGTAAATTGAACGCACTTTATTGTGACAAGCGTTTTCGCCTCTGCTAAAACAGAAGCTTCATCAGAAAACAGAAAAATGAGCGCCAAGGGTTCCCAGGTTTATCCTAGGCAACATGATGTCACTTCCTTGGGAACCCACAACATGATAAATTAAAATGTAAATACCACAACATAATTAATAAAAAGAACAAACCTTATTAATAAAAGCATAAATATTAAAAATGTATATATACGATCATGACTGTGCAAAACCAACAAATCTGACACAATAAAAAATATATAGAAAATATGAAAAATATAAAAAGTCAAGAGGTGGGTTAGCTCTAAGGCAAAGCCCCACCAGAACAGATACAAAATCCTGTTGAAAAACTGTTAAAAAACAGGACAGAGGTATCATTTTTTTTAAAACTACTAATAAAGGACAAAATATGCCCAATCCAAAAGGACCATCACTTTAAGAAGAACAAATAGGTGTTCTAACCTAACCCTAAAAAATGAAGACATAAACAGTGAAACATAAGGAAATGCATTTCAGTACAATGTTTAGTTTAATTTAGGCTGTTTTATTTAACTATTCTATTTACCTCATATCCTACCTCAAGTAACTTCTGTACTTTAAAATAGAGGAGATGTTACAACACTCGTTCAAACCAGGAACAGAAAAGACGTCCAATAGGATTTGCCACTCCAGTTCCCTTGTTTCTAAAAGAAGGGACTGGGGGCCGCCTCTAATACCCATTATCACATGGTCTATACCCATAAAATGAAAACTGTGCCCTGTGTGACTTAAAATATGTTTCGAAAGTGCATTGTCACATCTCTTATTTTTTATTGCATAACTGTGCTGGTAAATACGGTCACGTAATCTACGGTCCGTCTTACCTATGTAAAACGCAGGACAACAATCACAAAAAGCAGCATAGACGACTGATTTCGTATTACAGTTTATCTTATGTTTGATAATGTATTTCTTGTCCCTAATGGTGAATGAGCACCCTATTTTTAAAAGTTTACACCAGTTACAGGCACCACAAATAGTTGTGCCAGTATATCTGGTAAAAGAGTTGTTTGTGATTGGTGTTTGTTTGCGTTTCAGCTTCAGAGGTCCTTGTTGCTTGGGCAGGTTACAGTTAAGGGCCTCTGCATATGTGGATTTAGTGTTGCTATATGTGGGTGTTGGTGGTGTGGGTTTAGAAGGGCAATGTGTTGCTTGAGGTGTAGTGTGGGTGTTAACCTTCTACTCTTGACTGTCTAGCACAATCTTGGGTGGAGAGAGCTTTGCTTCCATTTTGGCTATGTAAGTGCATCTCTCACAGGTTGTAGTGTTGGGTGGTAGGAGGAGAGGGTTGTCTGTGTACATGAGGCAATTGCTGCATTGCCCCAGTATGCCCAGATTCACCAGGTGGACAGGAGAAATCACCGGAAGATGACCCTTGGACATGCCTGGTTTGATGCTTTTTTTTTTTTTTTGTAAAGTTACAGGAGCTGTTTTCCCTTACCTTAGCAAGGTACTTTGCAATTATAGGCTTAGTACCTACTATTAATTTCTCCTTATTAACAAGGAGAGTTGAGTGATTGTATCAGTTTAAGGCTTCCTAGTCCTTTCCAGCAGGTATTAGAGAAAATGCTAGTCAAAGGGATGCTTAAAAGTAAGATGAAAAAAAATGCACACTGCAGTGTGCACTAGAGAAGGTAGACATGAAAGTAAGTAACTTAAGTTTTACCTGTTTAAAAAGTTGTATGGTGTATTAACATAGTTTTCTATGTCAAACATATTATGATTCATTTGTATATTAATTCACACCTGCATATAGTACATTTGTATATTAATTCACACCTGCATATAGTAAAAGAAGAGTATTGTAGTGTAAGCCGTGCTTTTAAATTTCAAAATTTATTTGGAAAATAGCTGTTAATATTATGAAAACCGAGGCCACAGTCCCTTCAACAGAAATTGTACAGCCTAGTTTAAGGAATTTACCATTGGAAATACATTTGATCTATCGGTGTTGTTCCTACAAACTTCAACAAGTTTTATTCAATTTGATGAATTATACTCATTCTCTGTTTTTCATCAAGCTATTATAACACATTTAACAGAAGTAAGCATTTTAATACTCTGAAATATAATCCAAGTATAAATAAATCAGTAAGAAGTACTAATAAATAAGTGATTTGAAATGTAATTTGAATTTTCATTTTCTGAAAGTAACACCCGAGTATGCAGTGGCTCCTTTTTAATATATGACATATTTCTCAAGATGAAAGAGCATAGCAGAGTGTTTGTTCATTTTTCTTTACACACATATATTTTCTGTACACACACACACACACACACACACACACACACACACACACACAGAGAGAGAGAGAGCAGTGATATTCTGTACTGAAAAAAAGGCCTCATGATATAAAGGGAAAGAGTCCTGACCACAACTTACCTGAAATGGGTTCAGGCAGCAGTCATGTGTTAGAATGAGCCATTTAGGAGGGAGAAAAGTGAATAGATTTAACATGTAAACCTGTTTTAAGCATGAGGTTAAGGGATCTTTTAAGGAATATCTCTCCTCATATATATTCTCCAAGTCTTTTGCGTTTCTAATACCATGATGGGAATGAATCCCATTCCTAGATTAATATATCTTTTAAGGGATATCTCTCCTCATATAATTTCTCCAAGTCTTTTGGGTTTCTAATACCATGATGAGAATGAATCCCATTCCTAAGTTAGGGTATGATTAATGTTCATGAAATTAGTATTGTTTCAGTTTTTGATGATAACCAAGTGTACAATTCTCAACACCTGCAATCTCATGTTAAGAACTCTCTGGTGGACACTAAGGACGTAGAGGAGCTGTCTAGCAGAAATGGGTGGGAGGGGCTATTTGACCAACTACATCATTCATGGAACTGAATAATGCCTCTGCACTTAGAACCATTGCATTTCCCTCCTTGAGCACATATTTGGCACACTGAAGGAATGGAGGGCTATCATCACAAAATCCTGTGCTGACTACCTGCACAATTGCTGCAGTGATAGGATCTTGCCTGGTTTTGAACAGACGGGTGTAGTTGTAGCAAATGACTAGATCATCTGCAGGTAGGGGAATAGGGGCCTAATAAAGTACTGCAATGTACTTCCAAAGAAGAAGATTAACATGTAATATTCATTCTTAATGTTTATAATATTGTCAAAATACTTTTATGTTTTTTTTTTCAATTATCCCATATATATATCAGTAAAAATCTTTGAGCTGTTCATGTGAAACACTGAAAATGAGTCTGTGAAATCATACTAATGATACATATCTCTGTTCTTCTACCTTTGTATGTGAACTGATATAAAATATTATATCCAGGTATGCTTATATTGATAAAAAGTGTAGAATCTGTTATATAGCAGATGGACAATCTGGAATTTGTTAGAATCGGTTTAAACTTAAACAAATCGTTGAAAATGTTATTATTATTTTGTGTGTCCTCCTTAAAAATTTCTTAAATGGCTTGTCCTTTGATTAGAAGCATGAATTTACTAGTGTGCAGTTTGAAATATTCTAAGTTCCAACATGTTAGTAATCTGATATATTTTTTATAATCAGTATTTACTGTTTATGCTCCATGTATGAACAGAATATGTATGCACATTATTTTTCAGCTGAGAACACTGAAAACCTTTTTTTATTACCAGAGTCTAATTGTGGTAGAAATATATATTAAAACAAGAACACTGTGAGGGTTTACAGCTTAATTTGTGTTAAAGGAACTGTAATTTCTGTAACTAAAATGTGTCTGCAGTACTATATAGAGTATCAAACAGTGTGATCCTGCTTATGTAATGTTCTACTGTCTTTGTTTCACCTTAAAATGCCAATAATAACATGCTTTGCTTCCTACTTCTTTAACAATAATTTGTGCTTCACAATTAAAGTATTTGAATAAATAGTGAGCACAGTGGTAATGCAAAGATAGTCAATTTACTTTTCTGACAATATTACCTTTTCAGCCTCTTCTGAACCAGAAATGGAACATCCTGAGTCACGGTCACATGACAGATCTACTTTGTCAGCTAATCCACAGGGTAAAGAGAAACCTTGATAACTGATATCCTGTGTATACCATTTTATTTTTGCACATTGTATCTTGTTAACGGAGAATTTGTGTGGGGCAGTTCACAATGAGTTCAATTCATACACAGTGAACAGCCCTTACTTTGACTCCATGAAAATAAATGCGTAGGAACATATATGAAACATCAAAATTGGGTTATGGTCAGGCATGTAATAAATTACATGGGCAAATGTCATCCCTGAAGTGGTGGTTGAAAATGCCCACAACTGTGTTGCTTTGCTTTGGCTGTCTTACTTCTTGCTTTCTGGTAGAATGGAAGCTATCATTGCATTGTTGTGGTAATGAAGAAGTCATAAATGCAGCTCAGGGGACACACAAAGATTGCGGTAGACATCATATAAAGTATATTAATGTCATTCAGCATATTCTCTCCAAATTTTACATTCATGTGATATACAATGCAATCCTTCATACACTCTGCTCAAAAAGGAATATTAAATATAAAAAGTACAGTAGCGGTACAAAGTTGCAGAGACCAAGACTGAAGTTAGCAAAGGTAAAATTCTGAAAGCAGGCTTGGTCTTAGTGGACTTAGGATACTGAGTTAATGGGCTTTAGTCCTATCTGCTCTCACTTGCATAATGTACGACACAAGTCGTTTAACTTGTATGTGATCCCAGATCTCACTTCAGAAATTATTTGTTCTTTGGCAATCAACTGATTACAAAATTATTAAAAAATAAAAGTTTAAATATGAAGCATGGTTCCCTCCTCTCTGTGAATGTAGATACAGCCCAGCTATAGTCAGTCTGCAAGCTGAATATGATTTGAAGTACTAAAGTTAAATAATATGCAGCCAAGTAACTATTACTAAGCACAGTGTAGGAAAACTGAAGCGACATAGACTTTCGAGGCTGCTAAGTGTCTTCCTCAGACATGGGCTGCTTAAAAAGATGAATAGCTCAATTCTTATGTACTCTGTGTCTGTCTTTCACAAAGGTGCGCACATAAACAGACACACACACACACACACACACACACACACACACACACACACACACACACACACACACACACACAAACCAGTAAAATACCAATACCGATAAATGTATTTGCCTGATATAGACGTGCACTTCAGAAAAAAAAACACAGATTACAGTCATGCAAACAGGAAATGTGAATGCCTGTTTCACATAAAGAAGATACATCAAGTTATGTCATAAGTTATTGCAGGCACTTAAGACACTGATTTTCTTTTGTTTTAATCAGTTCCTTCCATTACAGCCACTACTTATACTTTGTGCATTTTGCAATTCATGTCTGAATAATTAATTAAAGCAACCCTGTTGAAAATAGGACATTAGATCTTGCAAAGTAAATCATTTTACATTGATTATTAATATTTACATAGTTCTTAAACTAATTTGAGACTCTCATTATCTCTGTGACCATGTTGTTACTTTTTAATTGCTACTTTCACAGAGTTTGAACCTTTTGAAGAAAAAAATAATACACATAAGTTACAGGAGATAAAGAGAAGTATAATTGCATGGTTTTATTTCCCTCTAGCGCCTAATATCATTAGTGGCTTTTTTTTTTTTTTTTTCACCAGCCTACATTATGGTACTTAATCAGTAGCAACAGCTGCAGGAAGCAATACTTTAAAAACATGTTTATATGTAATGTGTGTGCGTGTGTTTGCATTTGACGATTGGGTATATTCAGCACGCAGTTGTAGTCTTTGGTCATAATTAACTGTGTGAAAACTGCCATTGTGACACAATGGGTCGGTTTATGTAGTATGACTGGTACTACTCTTCTTCTTTGTTGCTTTTTTTCTATTTATTCATAAAAATAACTTTTTTTCAGCTACTCCTGAAGTCAAGCTGGAATCTCCTTTGGACAAAATATATACCACACGTAATTTGCCAGAGGCTCCTCAGGGTAATCCGTTTTCATTTCCTTCAGCATTTACTTTTTATAACTTGGAACTTACAGTCAATATAATAATACATTTCAATAGAGTTATACTTAAGAAATCCTTGAGTTTATAGTGCATTTTTGTGAAATTTTGCAGATTAAAATACACGGCTGTTAAAGAAATAGATCTGATGTTGTCCTTTTCATTCATTCCTCAACTGATGGGTTCAGATCCAAGACTTGGATCTAACTTGGCTGCTTCTACCAGCTTATCAGATCCAAGAATTCTCGAGTTCCTTCCTTTACCCATAATGCCCCAGCAACCTAACATACCTCAGATCTTGTTTGCTACCTTTACTTTTGAGTGTTTTATTGACATTTTTCCACTGTTGTGGGTCGTGAGTTAGTATATATCTTTAATGTATATATTTTACTATTTTCTTTCTCCCTCCCATATTTTTTTCTCCCCAAACACCTTTATTGAATTATTACTTGTGACACAGGAAAATTTACATTCATATAAAAGTAATCAAACTATATTAAAATAACAAACATTATACTTGATATATATTACTATATATATCAAATGACCTAGACAATATTACATAAATTAGTCAATTCCTGCTTTTTTTATTTTAAACACGAAACATTTTTATTAAATAATCACTTCCTACATAGGTAATCATACATTTATAAAAATGTAAACAAGCCAAATCAGCACAGTCCTAGTAGCAAGCATTTTACATCAGAAACCATACTGACACACTTCCAGTTGCAAACATTATACATGACTTATAATCTGCCCAATCTTTCTAACTCAAACATTACATAGCTCATTTATGTCCTGTTGCCTTTTTTAATCTTGAGCTGGTTTTAACTGTTTTCATCTACTTTTTCATCTACTGTTTTTTTAATTACCCTTCCTGTTATTGCTGGTATTCTGTATTTATTTACTCGTAGGAGCTTTTTTTACAAGTATTTATTTCTACCGTTATTGGTAGCTTTCTTCTTTTTTTCCTTTCTTTCTTTCTTCTACTTAAAAAAAAAAAACTTTTCTAATTATCTTCTTCTTCAACTTTAGAGTTTGGTATAATTTCTTATCTGTAGTTCCTTATCATGGCTAAGCCAAAAGGATTCAAGAAATGCATTACCTGTGGGCATAAGCTTCCACCTCCGATGCCCACACAGAATGTATTTATTGACTAGATCCTGCTCATCTAGGAGGGAGCTATTTGATCTGTTCTGACTTTAATACCAGGGCTTTAACCGATCGATGAAACAAACTTATTTTAGAGGCCTTCTTCCATCTACCTCCTCTTCTTCAGTTGCTGGAGCTCAAACCCCTATTAAAAAGCCTGACAAAAGTAAGCCTCAGTTGATCCAAGGGAAAAGAGTCCTGTAGGATGTCTTCTGATTTGTCTTCAGTGTCAGCTCCTTCAACAGCACCACCTACAAAGGTGCATTTTGGAAGCTAAGCCCTCTACTTCTCCTAGATCCATCTTGTGTAGGCTCCCTTTCCTTTCATGGAGGGATCTCCACAAAGACACTCCAGACCTCAGTCCACCATGTCATCTCTTCGGTCTTCCTGGAGTCTTTTGGAAGCCGATATGGGTATGAAGATGAGGAGGTTCCTCAGAGCATAGATTCAGATGGTGGGTTCTCCGAGCTGTGACTCCCACTGGATCTACGAACCATCTCTTGTCGACTTGCCTCTTGTTATCTCCTTCTCTGATCTGACCCACTGTTTCATATCCCTCGGATCTGAGACCCTGGGGGTGTCTTCCTCAGAGCTGAAGATGATCTGTTCTTTGTCTCTGATTGTTCTCTGGAGCCAACTGGCTCTGAGTCTGTCAGAACCAGAAGACTGTCAGAGCCAAAGCATCAATGCTGGGTCCAGGGGATTGGAGTCAATTCTGAAACTGTTGGAGCTGTTTCTTTCCCTCAGTGTCTCAGCTCTGGATAGCTCAGGTCTGACTGTCTCCTCAGGTGGAGTGCTTGTAGCGTTGCAGGAGCCAATGGTTAGACAAATTCTGGCTCCAGTTGCCATAATATTCTGTGTCCCCAAGGTGTTCTGCCTTTGAGGTTGTGAATAGGGTTTTCTCCTTGTCTAGAGAAGAGATATCCCTGCCTCATCCAATTCTTTGATCTCAGCCTCATCCATTTTTTCCAGTAAAACAGCCAGCCCAAGTTACTTTCCAGCCAGTCTGTCAGGACATCATCATCTTTTCCAATATTTCCCCAGATCATCCCACTGAGGATGTCCCTCAGAAGAGAATGTATAAGAGGAGGCACTTAGATTCCCCCAGGAATTTCTCACAGAGGGCATCCATTTTGATGAAGGGGAGGGGTTCTCCAGATTACCACCTGAAGACATCTCCTTTGGAGACATCCTGGAGCTCGTGAAACAAAAAGGTGGTTGGTCCTCTGACGGGAGGAATCAGTATTCCTAGAGAATTTCAGGGCTGGTCCATCTACTTCTTGGGTGATCCCCCTTACCTACTGATGAGCTCATAGACCTTGATTCTCGCTGGGCATGGAAGGAACCAGACATTGTAGAGCCAATACAGAAAAGACCTGACAAGATTTTAGCTCCCCCTAAAAACTGTACACACTGTAGCAAGGGAGTCCCAGTCAATGCCATGACTGTGGCTGCAGCCACAAAGAAGGACCTGGCAGAACAGAGTTCTTCAGTCCATCCCCTTAACAGAGAGTTTAGGGATTTGGACAGATTTGGGAAGCACGTGTATACTTCAATGACCTTTGCCCTAAGGTCACTGATTTATCTGTTGCATTTTATCAGGTTACAAAGAGATCTGACCAAGGAGTTTGCCAGGTCTCTTTCTGGATCCATGCTTGCTGAGGTTGATAATACAATTTTGTTACAGATGGCCACCCTGCAGTCCATTTTAAATACGTCCATGAGATTGATCTCCCATATAGTGGAGAGTAACTCAAGAGCTGCAGGTTCAGGCATAGCCATCAGTAGACATGCCTGGATGTACTTATGTGATTTTGTAGAGCCTTTCAAGTCTTTGTTTGTCAGTGTGACTTTTGTTGAATCTTCTCTGTTCACTCTGTTCGGCCTCAAGGTTAAAGACATGCTCTCTAGATGTGAACAAGAGGGAAAGGCCCTGTCTGCCATGGGTATATGTTTTTCTCGCCCTCACAGTCCCTTCTGTAGGAGTAAGCGAGGATGTAGAACAGTGTGATTTAAGAAATCCCAGGGTCCTTTTTAAGAGTCACTTAGAGATAGTTTCCCCATGGGCAGAGGGGGAAACCTGAGTGGAAGATAAAGTCCTCTCAGCAAAGGTGGCCTGCAGAACCAGGGATTTATGGATGCCTTCTCAGGTAACCCCTATCAATGCTTCTGAAAGGAGGCCTGACTGTTCCCCACTGGAGGCAGTGTGGGGATGTTTGTCTCTGCACCAAAGAGCCTGGCTATCGATGACAAAAGAGTCATGGATACAGAGAATCATAAACTTATATCCAGAGGTTATACCATACTATTTTCTCTAACTCCTCCCACTAGTGTGAAAATACTGTCTGATGTTCCACCCAGTAAGAGGGAAACAGCATCTCTAGAAATAAAAACGCTGCTAGAAAAAGAGTCATCCAAGAGGTCCCTGCAGACCAGATATGTCCTGAACTTACTCACAATTCTTCTTGCTGCCAGAAAAGACAGGAAACTTGAGACCAGTTCTGGATCTCAGCAAATTAAATCAGTTTATACAGTATTCAAAACTTTGGATGGTCATGGTTCAGTCCATTTTGCCTCTGCTGCAAAAGGAGGATTGGATGTGCTCGATAGAGCTTCAGGATGCATGCTATCACATCAAAATAAACAGGCGCTCCAGAAGATACCTGCACTTTCAACTGGGAGCCAGTCATTATCAGTTCAGAGCACTACTTTTTGGTCTCATGACAGTCCCTGGGTGTTCAAATACATGGCAGTGGTAGCAGCTCACTTGATACTTGTGCAATTTTGAGTGCTTCCACAGACAACTGGCTGCTAAATGCCCCAATCAGACATCAACTTCTACAGGCAAGGAACTACTGCTCCACTTGTGTGCTCATCTAGGAATCACTCTCAGTTACAACAAATCTCAGCTTATGCATACGAGGAGCCTGGAGTTCATAGGTACTCATCTGTACACAGTCACTAAGAAAGCTTCTCTTCCCTATACTTGAATACAGGCACTGTGGGCCTAGGCCAAAAAAGTGATTCAGAGTTTTTCTCTCCTGGTCTGATTAATCCTGCAAGCCCTGGGATCAAAATTCCTGTACCTCTCGCCAAATTCCACATGTGAGTTCTTCAATGGACACTTTCAAACAAATAGTCAATTCTTCTACATTCATTGAATGTTTCAGTCAAGATTACAAAAGCGTACAAGAGATATCTTCTTTTGTGGATTCATTCAAACAAGTTCTGCGAAGACCACCTGTTTGTTCTTCCCCTGCCCACAGCCACAGTGACCATGGATGCCTCCCAGTTGGGGTGGGGGGTACTACTTGGGAAGGACAGTCCAAGGTACATGGTTCCCCAAGGAGGCCAAGATGCATATCAATGTCCTACAGATGAGAGCAGTCCTCTTAGCATTGCAGGCCTTTCAAGACATTCTCCCATCCAGGTCAGTTTCCATTCAAATGCACAATATGTTGATGGTCTAGTGCATTATCAAGCAAGGGGAAACCAGCTCTTAACCTCTTTGTTGAGAAACAGTGAGAGTGTGGTAATGGGTGAGCTCTTCCAGTCACTTTCTAATAGCAATGCACATTCCATGGAAGTCCAGTGTAATTGCAAACAAACTAAGCCGGTCCATGCTGATGCCCCACAACTGGTCTCTTAATGTCAAAGTGGCGGAAAGAATTTTCCATCAGTGGGGCCAACCATGCTGTGACCTATTTGCTTCTCCCCTCAACAACAAGTGCAGCAGGTTATTTGACCTGATCCCTCAAATGGGGGAGTCACCAAGAGATGCTGTAGTCCACGACTGGCTCTCCGGTCTTCTTTATGCTTACCCTCCATTACCTCTCATTCCCAAATTACTGAACAAAGCATTCCAGTTGAAGAGTACAGTTATTCTTATCTGGATCTCCTTCCTCTGGCCTTCTCCTTCTACATGCACCCTGGATACTGGATCCCACTCCAGACCTCCTGTCTCGCCCAACAGGAATGATTCATCTGGACCTAGCAGGCCTCAAACTGACCACGTTTTTTCCAGTTCTATTGATTGCTAGGCAGTCCATGTTCTACTCCCAGGTGTGTCATACCCTGTTATCTTCTCAAAAAGCTTCTACTGGAAGAGTTTATGAAAGTAAATGGAAGAGATTTGTTTTCTGGGCCCTTAGAAAGGACCTGGACTCCTTTTCAGCACCTGTGTCATCTGTACTTGAATTTTTAGCTTCAATTTTCAGTGAAGGTGCTAATGTTGTAACTATTAAAGTACAATTGGCTGCCATTTCTAATTTCCACCTTGGTGAAAACAATTCTAGAGTTCCTTCTTCTAAATTATGTAAAGCCTTTCTCAAGGGACCCTTTTTTACTTAGACCTCCATTAAAGGATACTACTTCTCCTTGAGGCTTCAGACAAAGCAGAACTAATTGTTATCCTGGAAAACCATTTTTCTGGTCGCTATCACATCAGCTAAATGAGTATCCAAACTTCAGGCTCTGTCTTCTAAGCCACCTTACCTGTTTGCGAAAAAAAAAACAGGTCACAAAGACAGGGTATCCTTGCAGACAAGTACATCTTTTTTCCACACAGTAGCTTCTGATTCCAATATAAACCAGGTCATTAATCTATCATTTCCCCCCCCCCTAACCTTTCAAATAAAGGAGAATATATGTTCCACCTTTTAGATGTGCATAGGCAACTTTATTTTTATTTTCACAGAAATAAAGACTTCAGGAAATCTGACCGCTATTTGCTTAATTTTCTCCTAACAGATTGGGAAAACCAGTTTCCAAAGATAAATTGGCCAAATGGCTAATTGAATGTATTTCCTTTGTTTATGATAAAAAAGTTTATCCTTGCCCAAGCCTCCTAGAGTTCATTCTACGAGTTCTATGGCAGTTTCTTCAGCCTTTTGGTCTAGGGTTTCTCTTGATGACATTTGCACAGCTGTAACTTGGAATACTTTTCACACCTTTACTACTAATTATAAATTAGATTTGATTTCCAGGAACAAAGTGGCCTTTGACTCTGCAGTAATCTGGAATACCTTTCAATGAGGGCCTCCCAAGGTTACATTAGCTGAGGGCTCTGTCCCATCAGTTGAGGAATGAATGAAAAGGACAACATCAGATAAAAAAGTTAGGTACTCAACATAAAGTTCCATCTGTGTTGCCCATTTTCATTCTTTCTCAATTTCCCACCCACCTGCCCCTTCCTTTTGCTTCCAGAAGGTCTAAATGCTGTTCAGGAACCTTTGTTCCTTTTTTCTGCTCCAGCTTCCCTTTTCCTTTCTACCTCTGTTAGTTTGCATAATTGGGTGTCTTTTTATATCTAAGGGCAGATAACTTGATCAGATATGTTAGGTTGGCATGGCATTGTGGGTAAAGGGAGGAGCTTGAGAGTTCTTGGATCTGATGATCTAGTAGAACCGGCCGAGTCAGATCTGAGTCTTGGATCTGAACCCATTAGTTGAAGAAGAATGACAATGGACAGCACAGATGGAATGTTATGTTGAGTACATAACTTTTTAAGCTGTACCAAATGTATAGACTGATAGTATACATTTGAACAAGGGCTGGGTTTTTGGTATAGAGGGCTAACCCTAAGGGTTCCCCAGAAATCCTGAATTGAGTAGTGTCCCAGTTGCTGGAAGATATACCACAGAGTGATGCAAGAATTCCCATCTTTCCAGGGGAGTTGCTTTGGACCAGCTGCAGAAGTGGCATTTGGTAACATGCACTTATATTAGGTCAACATAGTAGGGCATTTGCTATCCTCACTAAATAACGAGGGGGAGAATTGTTGGTACAGAGTAAAAAGTGTCCTGCTCTAGCCAAAAATGAGAACCTTTCAGCATGTGTTGTGCACTCTTGATGCCAGCATTTAAGATGAGGGCTGTCAGAGGCCAAACTTATGTGAGTAAAGGGGCCCCCATGAGGGTGATGCAAATGTGATGGTCTGACAAGATCAGGGAATAAATGGGCATATAGGTTGTCATCTGAGACCTCACGCTCTAAGAGGAACCCAAAAATGTTTTAGAACACGGTTGCAGAAAACGGATGGGAAAGGATGCATATGACTTAAACTAGGGTACTATATATAACATGTACACAACAAATAACCTTAACAGATGAATATAGCATTCATTTTAACATGTTACACATAACCTTGATGACTGAAATATCAACCTTACTTGTGTGCAGCGCATATAAGAAGAATACAGGCAATATAAAATGTGAAGGATATGTATCTCTACAGAGGGTCTATGTTAAACATTCAAACTTCCAAAATGTCGACTACCATATGCTCGAGACCATATGGTCGACATTTTGGTTAGTGCAAATATTTAATTAAAAAAAAAAAAAGATAAACATACCTGCACTCCCCACACCCCCCTACTTAAATATACCAACTCCGAGACCGCACTTCAGTGCAGAAAAGAGAAATTCTTCCATTCTGTACCATACGGCGCTATTAAAATACAGTCTGGGAACACTTGAAATGTCGATCATATGGTCTCGACCATAAGACGTTCGACATGTCAAGCGTTCGTTTAATTGACATAGACCCTCCACAGATAATTAAAAAAAGCAACAAAACAATAATGGTTAGAGGAAGAGATTCAGTAGTACATGTCACACTGGCAAATAAAAGTATACTGCAGGACACTCAACAGTGTTTTATGTATAATTCGGTATTTTGAAGGCTACAGAGGAGAGATTATTCAGTTCATGCTCAAAATGTTAGAGAATGAGAGTCCATTATGCTGGCTAATATAAATTTGTAAATGTGTTTCATATGGATTGGAACTAATTTTTGTTACTACATCTAAGTATAAGATCATCTTCAGTGTAAGACAGGAATGATGTTACAGATAACGTATGTTATTCTCCATATCAACCTCAAAGTTCAAGTAGGAAGTCTTATATGGATAACATTATTTTCCAGCTCATCCTAGGTCTTCAGCTGGAATATTCATATAATTAGGACATATCATACCCCAAATCAACCTCTGTGTTCAGTAAGAAGGGTGTTACAGATAAGACATATTGCACCCCACATCCTCTGCAGTGTTCAGTAGGAAGGCTAATATAGCTGAGTTATATTATATCCCAGATTATTTTCAGTGTTCATTTGGAAATATGGAAGAGATACGATGCATCATACTCCAGATTTTACTCAGGGTTTCATACCTCATAGTATCCTCAATATTTTGTGCAGTTTTCCAGTTCTCTGTAGTAAAGGACAAACAGCCATACATTCTGAAACAGGAAAACACTGATGAGTAAGCAGTTATCAGAGGGAGGTTCACATTAAGTTCAGCTTTAGATACAGGCCATACAAAAAGAAGTGTTGAACTTTTAAGAGGCATTAATTTAATAATATGATTGTGTAACAGATTTACATAAATAAGGAAGGGAATTGCAAAGGCAAGAAATTAGGATCTTATAGTAAGGCAATAATTAAGAGAGGCAGCTGGCAAAACCCCAGTTCAGAAAAGAAAGTTACCATAAGGAATATAGGAAAAATAAAGGGCACATTTAAAAGTTGTCAGAAAATACATACAACTTGAAAGAAGAGCTCTTCCAAGTAAAGCAGAAGAAAGTGGAGAGAGATAATGAAATAACCAAAGACAAAACTGAAATAAACACTTATTTTAAAAAGTCAATATCATATTTAATAGTGTAGAAAGAATGCAGTGTCTTCACCAAATGGGATACTAAAATTATATAAAAAGCAGTAAGAAATATGGTGGAAGGATACATGTTTACTGGATTAATATTAACTCATGGTATTCAGAAAAATAAAGGATAAGGAGGTACTGACTTCTACATTAGAAACAATTGGCAAAATTGATTCTTAGCCATTTTATTTACAGCAGAATGTTTAATGAACCTATTGCTAATGACCAAGGCAGAACATTTAGTAAAAGCATATTAATTCCCAACAATGTTTAAAAAAACATATAAGAAATGATTGTTAATACCAATGTTCACCTTTTGGATATGATGTTAAACCTATAATCATGTATCTCATCTGTTGAATTTTGTCTCACTTTTTAATAATTCCTAAATAATTAATTTGCCTTTTATAGTTACTGTTGAACCAGAAAAGGAGGCTTCAGTGTCTACACCATATGATAGATCTGAGTTACCAGAGAATCAAGAGGGTAATTCAGAGTGTTCTTAATCTGCATGTTCTGCATATTTTTTTCAGTGATATGACAATCAGCTTCTTGCTTCATGATGAACTACTAAAGTATGGCAGCATCTGCTTTGCCTTCAGTTGCCACCTGACGTGGTGGGACTGTAGCATACAGTAATTAGTTAAATCTACTGACAATGACTATAGACTACTGAAAGATGAATGAATCTGCATGAACACTAATAGCTAAGAAACTTTACAAGAAATTCAATTATTCCAGGAAAGCGCATTATTATGAATGTACTGTGTATGTATGTTTATGCATTTACCAAAACCTTTTTTTAAACCTACTTATTAATATCAAATTATTCCACATAATCTTGTAATCATGAGAATAACTTTGTTTTCAGCAACTAATGAACCAGAGTCGGAGACTGTTTTGTACAAGTCATATATTATACCTGCTTTGCCAAAGACCCATGAGGGTAAACGAAACTTTTGATTTTCTTTCTTCCCATGTTACTTTACAGACTGATTATATGTTTACCCAAAGGAATGGTGCTTTATTGATAATCTGGTATTTTAGTTTAGAAGGATACCTAACCAATTTGCAACCTTTGCAATCAGTTAAGAGATAATTACTGAATATATTTCACACTGTAGTTCCTGAGACTAAAATCTGTTGTCTGGATGTCAGATTGTGGGACGTTGTGTAGATGGCTATCATGAGTGCATTGGAAGACCTGTGTGTGGTGGGACTGTAGCATACAGTAATTAGTTAAACAGTTAAGCTTTGTAGACTGGCAGTCAAATGTACTGACAGTGATTATAGACTACTGAAGATGAGTGAATCTGCATGAACACTGACTAAGTAACTACAACAAATTCAATTATTCCAAGGAAATGCTTTATTATGAATGGAGTGTGTGTGTGTGTGTGTGTGTGTGTGTGTGTGTGTGTGTGTGTGTGTGTGTGTGTGTGTGTGTGTGTTTTCTCTGCATTTACCAAACTTTTTAAACCTACTGATTAATATCAGGTTATTCCACGTAATCTCATAATCATGACAGTGCCTTTTTTTTCAGCAACTAATGAACCAGAGTCGGAGACTATTTTGAGCAAATCATATATTATACCTGGTTTGTCCAAGACCCATGAGGGTAAAATAAACTTTTTATTTTCTTTTTTCCCATGTTACTTTATAGGCTGGTTATATTTTTACCCAAAAGAATGGTGCTTTATTGATAATCTGGTGTTTTACTGTAGAAGGATGCCTAACCAATTTGCAACTTTTGCAGTCAATTTAGAGATATTAATAATGGAATATATTTTACATTTTAGTTCCCTGCTGTGGTGGTGGTGCTGCGGTAACAGTGTCGCCTCACAGTAAGACGTCCTGTTCGCTTCTTAGCTAGAGCGTCTTCTGTGTGGAGACATTCGTGAATGGGTGTACCTTTGTTGAAGGTTGTGCGTCAGGGCCGGCAACTTGGCACATAAAAATTTACTGTCAATCATTAGCGGACCAGAGTTCCGCTCTGGCGACCCCTAATCGGTAAAAGCCGAAAGACACAACAACATTTTACATTTTAGTTCCTGAGACGAAAATGTGTTCAGTGATTGTAAAATTGTGGGAAATTGTGTAGATGGCTATCATGAATGTATTGGAAGACCACCCAAGTCAGCACATTTCTACATGCAAGTGCTGGTCAACCTTCAGGTTTAACACATTCTTTACATTGTGGAGAATTTGCCCTATGCAGTAACAATTATATATTTTCAAGATGAAAGGAGTGATACCAATAGATTGTTAATTAGGAGACATGCCCATTCTATCATACAGGGAAGTAAAGACCTATGGTTTAGAATAGGAGAAGAAAAGGAAAACCATACTTATGAAGTCAGGATAGGTGAGACACCTTAACAATCAGAATACAGAATGAGTCATCTTCATGACATAGCATGATTAAATCCTATATCCCAAGCAACCAAGGGTCAGTTAGCAACCCTGGCAGTGGAGGAGCAGATGAGGGGCAACAGAGATGTTAAAGGGATATGCTGGATAAGCATAAGGCTGCAGTATTCCTGATGTATACTGGAGAGGTTTATAGAAATACACACCAGATCACAGAAAGCCATGGCCACAAGGAAAGCAATGTGCAGCTGTAGTAGAGAAGCATAGCCTCGTGCTTCCCAGTGCACATCCCTGGAGAGTGAGTCCCCTGGATAGGCACATTATCATTGAGCTGGGGATATTCACCTGTTGTTTGAAATTTGTTATATTTCTGTTTTTTTTACAAAGGCCAGTGAATATTCTAAATATATGAAAGAGAATATAAAGAAGAAAAAAAAAAACAAAAAACAAAAAGAACAGAAGAAAATAAATGGCAGTTACATTAAGGTACAATGCAGTTGCCCCAAACAATCTTAATGATGCATTTCCAATGCACAAGTCTATTTTAACAGTTCATGAAATTTAATGACTGAAATGAGTACTGTGCTAATACTTAATTATTTGAGGTGAAGTACTCCTAAGGATTGTTTTTCTGTTTGACAGGCCAGAATTTCAAACTGAAATTTGTAGAATGTCCATGTTAAATTTGCACTATAGCACCATTCTTTTGGAGAGTACTTTGGTGACATTTTCCTTTCAGCTATTTTATATTATGGTTACATTTTAGTCTTGTTGCAAACTGATCAGACTATGGATATATTTTCTGCATCTTTGAGGACATACCACAAAAATGCTGATGGTAAAAATACAGAGAAAAATACTAAGCTAAATAATTGTGATAAATGGTACCAGGACATGAGTGTCAGTATAGGATAAGCAGGTCAAATTACATAAAATGTAGTAACTGCACACACCTTATCAATAACTATGTGATGTATGTTAATGTGTAGCCTTAAAACAGTTTTATACCTACATGGATATCCTTTTTTTTTTCACTATCTATATAAACAACTGCTCTGTATTCTGGTCTGCAACCTCACCTTAATAATAATGACATCAACATTTTTTTTCAGCTACTGATGAACCAGACCTGAAAACTCCTGTGCACAAATCACATGATACTTCTGCTTTACCAACAAGCCAGCATGGTAATTAGGACAATCATTGACACTTGTCTTGAATGTACACATACCTAACAAAGAATTTGTTGACAAGTTCAGTGTTATTTTTTTAGCCTTTACAGGAATTTACTGAAAAGAATATTTTTTTTTCTAGGTCGTCCTATTTTGCTGTGTTAAATAATAAATTCATTAATGTTACATAGACTGTTATTGCTATGACAACATATCTGATAAAGGTGAAACTGTTTTATTTGAATGTCTAGCAAGTAACTTATAGCTGGAAATGTTACATTTAAATCTGAAAAGTACAATACAAAAATTAAATTTTTGCTTGGAATGGACATTTCTTTCCTTTTTGAAAGCCTTTTTAGTCATCAGTAATAGTCTTTTTTCATTTGCCTTAGTCATACAGCTGTAAACATTAACTTTTTCTTTGCAGCTGCTAAAGAACTAGAACTGGAAATTCCAGTGCACAAAACACCTGAAACATCACTTTCACCAGAACTCATGCATGGTAATTAGTATCATTCTTAAATTTCTTCCTATGCATATCAGTTTTAATAGGGCAAGTAATGCTCTTGATTAACATGGCTTATAAACCACACCAGTGATGAGAGGTGCATAAAATATAGGCAAATAATTAAGGTTTGTAGAACTACTTTGTATTTTTTGTGTGCCAGGAAGGTAAAGAAACATCAGTTTTCAATGCTGACCTGGAAATTTCATCAAGGAAACAATACAGAAAGATCCAGGATGCATAATCAAAATTTAATGGCAACTAAATACATTATGCTCATTAATGAGTTTAGAAATGCTAAATATATTCTTGTGGCCTGTCTTATTAGCTATACAGACAAACTTTGTTGTGCTATAGTTTTTCCATGTGATATTTCATGTAAATTACAAATATATCAATGCCAAATTTATCTTTGGCATTATTCACCATAAATAAGAGTTGTGACAGAATTTCAAGTTCAGTGGCAGCTGATATAGCCAACTGCAATATCAGGGGGTGTAGTATTACCAGAGCTTGGGTTTCATATTAATTATTTTTAAGAACCATATAATAAAACATTCATTTGACAGTGAATGCATTAAAAGTTAGTATTGCTTTTAATTATTGTGTGTTATTTCAAAAATATAATTTAATTAGATCATGTCCTCTCTTGCAAATATTGTTCTTACATTATAGGGTATAGATTATGCTCAGGATAAAATGTGTTGCATTGCATTCCACTACTGTCTGATCTGTTAGCCTGCATCTAGCATTCATGTTTATTTTTATTCATTCTTTTTTTCAGTTTCTTATAGTGCAGATATGGAAATGCCTATCCAAAAAACATATAACACACTTGTTATTACAGAGAAGAAAACGCTTATCCCCAAAACAAATAACATACTTGTTATTACAGGGACTATGCAGGGTAAATATTCTGAATTTATTTACTGTAAGCATTTTTTGCAGTTTACTTCATATTTCAGCCATTATTATTTTGCACCATTCTGTGCGACACAACAGGATAAAGTCAGCATGTATACTGAATACTAATCATATTTTCACAGCTGAAACTTTTATTACAGTGTGAACTGAATTATTAGGTTCTCACCAACAATGCCACTACTGAACTTTAGTGAGAAAATGAGAATGATGGTAAATTGCATTTGGCAATTAGTTTCTTTACCATATTGTGTGCCATTTTAAATCCATAATCATAATCTAATCATCATAATGTTAACTTTTCAGCTACTAATGAACCAAACCTGGAAACTCCTGTGCCTCAGAATCATGTTACATCTGATTTATCAGACATCCAAGAGGGTAATCTGGATTATTTTTAATTCCCTTATTAAACTATTTGTCACATTTACTGGTTAGTTAATGGGACGTTGGTACTTAGGAAAGAACAAAGAAGGTTATATTAGCAGGTAAATTAGCATTTAAACTGGAGTGAAAGCATGCAAAGCACAGGGTCTACAATTTTGGGCTGCTCAAATTAAGTCTGAGAGACAAAACAATTTAAGTGGTATAGAAGTGTGTGTGTGTGTGTGTGTGTGTGTGTGTGTGTGTGTGTGTGTGTGTGTGTGTGTGTGTAGAGGTGAGAAATATGTGAATATCCATTGTGGTTTGTTAAATAATTCTTAAGAAGTTAAAGAATGATCTAATCCTTGGGCACTGAAGAATGAGATTGTAATTTATTCTAGGCAGTTTGCACATTGCCTCTATTAGTCAATTTGGTGTTGCATTTTGTTATTTATTTTGAAATACCTCAAGTTACTACAGTACACATAGAGCTCCTCAACAAACTCCAGACATCATCTAAATCAGTGTAGAAGTAGAACCTGTGTACATATCTCATCATGTGATCACCCCAGACACCCAGATAAAAAAAAAGACTTGAGAGAGAAGGTTACCAATCAACAGGCATTTCAAAATATTCAGATTTTATATCCCTAAATAGAACCTGTACATATGTATCATGTAGTCACCCCGCCCCCCCCAACATTCAGAAAACAAAAAAGGACTTAGAGAGACAAGGCAGGCAAAAGACAGGCAATTCAAAATATTTGGCTTTTACATCCATAAATAGAACCAGTACAGCTGTCTCATCCTGTAGTCACCACAGATGTCCAGAAAACAAAAAAGGACTTAGACAAGGCTACTAAGTGAAAGGCAGTTCAAAATATAAAGCTTTTAAATCTATAAATAGAATCTTTGCATGTGTTGCAATGTTTAGTCACTCCAGATAGCAAGAAAACAAAAATGACAAGGCTACCAATTAACAGGCAATTCAAAACATTCTTTTCCATCCTTAAGGTAAGACTATATGTCATATACTGAGTGCTGCAAACCACTGTCTGTTATTACAACACAAATACAGTGAATGCCACCTAAATGTTTATAGAGGTATCTACATGCTTGTCTTTGCTGTAGATTGATCTGGATTGAATAATGCTTTATATTATTTGCTCCTACAGCTTAGATTTGTGTTTCTTATTCTTCCCCCTGCCGTGTAAATTATTTTCTGTTCTCCTGGCAGCAACTGCAGTGCTATATTATTCAAGACAATATAACCTATAACATTCTAAGTGAAATTTCATCTTCCTTATATTTGTAGTCAGCCATGTATCTCCCACAGTATATAGTGCAAGTAAGAACTTATCAGTTGCTTAGCACAAATTGTAAATGTACCATTGTTTTACACAAAGATTTGTGCTTAGACTTTACACGTTGTTTTTCTAGGCACAGTTGCATGCATGTATTATGGGTGAGCCCCACTCCATTCCCCTCCCTATCCCCAGTTCACCCCCACCATAACTATATTTATACCTAACCCTTTCTCCAACCACTGTACTTACCACTCAGATCTTGAAATTATCTTGTCCCATCCCAAGCCTGATTTTACACCACGCTACACCACAAGAGACATAATGTCTCTTACTCCTCCCTCTTTTTCATCTGCTTTCTAAGTCCTGTCAGGCTGTTCCCTCCCAGTAAACTAATTGACTTTAGGTATACATGTATCCTGTTTCTAACTGACTTCCAGTATACTCTTTCCCTGTTTCTAAAATAACTCATGCTCATAAAACCTTAACTACAACAAATTGCACAAACATAGTCTCTAATAAAGAACTACCATATTCAACATGAGAACCTCTTTCAATCTTTCCCTCAAAGAAAGCACACTGCTTTTCCAACTGGCACTGCATACCTCTCCTCATTCTAGCTCACCTAACACACTTGGCCACCAACTTCATACCAACTCACAATCATCAACCTCTCTTTAAAAATAAAGTACGGTATAACCTCTACCAAAAGTCCACAATCTATACAGCATAACCTATATTAACCCACTTAAGCCTGTAATGCAATTTTTGCATATTTTCAGTTCAAATCCATACTTCCTTATGGCATCCAACCTATTTTTTGGGACCTGTCTTCTTTAACCAAGTGACGTATCATTTAATAATAGGCAGTATTTGGAAAGTGCAAAGAGTTATTAACAGAATTACTTTAAAATTGTTAATCTAAGATGTCCTAGAGTAGAGAAATCAATCAATTAATTTGTCACGTATTATGCATATTTTCATATTTATGTTCATATTTTCATAACAGAGAACCCTACCTGTTATTCAGGGTCATGGTGTGAAATGCTATGCTGGGAGACAGGTCATCTCATTATCAATGTCCATTCATATCACACTATGCATGAGATATTGAGTTGTTTGTCACTAGCTATGAAAATAATCATTTCCATATGTATTTAATTCTTCAGAAACCAAGTGACTTACAAACTGTTGCATGATATCAGGCAAAACCTTTGATATTCTTGAAGAAAACTGTCTCTGATATTTGCACTTTAAGTTGCACATCTTTAGTTATATTCAATGTTATTTAGTTATTTATGTTACTAGTTATACAATCAAGCATAAGTTTTTGTACTTCTGTAAATATCTCAATAAACATGCACTTAGAGAAATTGTCGTTGTTATGTAAAAACTTATGTCTGGTTAACAAAAATGTTCTAACATTATATGTCTAGTTAGTACAGTTTCCAAGATATGACAATTTGTGAAAGTTTAACAAAAACTATAATTTGTGGTTTGTGTGCATTTATGACTATTATCACTGCAAGGAATACTTCTTTGTGATAACATTGCTATTTATATGGTTTTAATAGTTTTTATTATATACAAAATATTTAGATTTGTTTATCTTATGCTTTTTAATTTTATTTTTCAGAAAATGCTTTGGAATGCAAGATGAGTGTAGGATGCTACATGTGTGACATTCCACACCATATAGTTGTTAATAGGATAAGTATTCCTTAACTACTTAAAACAAACCCACTCAAACTGTAGACTACTTTCAAAAATAAAAATCAAAGACAAGTGGCTACTTTCATCCCTAATCTCACAGTCTAGATTACAACTCTCTGGAGATATTCACCCAAACCCAGTTAATACCAATTCTAATGTTCAAACCATAACCCCTCAAATTTTTCAAGCAAATCACATAACTCTCAACTAAAATTTATCAATATTAACCTTAGAAGTATTTGCAACAGTGTAACACATCTACACTCTTTCATATCCATCTGTAATCCAGACATCCTCAAAATTACAAAAACAAGTTTAAAAGCTAGCATTTCAGATACAGAAATGATCCCACCAGGCTACAGAATCGTTGGAGCAGATCATAAAAAATAAAACATGGAACCATTGTCATCATATATACAAACAACGTTTAACTAACTCTCATCAGTTCAAACCTCCAGAATTTAATAATACAGAGATCCTTATTTCCAAGTAAAAACTTAACCCTTACAATACCGTATGCATCACAGCTGTCTATATCCTACCTGGAGGTAGTGTTTCCACTGCTGAAGACATACTCTCCTGGTTATCCAAGAATATACAGTATAATAACATGATCCTCAGAGACCTAAATATTGACTGGACTATAATTAAATCTGACATCCCCACCACCTCAATTAATTTATATGGATTCTCTGAAATCATAGCCATCCCAACTAGATATAATAAATCTACCACCTAAGCTTCTATACTAGACTGGATATTAACTACAAAACCCAACAACTGCTCTCATAGAGGTGCTTCACCAGAGAATCTAAGTAACTATCTACCTTGCCTTGTTTAACAGGCTTCCAACCTACATAATAAAACAACTATACAAATCAATCTAGTTAGTACAGTTTACAAGGTATGACAGTTTGTGAAAGTTTAGCAAAAAAAATATAATTTGGGGTTTGTGTGCATTATAATAATATAGTATTTATGGAAAGACTATGAATGCTGCTACTTTACCACACCATCTAAGTAACCATCTACCTTGCTTCGTTAACAGGCTTCCAACCTACATAATAAAACAACACCTTTACAAATCAATCTGCAAACTTTCTAACCTCAATGCAAATTAATTTATTTCCACATTGAAGCAATATAATTGGGACACATTAAAATCATGCCTCATAAATTAAGCCACTCTAGACTCTAACAACATCTCCAGTAACATATTAAACACACGTTTCCCTAAGGGGAAAAAGAGTTAAACAAAATCATGCACCCTGGCTCTCTTGTACAACAAGACAGCTAAAGAAAGCTAGGGATAAGGACAGATAAGGAAGGAAATGTTGGTATATCTTTAAAACTCAAGAAAGCCTGCTAAAATTTAGGCAGCTAAGAAATAAATAAAAAAAATAGTATTAAAACAAAAACAGCATTACCACAGTCTACAACAAACACACCAAAACAATCCTAGGCTATTTTGGAAATCTGCTCAAAATCCACTTAACCCTAGTCATAGTCCACAACCCACCCCTCTCCAGACACCTCACCAGCCACTATTACAACTAACTTTAACAATTACTTCCTACAAGCAATAGCATCATTAATCAAAGATTGCCCCAAAGACCAAAAGATCATCTACCAAACTGATCTAAAGCAAACCTGTTTCTCACTTAAACCTACCCGTATATCTACAATTTAAAAAAAATTATCAAAGCAAAAAATACTAGCGTAGCCACAGTCTCCTGCCTGAATATCTGAAACTAGCAGCAGAAGCCATATCATATCCCATATCAATATGAATATATAGATCCATCCTAGAATCACACCCCTTCTAGCTAGAAAAAAAAAAAGCTTATATATGTCTCCCTACGTAAAGGTAGACCATTCTTAGACTACTCTAGCTATAGACCCATTGCTGTTCTGTCCCCAGTATGTAAAACTTTGGAGAAGTGTATTCACGTTTACATTGTCTTGCCTCTATTAATCCCCTTTCCCATACCCAACATGGTTTTCATCCAAACCACAATACCACTATCACCTTACTTCAGTTCTGTGATAAAATCAACAAAGGAGAAACAGGCGATGTGGTCTCTTCCATATTCCTTGACTTTTCAAATGTTTGTGACACTGTCTGTCATCACAGACTACTACAAAAGCTTTCCATCCTTAGGCGGTTCTCCTCCTGCTCCCCTACCTGGTTTCACAATTACCTAACTGATAGGTATCAAGCAGTTAAGTGGAAGCAGGAATACTCCTCATTCCTACCTATCACAGTTGATGTACCACAAAGATCTTTATTAGGACCAGTCCTATTTAACATATTTATAAATGACCTACTGCTGCCAAACATGCCACAGTAATACAATATGCAGATGATTCTGCTCTCTTCGGTACTGCCCCAGTCTCCAAAAACTGCAAGATCTAACCCAAGAATTTTCCTCCTCAATATGATTATGGCTAGCAAACTCATAGCTATTATTAAACCCTCCAGAAAACAAGCTACTGCTATTTACCTCTATGTCACTATCCGAAAATAAAATCCATTTTTATATTACAGCATCTAATAACACTTAACAGCAGAGCAACTCACACATACTAAACATTTAAGAGTCATAACAGATAACAGGCTGAGGTTTGATATCCACTTCCAAACTACCATAAAAACACCAAAAGCTTGGCTTATTATATAGAAATAAACCATACCTAACTGGCACAACAAGAGAAACTAACAAAGACCTACCTTCTACATACTCTATTTATGCCTTCCACTATTCACAAACTTACATTCAAACATATAAATTAAGTTAGAACAATGTTACAACAAAATAGTAAGATTTGCAGCAAATACCCACTATACAACATATCACTGTATAGCACTTAAACAGTGTGACTGGATATAATGCTCACAGCATCTCCACTACAGTCAGCTTCTACTAATCCCTAACCTATTTTGTAACCCAGATAAATATGCTGCCCTTAGAGGCATGGTCCAGTAATAGCATCCAACCAGAACCCTGTGCTCAAAAGACAAACTGCTGCTTTCCCAATCTAAATTATATAACATAGCTGGAGATTTGCTGTACTAGTACTTTATCTCCAGTCTTTGGAATGATCCCTACCACTCTTCAGTAGTTCAAAACCAACAAGCTTTCAAACTATATCTCAGGAATACTACAATACAAACTGGTTATGTAGCTGTATATCACCAGACTATTACTCGGCTCATACAATTAGTTTCCTCTTATCATCTGTGTTTTGTCTTACCCGATCCTAACAGCCCATCCAAGCAATATTATCTTTTTTCTTCTCTCTGGAATAGTTTTTTGAGCAGGAAGGTGAACCATTTACTTGGTTTCATTATGTTCTCATAAAGACTAGAAACTCTTTTCAGAATGTATACTTTTACCTAAGTGAGTAACTCCCTTTTTGGATGTATAGGAGAATTAACCGTTTGTAAACTACATTACTGTTCAGGTATCTTCCCAATAAATCTGCTTCACTATGATTATATCTTCTAAATTGTTCTGTATTTTTCTTTGTTCAGTGCTTCTTTATTGTAAGAACTTTTATTATTTATGTGTTTAAGTCAAACTTTACTAAAATATCATTATGTTGGAGCTTTTCTCCCCAGACCTCAGCTGAAAATGGGTCTTCTTTCCAGACAGACTTTCCCAGTAAACAAATGTAAAATAAACAAATAAATATGTCTACATAAAACCAAAAGTCTGGAGTATAAATAGCTGTGAGTGCATACTATTGTCCAGAGGTATAGGCTAGTTAACTAGAAACACAAACGTTTCAATGACATTACAAGCCAAGTCAACCAAGACTGATAAAGCATTCAAGCAGTAAAATAAACATGTTTCCTGGAAGAGAGCATCTCACATCTGCATGGAGAAAGGATGTAACCTTACATTACCTACTTAATAAAAACAGCTCTGATTTTGTTGCTTCTCGGGGGAATGTATGAACCTTCTTAGAACTGAGCTCCATCAAATTCATAGTAATTTGTACAAATTTGTCAGACCAAAAAATGTCAAACTGAAAAAATGAAAAACACTGCAAAAATATAGCTGATAAAAGGAAATGCAGAATTTAGGAAATGATATGGCAAAAATGTTTTTATACGGAACAAGCACCTCCTCCACACCCACTTTTTTAAATTTACTAACTACAAGAAAGCACTGCTTTCAGGTTAGGGGCACTTCTCTACCTACTGAAGTTCTTCAATCTCTTTGAAACCAGTTCTTAGCATTCAAGTAAATCAGAATCTGTCCAGAAATGTGTAAAAATCCAATTGTGAGTAAGCACTGGTCAAATAAATTATTGAAGCTCATCTCCATTTACCATGCTTATTAATAATATCTCAAGTGTAAGTTTAAGATTTTAACAAAAAAAACTCTTCTTCTTATACATGTATCACCATAATAATTACCCTTGGCTTTCAGTTATCCTGTCTTCTGTGAACAGCAGCACTATTCCCACCATTGCTTTCAAGATAGATAAAGGATTATCATGAATGCTTATTATTGCAGAATGGCCATCCACAGATATGCTCAATACACAACTAATTAGAAGGTGTCATATTTACAGTCTGTGTTCAAACACTGCTGCTCCTCTAGAACCAACAACGGTATTCCTCAACACCAGCAGGGTATGCATTTCTAACAGTTGAGCTTCTACATGTGTTGGTTTGTTCACCGCCACTGCCAATATCCTTTGATATGGTAAAGCACAAGTGTTTTACCATTAAATAATGAGAATAATAAACAGTCGTGTGCTAATGGCACAGCAAAAGTCTAAAGCGCAAGTAAAAGTTATTTAAATCTAGCTGTTTGATTTACCTTCCTTTGGCAGCTAAGCACCACAAAGCGCTTCAATATAGCTAGATTAAGCACCATTACCTTTGATTATCTAATAATGACACTTGTGAAACAGATTGTCCTTTTAAAGTTCTCTGTTAGCCAGTAGTTCATCTTTTTTACTTCACTTGTATATGCATTTGTTTGTTTCTTAATTGTGCAAGTGTGCTAATCTAAAGTAGATCCTCTATAGCTGTGGTCCAGGCAATATAAAGGCTTAAAAACAAAACATTATATAAAAATGCTCCCTTGTCATCCATGACACTGAATTAACAGTAAGAATTAGCATAAAACAGTAAGAAATTAATATATTCATTCACCATGTTGAGCATTCTAATACAGACCCTTAAAACTGTCGGATTTATTTTATGTTCAAAGTAATAGTAATAGTAGTAGTCAGCCTATCTTGACCTCACCAAGGCTTTTGACATCATCCCCCATTCTGAAATTATAGCTAAACTCACTAAACTAGGTATAAATCCCTATGTCACAAGATGGGTTGCCAACTGGCTCACTGACAGAACCCACACTGTAAAAGCTGCAGACTCCAAATCTGACCTCAAGGCAGTGACAAGTGGAGTGCCACAGGGTTATATCCTGGGACCTCTCCTGTTTGGTATCTACTTCTCTGAAGTACAGGCTAACACAGAATGCCTCTGGCTGATGAAGTATGCAGATGACTGCAAACTAAAAACCATAGTCAAGTCCCCAAATGATGTGGACATCCTACAGAAGGGCCTCACTGAGACAGATGCCTGGTATCACAGCCATGGCCTCAAGCTCAATGCCAAAAAGTGCAGTGTCATCCCCTTTGGTAAAAACTCTGTACCCGTGAACTACCACATAGGCAGCAATCTGCTTAACACCGAATGCGTGATAAGAGACCTTGGGATCCAGGTGGACAGTAGTCTCTCCATTGATAGTCACATCACCACAGTAGTCAGGAAGTCCTTCTACGTGGCACACCTCATCATAAAAGGGTTCTCATCCAGGAAAAAAGAGGTTATTGTTCCCCTCTACTCGTCACTCATTAGACCCATTATAGAGTACAACGCCCCATTTTGGATTGTACCTCACAAGACATCTGCAGCAGCTGGAAAGGCCACAGAAGTACCTCACAAAGAGGATCACTGGCCTCAAACAAATGCTCTACACTGACCACCTCAAAAAACTCCAGCTTTACTCCGTAGCATATTGCCTACTCCGAGGTGATCTCTGCCTAACAATTAAAGCTATGTCAAACCCAGAGCTATTGGACATGCTACACCTAAAGAAATCCCAATCCCTCCAAGCTACACGCTCTAGGGATCTAAACCTTGTCACCACAATAAACAGGACATGCTGGAGGGATAGATTCCTGTATCAAAGACTTCCTATACTCTGGAACAAGCTACCCATCTATGTCAGGCAAAGTTCTTCATTAGCACTCTTCAAGAAAAATCTTGATGAGTGGATGGGAAATAGGAAATACACCCCGGGGATCACTTCTGTGTCTCTGCTGGACAGTGGCACAGGAAAATAACTTTCTTGGGTGGCATAAGCTATGGTACCTTGCTGGCTAGGCTTACGTAGGCCCTTGGGACAATAGCTTAGTACCTACCTATGAACCTATATGTTAAAGATCAGAGTACATTATTACTCAACACTGTTAGAGGGTAAAAGAGGATGATAAAGTTGAACATGGGGCACAGGGTATCTATTGCAGAAGCAAGTAGCTGATATAACTCTATGAAGCTGTTCTTCACTCATATCTTTATCAACTTTCAAAGATATCATTATGCAGAAAAACATACTGATCTCCAAAGTAAGCCCTATTTACTATATGATATCACATATATTCAGTCATATGTACTGTCAACTTTGTTTGTTAAGAGTTATTAGATGTCATGTTGGATTAGATCATGTATACCTTTACTGGATACAAACCTTACTGAAATATCCTTAAATATGCCAAGTATGTTTGGATCCTCTGTACTATTTACGTACATAATGTCACCCACCAGTACTCCTACATAGTTTCAAGCAAGAAATGAAATCAGATCTAGTAGTCTGTAGATCTCTTAGTTTCCCATGGTAAAAGTACATTGTTATCATTCTTTTCACTACAGAACCATTCTGCTTCAAAATCAAGACTATACAGACTCATGTCCACCCACACACTCATCAGTTCCTTAACTGCATCCATCTTATCCATATATTTTTTTCACAGCCCTGCACTCCTTCCCTTAACTCTTAGTTCACTGTCTCTCTGTTTGTCAATCCATTCACTAGCCCCATCTTCTTTTAGCACCTTTATTAAAATATCACATAAGGCATTGGTACATATATATTAATAGAAAACAATAAAACAAACCATATTAACATTTTTTACCATCTACATACATTACACATTATGTTTTCTTTTTTTATTTATAATAGCTGCCTTTCAGTCCATCATTACATAAATTACTCAATTCCTGGCTTCACTCAAACCTCAGTTGTCCTTCTGAACATCATTCTACATGTATTGTTCCCATAAATTCCATTTATTTCTATTGTAATTTGCTCCTTTCCTTTACTAAAGATCCCCGTCCCAGTGTTTTTATCTTTTTTACAATATTTTGCAGTATTCATTATTTTTACATTTTCAACACTAAATGGGATAGGTTAAATTGAGCACCAACAGGGAAATTGGCTAGGCTTAACATTTCCACAAGGGCCGCTAGCCTGGTACTTACCTATGAATCTTTATGCAATGTTTCAAATACAATTGGTTTAGATTTTGATTTCCATTTCATAGTAATTGCTTTTTTGGCAGCCAACAGAATTAAACTTTACAAGCCCTTGCCTTGTCTAGGAAACATAAATCCTGTGTCCCAGCTCAAAGAATCATTTGCTTAGTTACAGCCATTTAGTCCCCCAATATTTCTGACCGTGCACTCTGTAGGGAACTTGTTAAATCTGTTGACTCATTACACTCCCAAAAAGCATGTTCCCACTTACTTCTTTCTTCCCTATCACACCACTAACATTTGCTATCTACCTGAGGAAAAATTCTTTGAATTCTACTTCAGGTATAAAAATACCTTTGCAAATACTTCCAAGCAAGTATCATAAACTTTCTGGGCTTTGTTGTATACTTGTGAGCCATACATATGCCCTCCCATTGTTCCCTTGTAAATTGCTTTTCCATCCTCTCTTCCAATCTTTTGTAACCTCTTCTGATTGATTCTTGTACTTATCATGCAGTATTTTATATCCCTTACTAATTATCCCCTTTTTTAATAGCTGCATCTGTTCTAGACTTGGCTAGAAACTCTACCAGAGCAGGTCTGTCAGTTAGGACTCCCTTATCCCCGGTTAAGTTTGCCTATACTCTAATATCAATCCATGTTACTGGAGGCATTCTCTAACTAGCAGTACAACCTTTTTCTTCTTGGCCTTTGCCACTCTTATTATCTTTTCCTTTCTAGTTATTTGATTCCAATACCTTGATTCCTTTGCCAGTTTTCTGCAGTAAATTCCAGCCCCTCTTGCTTATTTTCTGTATACCCCTACATGCACTCATCCATATTGTCAAAATCCCCTTTCTCCATTCATCTGTTTGCTTAGTTCCTAGAATACTTTCCGCAGCTTTATGAATATATTATGTATCGTGGGTATTATTCTCCTTAAGGATCTGCATCCAAAAACGCACTCTCTCTCCTTATTTCTGGATCCCCCCCCCCACACACACACACACATACTTTATCATCATTCCTTTCCAATTTGAATTATAACCTTCTGCTCAAATCAGGTAATGCCAAACCACCTGTTTGGAGGATCAACTTATCCCACTTAACTCTTGCCCTCTTTACCACACAGATAAATTCCTTCAACTCTTTATTCATTACTGTCGACAACTTTTCCACTGGTTGATAAAAAATGTGCATGACTTGTGAATAAAGCTAAAGGAATTAAAACATTTTCCCTGCTCATACATTTCTATCCATATCCATAAACAAGAGCTTCCAGTTTCTAAGTTTTTGTATTATCTTTTGTTATGTCTCTTCCCACATATCTTTGCTGCCATAACAGAAGCCTTTTTAATCAATACTCCTAAATACTTCATCTTATCATGTCCCCATAAATATGAGTATTGCTGAACCAAGTCATGAGTGGGTACATAATTTAAAGCTATAACTTTTGTTTTATCTTCATTTCTTTTTTATGCTGAAAAGACATGAAACTCTCAAAATATTCCACAAAACCTAATTGACATTTTCTGGATTTATCAAGTACAAAGTAATATTATCCGCAAATAAAGCTAATGTTTCTTGATTACTATAGTAATGATATCCTTTTATTTCTGAGTCCCTTATTTTCTTTGCCAGTGGCTTTTAATATAAAGTAAATAACATAGGGGAAAGAGGATACCCCTGCCTGGGTCCTCTGTTTAAACACAACTTTTCAGAGAGGAATCCTCCCACTTCCATTCTTCCCTCCAATCTTTCATATATCCTCTTAATTAACTCTAATAGTATATCAATGAATGCAGATGCTTCTACTGCCTTATTCATAACATTCCAACTTACTCTGTTGAATGCTTTCTCTACATCAAGACCCACTGACAGCAGTGGTATTTTCTTAAATTCTACTTCCCTTTGATTCATCATTGTTCTGTTAATTTTGTCAAATGTTTGACCCCCCCCCCCCACAAAACCACATTGATCCATATTTATCAATTTTGGCAACACCTTTACTATTCTTTTAGTTGATATAGATATAAACACTTTTGAATCATGGTTCAAAATTGAAATGGGCCTGTATGAGGCTGTGTCTAGGGTAATGCAGCCATCATAGCGTTCTTCCAAGATGCTGGTGCGTTGCTTCCATCTAAAATAATATTAAACAATATCTTCCAGATCTATATCACTTTCCTCCCTTCTAACTTCCAAATTTCCACATGAATGTTCCCTGCAGATGAATTATCCATCACTGTTTTTATATCACTTTCTATCTTAAGTATCAGTTGTTGAGATTCATCTTCCTCTAATTGTAGCATAATTAAGCCTTTATAAATATTTCCATTTGTGCTCTTTCTTGGTTTCCACATTCCTCTGCCTTATACAGATTTTCATAACATTTCTGAAGTATCTTTAATGCCTCTGTAGGATCTATGGTTGTTTTTTTTGTGATATGCTCCCTAAGTTTGGTGACAGTTCTTTCTTTCTGTTGCCTAAGTCACTGTTTTAACAGTGTTTGTACTCGAGTTCTTATCAAAAATGAGTTGCTTAACAACAGTCTTTCTAAACTCATGCATATTATCTAAATGCTACATTATTTTCTCTTTAGCACTGTCCATCTGCTTATCGTCTTGTTTGTAAAATTCCCCTTATTCTGCAATACTTAAACCTTTTGTCAGCCTCTCTAAATAATTCCTGTTTACTCCTTAAAGATCATGTGCAAAGTTTTTTTCTATTCACAGGTTGATAAGTAAGTACTAGGCTTGCTGCCCTTTGGGCTATTTTAAATCTAGTCAGTTTCCCTTTTTGTGCTCAAAATAGCCAATCACATTTGGTTATAGATCTGTCTTACCCATCCCATGGTCGATAATTATATATTACCCCTAATGAGAATAACTTACTTTTGCTATGATTATGTTCTCATTATGTAAAGTGAGATTTCTGATTGTAAAATAGATTTTACTGTAGTCATTTCAGTAGAACTATTTTTTTAAAGTATAATAAACTTGTATTTGTATTTACTGTAGGCTGAACAGCTGACCAGTTACTTTCTGATTCCATGTCTTGTGACTTAGAATTCTTTTTTTCCAATCTAATGTTTATTATTTTTCTTATTTACAATAATAACACAGGTCATATAGCTATGAATCAACAGTAGCTAACATTTGACCACATACCATTGTTTACAGAATAACATTTTGAAACCCTAAAGAGTACAGCAATTACTAAAACTTTGCTTTGATTTCAATAATTGCTTGACTTAGTACTTTATGAGAACAAAGCTATTGGTAGTATACCCTTTACTAAGTTATCTGTTAGTAATACTTTAACATAAATATACATAATAAAAGTAAACAGTAACTAATTACACTATTTACACTTTGATGTCACCCTAGATTACCATTTACTCCACTCTAGATTCTTGCAAGGTATGTGTGCTATGTAGATATGAATTAACAATTGGTCCATAATATTCTTATTTGAGGCTTTCATAGTTTTTAAAACTATTTTATATAGTTTTATGCTAAGGTATCAAATAGTGTTTTGCAATAATTCTGGTGATATGCATGTTTCTTTTGGCTTTTAGTAATTAACTTAGTTTCTAAGATGTATTTCGTAGCTATATTTTTTAATTCTTCGCATGCGACTTTAGATCTGTCCAAACAATTTTTTGCTATATAAAATTTCAGTAGGGCACATGGTGTAATTAAGATGTGTTTACTCAGTTAAGTGAGATTTTCTGGAATTATATTTAGATTTACAGTTTCCCATGACAAAGTTGATTTTGTGTAGCCTTTTTTCTCCACATTAGACTTTAGCAAACACCACAATTTAAATACCTTTTTGCAGCTCCAAAAGATGTGCAGGGTGCTGCTACCATTGTAGGGGAATGTGTAGGATTTATCTTGTTTAAAAAGACTTGTGATCTAGAAGTCTAATGATTTAATTGTTAATACAGTTTGACAGTTGGTATTAAATAGTTGATCCAGTGTTGTCTATTTTCATCCGAGTCAACATATGGGATGTCTGATGTGTCCAGATACAACCTTGGCACTGAAATTGAAGCTTCCATGGTTCCAGGGCTCAGATTACAACTCCTACCTATAATTCCCTGAACTCCATTCTAATATCCCAGATCTCATTTACCACCTGAGAACGTCATACATGATTCAAGGGCTGTTTTCCCTCAATCCATCCATCCACAATCCCTTTTCACACATGGAGTTTGAGTGTCACTTCAACAGCAATGATCATTTAGAGCCAAGGTTCACACCATCGGGGGGCTAGGACTCTAATGTCCTTTCAAAAATAGTTTTAGTATTTTATAACTTAATATAGCTAAATTACTTTTCTTCCAATATTCCCCTACTGAGAGACTTTTTTCTCCCTACTGTGTTGAAATTTAAATAATGGTCTTTTCTTCTGTGTGCTGTTAAGTAGAATTTTCTAGTATAGATAGTTAATATTAGTAGTTGATATTAGGCATTTCCTAGCAAGTTTAACAATAGTGTTTTTTTCTATATATTTACATTTAAATATGTAAGGTAGTAGTTTAATAAAGATACATAGCTGTGTTTTGTAGTTTGAATACTGCTTGGTTGACAATGGCCAAGTCGAAAGCTTTCAAAAAAATGTTCTGAATGCAAGCACAAGCTTCCCCCTCAAGATCATCACAATTTATGTGTGTGTTACCTGGGTGCTGCCCATCTGGATACAGGCTGCCAGTCTTGTGCTTCTTTAAGTGCTAGAGGATTTCAAGCTTGATGCCATAAGTTGGTGGTGAGAGGTCTCCTCTTCCAACAGACAGGGTCTTTGTTGCCTGGGACTTCCTCCTCTGCTTCTCTTGCCCAGAAACAGGAGGGATAGGTCTTCTGAAAAGGCTGTAGAAAAGGACAGAGACAAGGAAAAGGAAAAAGATAAATGGAAAAGCAGACAAAAAGACTAAGAAAAGGAAATAAAAAAGGACAAGTCTTCTTCTTCTACCTTGAAATACTCCTTGGATCTGACATTGCAAGTCATACCCTTACCTAAAGTTGCCCGGAGGTTGGAACCAACAGCATTTCAGTCCCATCCATCCTCTTCTTGGCCCCGATTTTCACCGGAACCAGTGAGCCCAAGATTGATTCTCTGATCCTGAAAAAAGGAGACATTCCACGCCTTCATCAGACTCTTCTACTTGATCATCTCATAGCTTAATAGAGTATGACATCAATAGGCTGATGATAAAGTTCTTGAGAATGCAGATCCAGCTTGGTGATCTGTCAGTACCATCCCCCGGGAAGGTACCAACCATTAGCCACTCTGCCCCTCCTTTTTCTTTTGCCTGTTACAGTCCACCCTTTGGTTCTGAAAATTTTGGACTTGACTAATATCGAGTCATCTAGATCAGGGCCAGTTGTTCAGTCTACTTCGACACAGACAGCTTCCCTAATCCTCTTGACTCTGATACCTTTCGATTGAAAAGAGATTTAGAGCTGTAGAGTTGGTGCCAGCTGTTGAGAGGATGGATCGACTCTGAGACTGTTGAAGCTGTGTCTTCCCACCAATGCTTCAGCACTAGACAGTTCAGGTCCAAGGTAAACGTCAGGGCTGGGACATGTCAGGATTGAGTGTTACTTCTCCTCTTCAGATCCTGGGAGATCTTCAACTCCTGCAGCAGCTTTAGCTTTTGAGATTTATGAAAGGGTTTCCACCTTACCAAAAGAGAAGGAACTTTTTCCTAGTTTGGTTCCACTCAAGCCCCAATTAGACCCTGTGATGTTTTCTTCTCATCATCCTGCCAGATAAGAACAGTTGGGACCTCAGGCATCTGAAACCATTTGCTACATTAGCTCCCAATCTGATTCTGAACCATCTGTACTCCAAACAGACTCCGTTCACAAGAAACAGATGTGCAAGCAAAAGCACATAGATTCCTTTCCAGAGTCTTTCATGGAGGATACAGACTTGGTTGAAAATGAGGGTTCACCCAGGTCCCCTTTGGAAGATGTCACCTTTGGTGAAATCCTTCAACTGATGAAACAGAGAGGGGTATGATCCACTGAAAATCCTCCCCCCCAGAAAAGTCTGTATTTTTGGAAGCCTTTGGTTCTGGCTCAGCATCATTCTGGATGGTACCAGCCACTGACCCACTTATTAACCTCACGGCATAATGGGCTTGGAAGGACTCAGATGTGGTTGAGCTGATAACCAAGAAACAGGGTAGGATTCTAGCAGCTTTGAAAGACAGGAAACATTGAAGTAAAGGTCCACCAGTGGATGCCATGGTTGTAGCAATGTCCACCAAAAAGGAATTATCTGAAGTGAGTTCTTCTGTCCATCCCCCTAACAAGCAGATTAGGGCCTTGGACAGGTTTGTGAGAAGGACCTACAGTAGGTTTACCTTCATAATGCCAATCTCACTATGGTTGACCCTGCTTCTGCGAATATCGAAGTGCGAATGTCCCGAACGTCGAATTCCACATATCCAAATGGCAAAATCTCACCCCCCCCTTTTTGACCCATGGTAGCACTGGTTTGGAGGTGTGGCGTGGACAGAAATTTCGAAATATGACATTTATTTGACTTTTTAAAAGTTTCTTGGCTCTGGTTTCGCGGAAACGGTTTGACGGTCGATCATATGTGATCGACGATATGAAGGTAAACCCCTACAGTGACCTTTGCATTCAGTTCACTGAATTGTTTAGCACATGTCATCAGATTTCAAGGGGACTTGGCTAAGGAAATTTCTAAGTCTCTTACTGGAGTTTTGCCTGTGGATGTCCAAAAGACTCTGGACCCCCAGCTTTCCACTCTGCAGTCAACTTCTAACTTAGCCATGTCTCTTGATTGTAATGCAGCTGATAGCTCAGCCAGAGTGGCAGGCATAGGGCTTACTATAAGACAGCATACCCAGATGAGTCAGTGGGACTTTACACAAGGCAGCAAGACGTCCTTCATCAATGCCCCATATGATGCCTCTACACTTTTTGATACCAAAGTTAAAGACCCATTGACCAGGAGCCAGCAGGATGGTAACAATCTTGTCTACAGCAACCATTTGTTTTTCCACATACCCCCCTTCGCCAATATCCTACTCAAAGAAACAGAGGGCTGAGAAAATGGGAAAAAGATCTGATTCCATAAGTCACAGAGTTCTTACTAGAATTCTCCTGGTGAAAGACCTCCAGTCTTCAGAGATGGAGGAATTTCCAATGGAAGTCATCCTAGAAGCAGAGGCAGACTGCATAACCAGGGCTTCAGTGGTCCTTTTACAGAGAGGTCCTATAAGTGTCCCTGAAGGGTTGCCCAAATGCTGCACTCTTGAGGCAGTCAAAGGAAGCTTACCTCTGCACTCTCAAACCTGACAAATTATAGCAAAATATGTGTGGATGCTAAAGATAATTTACATAAGCTATTCCATTCCCTTTTCTCTTCCACCAATAAAAAAGAAAGTGGTTCCCAACATTCCACCCAGTCAGTGGGAACCAACAGCAATAGAAATTTCCAAGCTGCTAGAAAAAGAGTCATCCAACCATTACCCCAGACCAGATAGGATCTGGAGTTTACTCAAGGTACTTTTTAGTAACAAAGAAAACAAGGGACCTCAGATCAGTTTTGGATCTCAGTCATTTATTTACTTTAGTTATTTATTTATTTATTTATTTATTGATTGATTGATTGATTGATTGCATTTGTTAACTGGGAAAGTCTACTGGGCCTAGGTGAGCCCATTTTCAGTAGAGGCCTGGGGAGAAAAGCTCCACAATAACAATAATAGTACATACAAGAAAAAGGACAATATACAGTGTATATACAGTCTCAATGCATGGAAATAAATATTAAACACAATGGTACAAGTTATTTACAAACATTGCACATCAACATTGTATACAATTTTAACCAGTTATAAAGCAGACAAAATTCCAGATGGTCACGTTTTAGTTCATATTACCTTTTCTGAGGAAGGACGGTTAAATGTGCTCAGTAGCTCTCCAGGATGCTTACTATCATGTGAAGATAGAGAAGCACTCCCTAGATTCTTCAATTTCTGGCTGGGATCCAGTCACTATCAGTTCAGAGCCCTGCCCTTTGGTCTCATCACAGCCTCCAGGGTGCCCACCAAGATCATTTCAGTGGTAGAGGTGCACTTGCATCTGCTAGGGATACAAGTCTTCCCCTAACTCGATGACTGGCTCCCGACTGCTACGTATAAGCATCTGATGTTATGTCATTCAAGACCCTCTGCTCCAATGTTTACTGGAGGTAGGCATAACAGTAAATTTCCCCAAGTGTCAATTACTTCCAACCCAAAAGACATAATTTATTGGATGCCACCTCAAGATATCTCTTTATAGTTAATGGCCACACCAGCAGATACATTATCCCTCCCCTCTTGCGTGATTAGTTCTGCATCTATTAGGCCTCATGGCTTCCTTAAAATTAATGATACAGATGTCTTATTACTACATGAAAGTACTTCAGTGGACACTAGCAGCCCATTAGTCTTAGAAATTTCACATATTACGCTCAAAGATTTGATTTACAGTGGTTTGGAGGCAAAACTTTGCTTGCTGTGAAACCTCCCCTTCAATAACAGAGAGATGACCCTTTCATATAGATCCACTGGTAGCATTAGTGACCACAGATACCTCCCTTCTAGGGTGGGGGGGAATTTTGAAGGGAGAATGATCCAAGGTACATGGACAAATGTAGAGGCCAACCTTCACATCTGTCTTGGAGATGACGGCAGTCCTAGCATTGCAGGCACTTCAGGATGTCCACCCAAGAGTGTGATTTCCACAGAGACAGACAGCATGGCTGTCATTTGGTACATCAGCAAACAAGGAGGAACCTGTTCTTGCCCCTTGTGTCGAGAGGACATTAAGATTTGGCAGTGGGCAATGTCTTCACACCATTTTCTGATAGCAACACACATCCTGGGGTCTTCCAGGTTTCTTTTGGACAAAGTGAGCAGGATTATCTTAACTCTTTATGCGTGGTCCCTCAGTCCAATGGTGGCAACTTTAATTTTCTGCCACTGGGCTAACCTTGCTGCAACCTTTTGCCTACTACCTTAACAACATGTGCAACAGTTCCTTTGCCCTGATCCATCCACATGGACAATCACCAAGGGATGCTCTGGTCCACAATTGGCCCTGGGTCATCTTTGTCTTTCCCCCATTACCTTTCATGAGCAAACCATTGCAAGGCCAGTAATTCTTATTACTTCCTTCTGTTTCCAACAAACATGGTTCCCCTTTCTGTGGCCTTTACTAGTACATCCTCTTTGAATGCTGGATCTGTCCAGATCTTCTATCTCACCCATCTGGATTGTCTCCTCTGGATCAGACTACCATAAAACTGACTGATTGGTTCATCCAGTTCTGACCATAGCTAGATATGCCAGGCTTCCCAAAGATAGTTGTTGAGATTATATCGGATTCCCTCCCAGAAGCCTGCTACAAAAAAAGGTTTATCACTGCATAAAGTTTTGGACCCATTTTCTACTCCCATTTCCTCCATTTTGGAGTTCTCATCTGAACATTTTCAAAAAAGTTCTAGTTATTTTAATATAAAAGTTCAAATGTCAGCAATTTTGAATTTTTGTACGCAATGATACATCAGTAACCTACTTAAAGATCCCAAAAGCCTTTCTAAGAAAGACTTTTTGTTATGTCTTCCCGTTAGAGATCCAGTCCCTCCATGGGATATTACCACAATGCTCCAAGCTGTAACACAACTACCTTTGAACGTGCGGCCATGATAGCTATTAAATGTTGGAAAACTTTTTTTAGTGGTGATCACCTCTGCCAGATGAATTTCAGAATCACAAGCACTCTCCTATAAGCCTCCCTGTTTGATTTTCCATAAGGATAGTATTGTTGTCAAACTAATTCATCCTTCCTTCCAAAGGTGGTATCCAAAGCTAACTTCATTTGTCTGTGGTAAGTAGTTGCCACATCATACACTGTCTGTGAGCAACTCTGCCTATTTGTTTTATTCCTGTTTCCCTTTTCTAAACTGATTATCTGTTTGCTAATATTTGTCCATAAATAGATCTGAGACTTCTGGTAAAGGGCAAATTCGATCATAGGTATTAGAATAGAGTTCAGGGAATTATGGGTAGAGGAGGAATCAGAGCCCTGGAACTGTGGAAGCTTCAAATTTGGTGCTGAAGTCAGATCGGGACAGATCTAACATCCCATATCTTGAATCAGATGAAAATCAGACAGCATGGATCTATCATTATGGTAAGTACACAACCTTTGTTTTTCTGTAGTCAGTAGCAGATTTCACCGCAAATATAACACAGTCAGTCAACTGGACAATAAATAAGTAAATTTACACAGTCATATTTAAGTAAAAAAAATTAAAACAACGTAAAATTATTTGTAAAATATATTATCTTTCCTATGTTAGACAACTATAAGTGTTACAGCTGTGTTACTACACTGTATGCCAGTGTTTATACACTTCACAAGGAATCTTACTCTGTTCCAGTTTGCCTTTACTTGAATGTGACTATATTTTTTGATGATCTCTTGTCTTTCCGATTGATTGTACAGCATTTATATGCTGAAATTTGTTACAGACTACAGAAAACACCTACCCACTGCAGACTGTCAAACTGTATACACTAACAATTGCATTATTAGAATTCTAGGTCACATGATTTGGAATTAGGAAGTAATTGGACAATTGCTCAACCTACAGTAAATAAAAATATAAGTGTATTATACTTAATAAGTATTTTATAATCAGAAAGCCCACTGTACATAATGAGATGTACATAATTTCAAACAAAAGAAATGTTAACAAAAATCTCTGCACATGATCTTTAACGATATTTCTTTCTCTTTTGTGTCTAGTCTTTATACAAACTCTATTTTACTCGCTAATTATTCCTTCTAAAGAAATTTCTGTCTTCCTTAATAACTCTTGAATAATTACCACTACCCATTCCTTAAATTCCTGTCTTTTTAACAGGTGGGTGGGAAGGCATCAGTATCTCATTTTTACTTCATTACCCTACATTTTTATCTTTATCAGTACATGATCTAAAATAATTATTGGATGTGTGTCGAAGCTTTCAGTTATTTGCATGTTCCTGTGAAATATAATTTTTATCCAGTCTATCCCAGTTATTGTACTTTGGGGAATAATATATAAGTTCCTATTACTGAAAATATTTTCATAAATTTATTTAGAAATCTATCATCGTTTGTTATATCCCCTATCCAATAGCCCCTTACCCTTACAGATCCATCTTTATTGTCTTTTTTCCTCTTCTACCACTAGTAGAGCTCATCTAGCCATCAATATTATTATTGCTCTCCTTTTCCTTTATCTTTGTTATTCTGCTGAACATCCATCCTGAAATATTTTCTTTATCAAATTCAAATGCTCTTTCCTTTCCAAATATGTCTCCTGCAGCATTGGTATTTGCACTCTTCATTTATCAATATAATTTAATACGCTTTCCTGTTTGTCTATGCCTGTAAAGCCATTTACATTCTAAGGTACTGTAGGTAGAGTAGCTATTATAATAAAAGGATAGTGTTCCCACTTATTATACATGACAGATTTCTGAATGTGTTTCCAAGTTTTACATGCACACACTAATGTTTAGCAAGCTGATCTTTTATACAGTTGTTTTTTATCTCCACTTAAACCTACGTCACATTTCTCAAGACGTTTTGCTTTAATGAAAACTGTTAAACAAATAAAAAAAGTAATACATTGTCAAAACACCCCAACCCCTATTAACATAGAACAAACACACAAAACCATGTATATTTTCAAGAAATGAAGTTCAACCCCTCCAGATAGGGACAATTGTCTCAAATTGACAGCTGCATCCACAGGCATAACCTAATCTGAAATTAAGGTTACCCCTTGCCAACACAGATGTTACAGTCTGTTCTTCTCTTATCTCTATTCCCCTTCCAGATGTGAAAAATAGCTTGTATGATTTCAGACAACATTAACTTTTAGCTGAAAGAAGTGTACTGGCCATCTTTAAATCAAACTAAATTATGCACTGTTCTATTAAATACATTGAAGGATTAAGGTTGCTGAGGAGGCTACTATCTCTTATTCCCTTCCCATAATTTTGAACTTTATTTTTCACTTAACTGGTTCTTATTGTTCTTTAAATGTTGCATTTCTCTCAGCAAAGAATGCCCGGAACTCTCAAGATTAATTGCTTGCACCTGCAGACAGCTAGTTGCCATGTATAAATAGTCAGTAATGAGAAAAAACAAGCTAAGAGCTTGATGATGCATGAAGAAATCTGTAAATTTCATTTAGAACAGAATGTACTGAATTCCCATGGCTAACTGCCTACAGCTGCAGACATCTTGTCTCCCACTTTGAACAATTGCTAATAGAAAAAGCAGGTTAATATCTTTGCAGATGCAAGAAGCGTAATATATTTCATGGCTTTCATTATTTTGTTTTATATTTCAAGCCTATTTATTTAAAAATATATATTTATACCTTAAACCAAACCATATTAATCTAGACATATACTCTTGTAAAACAAAGGGAATTCTCACGTTGGTTCTATATACAATATAATCAGTATAATTTTATATCCCACCCGTACTGCCACCCCAGCAACCTAAGATCATAGCAGTGTATTAATTTGAACTTGCTGCTATTCAGTATTTCTTCTCTGGTTATACTGTAAAACCTATATTGCTTACAACTGAATAAGGGCCTTGTTTACCTTAATATTGTCAACACATACAACAGTAACTGAAAATATCCCCCACTTTTTAAATACCACTGATTGCACACTTTACAAAACTGCTTTAAAATACACAGTTTATTTCATGATTTTTTTGTGAAATACAATAAAAACAAAAATGATTTTCCTTGCAGTTACTTCTTTTTTCCCTTTATAGATTCATAGATTGTTACTAGGCTAATGACCCAGGGAGGGCTTTCTAAACATAGCCAAGTTTTCCCAAAAGAATAATGATGTCTTGTATTCAAATAGGACACTGAGTACCAGGCATTTATATGCTACCTCTTTCCATAAGGGACATGGGTGCCAGGCCTGATTATAGATTTCCTATTCTCCATATACTAGTCTAAGTTGCTCTTAAAACTGGGTAATAGACAAACTGAGCTTCACATGGATCAGAAGCCTGTTGCATAGGAGGGGCAGTCTCTAGGACAATTATCTCTCTCTCCAGCATGTTCTGTTTAAGTCACAAAAACATTCAGGTCCCTAGACTTTGTATTTCTCGTACTCTTTGACTTAAAATATGCAGTAGATTTATAAGTGCAGGTTTTCAGGATACCTTGTAAACCAGGCATGGATCACCACCTAACAATCTATAGGAGACTGAGTAGAGGGAAACAGCTTTAAGGTGCTGTGCATAAGGCAGGTTTGTTACGCCTTGTCTTCTTTTTTGTAAGGAACCTCTGAGGTTGCTGTAGTTGGTGCATGTGCCTTGTCAGGTACATACAAGGAAGCATTGTACTCAATGATTGGTCTGATAAGGGCAGAGTACAGTGGGATAAGACCTCTTTGGACCTAGATGCCATGCTGTTACTTATAAGTTGCACAACGTAAAAGGGTTTCCTCACCTGTGTGGCCACATGGTGGTAGAGGGTAAGGCTACTGTCTACATCCATACCCAGATCTCTAACCACTAGTTCCACTCTTAGGGGTGTATTATCAACAAGGTATTAGCTGTAATGGTTGACTTCCCAAAGGGTGCAATTATGCATTTCTTAGTATTGAGTTTAAGACTATGTCTTTGGCACCATTTGTTATTCAGAAATAGACCTTCTAGAAAAATGCTGGTGTCTGCAGAGGAGTTGATGATAACCCCCAGCTTGCAATCATCTGCAAACTTAGTCAGCCATAAACCTTCAGCATTTGCTTCCATTTCAGAGAAATAAAGGCAAAATGAAGTGTGCCCAGTATCAAGCCCTGGGTTCTTCACTTGTGAGTGGCCTCTTGGTGGAGGTGGTCTCACCTGTTTTGACCTTCTGGGTTCTATCACTGAGCCAGATAGCTATCCAGTGGGTGATAAAAAGGTTTATACCTAAATTAGCAAGCTTGTCTGAAATGCTTGAGTTGGGTATTGTATCAAAAGCCTTGGCCAGGTTGAGGTAAGCTGTGTGCACAGTCTTGCCTTCATCCAATGTTTTGGTGACCCTCTCAAAAAAGTTCACCAGATTTAATAGGCATGAGCTTCCTTTAACAAAGCCGAACTGTGATGAGTTCAGTGTTTTCAGTTTACCTATGTTCTCATTTATTGTGCCTCATGATGATTCTTTCCATGGCCTTACATACGAGGCTGGTAAGACTTCACAACCTGTAGTTTTCTTGATCAGTGGTTCAACTCATTTTGTGCAGGTGAATGACTGTAACCATCTTTCATTCCTTAGGCACAAAACCTGACTGTAGGCTTCAGCTGAAAAGTGATTCAGTTGGATAAGAACGGTCATGTTTTATGCTATTTATTAAACATCCCAGGCACTGGGTGGCAGTGAAGAGTTACCGAATAGCTGGGTAACTACAGCAGAACTAGTAAGAGAGATGGCTAGAAAGGTGCTTGGTGTGACATCTGGAAAGAGGAAAGAGGACAAGGAGACCTGGTGGTGGAATGAAGAAGTACAGGAGAGTATACAGAGAAAGAGGTTGGCGAAGAAGAAGTGGGATTTTCAAAGAGATGAAGAAAGAAGACAACAGTATAAGGAGATGAGGTGCATGGCAAAGAGAGAGGTGGTGAAGGCTAAGGATAAGGCGTATGAAGAGTTGTATAAAAGGTTGGACACTAAGGAGGGAGAAAAGGACCTATACCGATTGGCTAGACCGAGGGACCGAGCTAGTAAAGATGCGCAGCAGGTAAGGGTGATAAAGGATATTGAGAGAAACATACTCACAAGTGAGGAAAGTGTGTTGAGCAGATGGAAAGAGTACTTTGAGGGGTTGATGAATGAAGAGAATGAGAGGGAGAGAAGGTTGGATGATGTGCGGATAGTGAATCATGAAGTGCAGTGGATTAGCAAGGAGGAAGTAAGGATAGCTATGAAAAGGATGAAGAACAGAAAGGCTGTTGGTCCAGATGACATACCTATGGAAGCATGGAGGAGTTTAGGTGAAATGGCAGTGGAGTTTTTAACTAGATTGTTTAATGAAATCTTGGAAAGTGAGAGGATGCCTGAAGAATGGAGAAAAGGTGTTTTGGTACCGATTTTTACGAATAAGGGTGATGTGCAGAGCTGTAGTAATTACAGAGGGATTAAACTGATCAGTCACAGCATGAAGTTATGGGAAAGAGTAGTGGAAGTTAGGTTAAGAAGGGAGGTGGTGATTAGTGATCAGCAGTATTGTTTCATGCCAGGAAAGAGCACTACAGATGTGATGCTTGCTCTGAGAGTGTTGATGGAGAAATACAGAGAAGGTCAGGAGTTGCATCGTGTCTTTGTGGATTTAGAGAAAGCATATGACAGGGTGGCTAGAAAGGAGTTGTGGTATTGTATGAGGAAGTCAGGAGTGTCAGAGAAGTATGTAAGAGTGGTACAGGATATGTATGTGAGTAATGTGACAGCGGTGAGGTCTGCAGTGGGAGTGATGGATGGATTTAAAGTGGAGGTGGGATTACATCAAGGATCAGCTCTGAGCCCTTTCTTATTTGCAATGATGTTGGACAGGTTGACAGATGAGATCAGACAGGAGTCCCCGTGGATGATGTTTGCAGAAGACATTGTGATCTGTAGTGAGAGTAGGGAACAGGTGGAGGAGACCCTGGAGTGGTGGAGATATGCTCTAGAGAGAAGAGGAATGAAGGTCAACAGGACTAAGACAGAATATATGTGTGTGAATGAGAGGGAGGATAGAGGAATGGTGAGGATGCAGGGAGTAGAGGTGGCGAAGGTGGATGAGTTTAAGTACTTGGGATCAACAGTTCAGAGTAAGGGTGAGTGTGGAAGAGAGGTGAAGAAGAGAGTACAGGCAGGATGGAGTGGGTGGAGAAGAGTGTCAGGAGTGATTTGTGACAGACAAGTACCAGTAAGAGTGAAAGGGAATGTCTACAAGAGGGTAGTGAGACCAGCTATGTTATATGGGTTGGAGACAGTGGCATTGACAAACAGGCAGGAGTCAGAACTTGACGTGGTAGACTTGAAGATGTTAAGATTTGCACTGGGTGTAACAAGGATGAACAGGATTAGGAATAAGTATATTAGAGGGTCAGCCCAGTTTGGAAGGTTTGGAGACAAAGCCAGAGAGGCAAGATTACGTTGGTTTGGACATGTGCTGAGTATATTGGGAAAAAGATGAAGCTGCCAGGTAACAGGAAAAGAGGAAGGCCTAACATAAGGTTTATGGATGTGGTGAGAGAGGACATGCAGGTGGTTGGTGTGACAGAGCAAGATGCAGAGGACAGGAAGAAATGGAAACAGTTGATCTGCTGTGGCGACCCCTAACGGGAGCAGCCGAAAGAACAAGAAGAAGATTAAACATCCCAGGATTTTGTCAGAACCCATAAATGCAGTATATTTGTCCTTGAAAAGGGCATTTATGACCTGTTCCCTAGTAATTGTTGGAGGAATTGTGGTATATGGCATTTCCTTTGGACTTTCAGGTTCAGGGAGTGGAGGTAGAAATTGAGCTGAACCTGTCAGCCAAAAGGTTGGCACTGGCCTCTGGTTCATTGTTGGTGATGCCATTTACAAAAAAGTCTATTCGTTGATGCATATTTCCCCTGTGGTTATGGACATAGCTGTAGAACACTTTGTGGTTGTCCTTTGCCTGAGAAGGTATTCTTCAAATTTGGCCTTTGATGTATTAATTAACCCTCTTAGCTGCCTGTTTAGATTGATCAGGGGAATTTTAGTATGTATGGCTTTGTTCCTCCTATACATAGCCAAGATTTTTTTTTATGTTGTCATATAACCAATTAATATTGTGATTTCACTAGGGTGGCTTGTCTTTTTCTTAATACGAGTGGGCACAGATCACTCTATACAGCTGTCAATATGGCTGTACAGTCTTGTAAATAACTCAGCATATGCTATAGTGTTTATTTTGTTTGATGCTGCTTGAAATTTAGCCAAAGGTATCACTTAGTAGAGAGAGGTTATCCTTGGAATAGTTCCTAAAGGTTTATGGTTTTGCTGGATCCCTAGATTTATTTTTCTTTCAGTGAATTGTGCTTTCAGTAATTTGTGCTCAGTGATTTGATGTGCTTTCAGTGAATAGTCCTAGACCCATATATATATATATATATATATATATATATATATATATATATATATATGGTTCTACCTCAAATAAACGAAACACCAAAACACCGACAACGCAATCACCGAAACCACATAACCGACAGTACAAAAACACAAAATCCCACATGCCCGACAACGAAATAACCGATGGTACACAAAACACGAAACCTCATACACTGCACACACCACAATCAACAAACAAAACACATTCCCCATCCAAAAACCACATACACGACACAAGCACACCAAAATCCCTACAAACCCACACTAAACCTCACATACACAACTACCTACAACCCTAACCCAAACCCTAACCCTAAGGTCCGTCACTAATGCACACTTACCTGGCCCGCTCCCTAACTCACTTATCCCGCCCCTAACCCAAACACAATCACTACCGCACACTTACCTGACCCGCTCCCTAACCCTAACTCACTTAACCCACCCCTATCCCCACAGACCGTCAATATCCACACTTACCTTACTCGCACCCTAACGTCCGTCACTACCGCATACTTACACAGCCTTTTCCCATGTCGGCATCCTCGGCGTCGGTGCTTTCATCCGTCGGGTCGGTCTTCTGCACTGTCGATCTTCCGGGTCCCGTTGCGTCGGTCTTCTAAGCCGTCGATCTTCTGGGGCCCGCGATTTCCGTGTCGGTGTTCCGGCGTGTCGTTTAAGTGAGGTAGAACCATATATATATATATATATATATATATATATATATATATATATATATATATATATATATATATATATATATATATACCAAAGTTTCAAAACTTCAAAACCCATATGGTTGAGACCATATGATCGAAATTTTTAAACTTCAAACACTTTGAATTGATATTGCTGTACATAGCAGAACAGGAGATTTACCATTTTCCTTGCTGTGGTGGGATCTCAGAGTTGGTATATTTAAGTAGCAGGGGGTGTTGGGGGTGCAGGGGGGGGCTTGCCCCCCTTGCAAAAATGTAAAGGTAAAGATTTTTTGTTTTTGTTTAGTGTTTTTGTTGTGTTTTCAAAGTTTCAGAACTTCAGTCATATGTTCTCGGCCATATAGGTTTCGAAGTTTTGAAACTTGAATAAAACAACATAGACCTATATATATGTGTTTGTGTGCGTGTGTATATACACACACACACACACACACACACACACACACACACACACACACACACACACACACACACAGAGGGACTTGTTATAGGTATAGGCTTAAAAATTACAGATTTGTCTAACTCAGTCCTACCTTCCAAAAGTAGTAATACTTTCACTTTTTTTCCCTTAATTCTATATACCTTATTTTCTTCTCCCTACAATGTTCTTTCTTTTCAGTATTAACTCATTACATCACTGTTATCTTAACAGTTTTTAACAATTGTGATTTTGTAACCTTATTTTTAATATTACATCTTCTGCTTTGAATAACATGTCCAAAAATGCTTTTGTAATACTACAGCACCCCACTCCTCCCATTTAACTGATTTGTCTCCATCCCCTTTTTACCATTATCTCTCTATCAGACCTTAAAAGCATAGAGTTTAACTCATTCATTGTCTAAACATGTTACTATTTTAGCATTAACAAAATAAATCACAATGAGGTACAGTCCAAATTTTATTATTAAAACCAATGAGGGCTATCATTTATTTAACATTAACAACTACATCATGTAAAATAATAGAATATAATGCCCTCTTTTGTCTGTATTTTGCTAGACATATGACCAGCCTTGAGAAACTGAAGTATTTCCTTACCTAAAAAAAAAAACAAAAAAAGAAAGAAACCAAAAGTATGTCCACCTTGAGTTACCCTGACCATCTTAAAGTTCTCTCTTGCTTTTCCACTGCTTACCAGCTACTGAGAGAAGATCTCTGCCTTGCCTGCCTAGCCTCAAAAGCTAATACAACTGTAAACATCTGCTCAAAAGACCTGATCAGCAGCCAAAACATAAATAAGACCTGCTGGCGGGATAGATATCTTTTTACAGGGTATATCTGTTTCATGGAAAATAGTCAACTTGGTGGTAAAGTATGAGTAACTCCATAATCTATTTTAAGTATCACCTGAAAGACTGAATGAGCAATCATGAGTATTCCCTCAGTCTTATCCCTCTAGCCCTTATAGGAAGGGGAAAATACTATTTATTTATTTTATTTTATTTTATATTTGTTTACCGGAGATGTCCGACTGAGCCAGTGGCCCTTTTTCAGAGGATGCCCGGGAGAAAAGCTCCTATACAAAAAAAACAATACAATACCAGAAAAACCTTACAGACTAATGCAAGAAATCTAGACAATAAAATAAACTAACTAGTAATTGACCAACAAAGATAACTAGCGAAAACACCTAATTAGTAAATATCTACCGAAAATGTCTAAGTAAAAATCACTAATTAGCAATCTGACAAATAAGCTAGCATGAAGTAAATTGTACCAACATAGAGAAATGGTTGCTCTGTAGGTAAATATCATGGCATAGGTGGTATATATTTATTAGAAGCATGTATAGTATAAAAGCAAAAAATTAGTTGGTTGTTGTTATGTTAGTGTTATTTATTCTACACAGTGATAGCTAAACCAATATAGAGGTGAAGTACAAGAAGAAGGGAAATATGGATTATAAGTGGCTTGAGATAGGTAGATAATGCTAAAAATGAGTAGTGAACTAAAGGTAGGTAGAGAAAATCGGGAAATTAGTGAGATCTGGGATAAATAAGTTTAGAATATAGTAAGAGAAAAGATATTATGGTTGTAAGAACAAGGAAGGACAGTACGGATTAGCCTGGGTTAGTGCCGAAGCAAAACCAGTTGTTGGTTAGGTGTTCCTTAAGCACTAGTTTAAATTTGGATTTATTGCTAGTGTTTAGTAGTGTTTGAGGTGTGGAATTCCAGGACTTGGCTATTTGATGGGAGAATAGTTACTGTAATAGTTATTAAGTTTAGTTAATTTGAGTATTAGTTTTTTGGAGGATCTTAATGGTCTGTAGTTTGAGTAGAGCTGCACTAAGCTCTTGAGTAATGGACAGTTGTCTTGGATGGTGGAAGATGGAATGAACAAAAGTTAGTTGATTGAAGGATAGGAGGTGAGGTAGTTCGATCCAATTTAGTTTATGAAGTGCAGTGCAGTGCAGTGATATATTCTGTAAGGCTGGTTAGTAGCAAATCTTGCGATTTGGTTATAACAGGACTCCAGTTTGTTTAAATCAGGTGAATAAATCAGGTGAGGCATAAGAAGGGTACAGAGAAAATGAGTCCCAGCTATAGAATGTGTAGTGGTATTGGTTAGGTAAGGCTTGACTTTGTATAGTGAGCCTAGCATAATGTGGACCTTTTTGATATTTAGAGTGAGATGTTATTCAAATTTTAAGTTGTCAGTTGTGATTCCAAGGAGTTTGGTGTGTTGGACAGGTTCAATTTTAGTTATACTGGTAGAGTAGATGGTGGATAGGGGATAGTTGTCAGGTACTTTTTGTTCTTAGTGAAGCGCATAAGTTTTGTTTTATTCAGGTTGAGTTTGAATTGAGAGTCTTATAGGTATTTTTCAATGTCTTGGAAATATTGTTGGGCTATTTGTAGGAATTCTGGTAGGGAGGGAGCTGAACATATGAGAGAGGCATCATCTGCATATTGCACGATGGTTGCATGCATAGTGGCTGTGTTAAGCCTGTTGGTGAATATGGTGAAGAGCAGTGGGCCAAGAATTGAGCCTTGAGATACTCCTTACTGAGACTGGTAATAGGGTGGAGAGTTCATTTTGCCATTTAACAGCCTATTGGTGGTCAGTTAAATTGCTGAGAAGTCAGATGAGGGCAGGCTGGGTTAGTTTTAAGGCAGCTAGATCATTTAGTAGCTTTTGGTGTGATACTGTTTCAAAGGCCTTAGACATATCAAAAAAGATAAAAGAGATGAGCTGGGTGTCATGTCTAAGCTGGTTGACTGAGTTTGTAAAACTAATAAGGGTAGTGGTTGTACTGCGTTTAGGTCGGAAGCCATGTTGTGATGCAGATAGGAGACTATTACTTAGTAGGTAGTTGAAGAGTTGTCTGTGTATGAATTTTTCAAGAATTTTGGCTATGGGAGGGAAGATAGCAATTGGCCTGTAGTTTGAAAACTGAGTAGAGGTGTCACCTTTGTGGTAAGGGATGACATAAGAGACTTTCCAGAGCTTGGCGATGTACTGCTGAGCAATGGACTGGATTATTATGCGAGATATGGGATAGGAGATGGCATCTGCTGCTAGCTTTAGAAATTCATTGGGTTGTTGGTCGGTTGTGAGGGAGAAGGGCTTATGTTTGGAGCGATATTTTTTTATGGTATTAGTTTGAATTGGTTTGATTGTAAAGGAAGTGGGGATTCTGCCTAGATTATTAGGAATATATAGAGGGGTCATGTTGTCATTTTTTACTAAGAAGAGTATGGAGCTGCTAAAGTGTGAATTAAATTGTGTGGCAATACTGTCTGTGGTATCTGTTGTCGTTGGAGCTGGGAGTGTGATATGTCCAGTCTTAAGTAGTTGTTTAATGGCTCCCCAGTTGTTTTGGTGTTTTTGTTGCATTGTTGTATAGTATAGCTTTTTGTATTGCCTGATTTGTTTTTTGACAAGGTTGTGTAATTGACGGTAAGTGAGAAAGGAGTCTTAATTTTTGGTTTTCTGGTATAGTTACCATGCTCTGTCTCTCTGCTGAGGAGCTGCTTTGTATCATTGGTAAGGCATGGTGTGTGCTTGGAATTAGTATGGGTCTTTCTAATGGAAGCTAGGTTATTCAGGATATTGAGGAATTTGTCATTGAAATATTCAACAGCCAAGTCTAGTTGCAGGTGTTTTAAAGGGAACCAGTCACAATGTTGCAGGAGTCTGGATATAAAGACTTCAAGGGAAAAAAGCCTTTTGTTGCGGATGAGTATGAAAATTTATGTTTTTAATGGGACAACTGCAGTGCTGGAGGAGGTAATTGGGTAGAAGGCCACTTAGGCTGTCAGAGAGACAGTCAGATTGATGACAGAGTGAGGGTTTGTTTGTGAGTGTCCAGTCTAAGATTAATTCAACATCCATAGACACGACAGGGCACATAAACAAGGTGGAGGCATAGCTATTATATACAAAAATATTATAAAACTAGAAATACTTCAAGTCAACCCCCAGAGCTCTTGAATACAGAAATTCTAATCACCTGCCTTCAACCAGTCTCCAGCAAACACATCATTATAACAGCTATCTATATACCTCCAGGTAACAACCCTGCCATTATTGAAGACCTCCTTTGTTGGTGTGCCTTCACTTTTAGTCAATAAATAATTACGGGGGATTTCAACAAGGATTGGTACACCTGCTTAACAGATAATCCCTCCAGTTTTATCAACCTGCATGGTTTCTGTCAAATTATGCAATCTCCTACCAGATTTGACATGCATAGCAAAATAGTAATCATGGGTTAGGATTTCACTATCTGGTATGTGGGGTTTTAGCCATATTTCTGTTAGGATAGCTAAGTTGGGGGAGTAATGGGTGATAGCTGCATGAAACCCATGGCTTTTATTTAGTATGCTTCTTAGGTTCATGTTTAATAGTAAAAGATCTGAGCTACTACGTGGGAGATTAGTGATGTTTGGGGAGTAAGTGTGCTTTGGAGTGAGAGGGGTTTGATTAATGGATTGAAGTCCTGGATTAGGACGTATATCACCACTTAGTTTGATCAGGGTAGAGTTGAATAGAAATAGTTGTGTGAGTTTGGTAACTACTTTAACATATTTGCACTGTAAATGTGGGACTAATTGTGAGTGTGCACTTCAGCAAACCTGTGAGAAGGGGAAAGTAAGTACTTGACCAACACTTCTATGTCTCACAAATGGCAGTCCCCCCCCATCCCCCCCCCAACTATGTGTACCAATTCCAAGATCACACTACAATGGGGAACAGTGAGACAGGGAAGTGCTGGCCAGCTAGTTACTTTCCCCATCTCACAGGTTAGATGAAGTGCACTTTTGATGGATGGAGTTTCGATGCTTTGCATTCGATGATGTGCCGTTCAATGGTTATTCCTTTTGACGATTAACCGTAGACCCAATCCAGGCATGTAGTTCAGCAATTTTATTTCTTATGCTTCTAACATTATTGGCAGCAAAATTTATAATAACGGGGTTAGGGGTCGGCTGTTGTAGGATTATAGCAGTTTGTGGAAAAAAATTGTTCTTGATGTTCATTGTGATAGATGATTGTTCATTGTAAATTTGTGTGGTATTAATTCATTTCTTAGTAAATTGGTGGGATCTTTTGCTCAGCTATAAATAGGGTAACTGTATTACAGCCTAGCATGAACCTATTTGAAAATTATTATTTTTAACCTTTTACATTTAAATTAAGTGGATGCTTACAATGGTCTTATAGTAACTTATATTATACCATGACCCCCCCCAAAATGTGCACGCTGATTGGCCAGCGTGCCCATTGTAAATCGAGTTACACTAATGGAAAAAGGTCCGGTCGCCCGGACTTTTTTCCATTAGTATAACTCGTTTTTTTAAAACACTGTCTCGCTATGTTAAATGGGTTTAACATAGCGAGACAGCTTTAAAATAAGCAACGGAGATCTCCGTTGCTTATTTTAAAGCTGTCTCGCCATGTTAAACCCATTTAACATAGCGAGACAGTGTTTAAAAAGCAACGGAGAAAGCAAGATCTCCGTTGCTTTTTAGTGTCTCGCTATGTTAAATGAGTTTAACTTAGCGAGACAGTTTTAAAATAAGCAACGGAGATGTCCGTTGCTTATTTTAAAACTGTCTCGCCATGTTAAACTCATTTAACATAGCGAGACATAAAAAGCAACGAAGATCTTGCTTTCTCCGTTGCTTTTGCTCAACTCTGATGTACCGCGCAGGCGCAGTACATCAGAACTGCCGGATGCCAGACATCTGCGGAAGGGCAGTAAACAGGCATTATACTATGCCATTATTTAAGAAAAGTAACAGTTTCTTTTCTTAAATAATGTCATGGTATAATAGCAATAACCCACTTCTGGGTGTGGGTAATGCTAAATTTACCACGGTTGGCTTTGTTTGGTCCTCGGGCTTCGGGACCAAACCACGCCAACCGTGGGTAAATTTAGCATTACCCACACCCAGGCATGGGTTATTGCTATATTAACTTATAATAAGTATTTTTCGGGGGTTAGTTTACCTCAAATTGTATTAACATAGTATTATGATTATATATGGTTTAATAATATGTTATGTATATAGGGTAAATGTTTTACTTTACATTTATGTGTAGCCTCATTGCAAGAAACCATCCATGTACAGATCTTCATCAAAATTGGATCTAAGAATTCTGATCCAAAATAATTGCAGTAAATGTAATTACCCTAGTTGGTAGTTGGATATGTTTAGCATATTAGTTAATTTAGTAACCAACATTTTGGTGTACAGTCTTCATAGACAAACATCCAAATAATAGATGCATGTACAATGACTGCAACTCCATCACCTCTCGTTCCTTACCTTAGACATGCAATGTCATTAAGGCTGTTAAAGTGAATAGGTGTTGCATCACAAATTGTAATAAAAACAAATGATCTGATGTTGTCAGTCTTCACTCAATCCTTGACTGTGGGCCTCGGTTTCGAGCCTCGAAACTCACTCAGCCTTTTATTTCAGCTTGCGCCTTCTATACTCTTGAGCCAGGCTCTACCCATAATGCTCCTTTCAAAATTTCCTCAGATCTCATTTGCCGCTTCGGGTGTCAGATGCGTTCAATCTTTCTCTCAAGCCTTGGGTTATTCTAAGTAAGTTTTTTGCTTATTTAAAATCTCTTTTTCATTATTTTTCTTCATAATAGTTTTCTTACTGTCTACCTGTTCCTCTCATTTTATCTTCTTACTATCGTGTGTATTTTTCTCACTACCATTGGCAGTTCCTCATGTACCATCATTGGATAATCCTTACCTTTTAAGTTATATCTTAAATACCATTGTTGGTATTTCCTACCCCTTTCCTTCTTATTCTCTCCCAACCAAAAAAAAAAATCTTTATTTCTATCCCTTTCTGCTAAAGTGTGTGTGTGTGTGTGTGTGTGTGTGTGTGTGTGTGTGTGTGTGTGTGTGTGTGTGTGTGTGTGTGTGTGTGTGTGTGTGTTTCTCCAGCTAAATCCTCTAAAGGCACCTCTGGATTTAAAAGGTGTCAGAAATGTCAGGGTAAAATGCCCAACTCTGACGGGCATACCCTTTGTGTCTATTGTTTGGGGAAAATCCACTTACAAGAAATGTGTTCAATCTGTCACGGCTTTTCTACTCTTACACTTAATGAGCGAAACAACAAATTGATACTCTGGGGACTTTTAAAATTGGATTTTGAAGAGGCCATTACTGGGTCTAGAACTGAAGCCAGCACTTCATCATTCTCTTCTTCCACTAGCAAGAAAAGACTTTCTTTGCTTCCAAGTACGTTGGACCCATCCAAAAAGGTTTCTAAAGGGCCTTCGGTGCCAAAGAGTTCTTCGGCACCGAAAGGTATATCTGATTTGGCACCTACCTATTTTGAGAAAAAAATAGCTAAGGACTCTAAAGACAACCATAAGGCATTCCTTAGCTATGTCAGAAACCTAGGAGGAAATTCCCAGATATGCTCAGAATTAGTTCAAAATGATGTGAAGATTACTGATCCTACAAACATTGCCAACATACTGGCTGACAGGTTCAGTGCAAACTTCTCCCCCCCCTCCCCCCCTAAAGGAGAGATATCTATACCAAATGATTGTAGCCCCCCAAACATCTCTAACGCCCAGGTGAGAATTGCTCTCTCCAAGGCAAAGAACACAGCATCCATGGGACCTGATGGTGTCCCCGGCTGTGTGCTCCATGAATTCAACGAGGAATTAAACCCACAGTTAGGACAGCTGTTTAATCTTAGTCTCACCTCCGGATACGTGCCCAGGGAGTGGCGCACAGTGACTGTGTTCCCACTCCACAAAGGCGGTGCCTCCACCGACCCTGGAAATTACCGTCCCATTAGCTTGACAAGCCTTATCTGCAAAGCCATGGAGAGGATCATAATGGATCTCATAAATAAAGACATAGGAAATTTGCAGACTTTGGATCCAACCCAGTTTGGCTTTGTCAAAGGCAGATCATGCCTTTTAAACTTGGTTGACTTCTTCAAAACAGTCACCAAGGCCATTGACGAGGGAAAGGCAGTCCATACAGCCTACCTAGACCTGACGAAGGCTTTCGATACAATACCCCACTCGGGTATCATTGAAAAACTCATCAACTTAAATGTAAACCCATACATTACAAGATGGGTTGCAAACTGGCTGAGTGACAGAACCCACAGGGTCAGAGTTGCTGGCGCCATGTCAGACTCAAAGCCTGTCACAAGTGGTGTCCCACAGGACTCAGTCCTGGGCCCACTCTTGTTTGGCATCTACTTTTCTGAAGTACAAGCAAACACAGGAGGGTTATGGCTGACAAAGTTTGCAGATGACTGCAAACTGGGCGCCGTAGTCGAAAACACATCCGACACAGATATCCTTCAGAAGGGTCTCACAGAAACGGATAACTGGTGCCAGAGCCATGGCCTAAAGTTAAATGCCAAGAAATGCATAGTCATACCCTTCGGGAAAAACAAGGTTACCACTAGCTACCATATAGGTGGCAATCCCCTGATCACAGAAGAAGTTATCAGGGACCTAGGAACCCAGGTTGACAGTAGCCTTTCATTCGACACTCATATTGCTAAAGTAGTTAGGAAGACCTTCTACATTGCCCACCTTATCATGAAGGGATTCACATCTAGATCAAGGGAGGTCATAGTCTCCTATACTCATCACTCATCAGACCAATGATTGAGTACAATGCCCCATTCGGAATGTATCTGACCCGACACTTGCAGCAGCTGGAGAGGCCACAAAGTTCCTCACCAAAAGGATAAAGGGTCTCAAAAATCTGTCTTATGCTGCCCGACTGAAAGAACTCCAGTTATATTCAGTTGCTTACCGCTTGCTCAGAGGTGACCTGTGCCTGACATACAAGGCCATGTCAAACCCAGATTTGATGAACATGCTTCATCTCAAAAAATCTAGATCCCTCAGAGCCACAAGGGCGGGAGACTTAAACCTCAACACGGTTATTAATAGGACGTGCTGGAGTGATAGATTCATCCCCCAAAGACTCCCTATGCTGTGGAACAAAATCCCGGTTTATGTGAGGCAGAGCACCTCGCTGGCCTTGTTCAAGAGGAATCTTGACCAATGGATGGGAGATCGCAGATACACCCCAGGGGTTACCTCAGTGTCACTGCTTGACAGAGGCACAGCAAAATAATGGGCTAGGCTTGTAAATGCCCTCGGGCAGATAGCCTAGTATGAACCTATGAACCTATGAACCTACAAAATTATCAGACCTGACAGCGACTTCCTCGGCATCCTCAAAGATTTCAGTGCCAGAACAGTAAAAGCTGCCTTTGCTCCCAAGGACACGATATTCACTGACTATTGACCCCTTTAAGGATAGGCCACCAAGACCTTTCCTCAAAGTGAGACCCCCCCAGGTCTCCTTCAACTGCCTTGATTCACTCCATAAAGAGTCTCTCGGAGGCCAACATTATGAGACTGGTGGATCAGCTCCTGACAGAGAGAGAATTGTCCTCATTTCCAAGCCACTCTGGCATCAGAACCAGCCTACCTACAACACCACCCATTCCTGCTCCTCCAACTCCTATTGAGTCATTATAGTGTGTGGTTTTGAAACTCTCAACGTCGACTGTCTCAGTTCTGGTATCATCCTTTTCTCTGGTACTGAGGGCTGCCTTGAGCTCCTCCGGGCACCAGAGGCCTCACAGGGTTGAGACTCTCTGGCCGGGTCTGGGGTGCAGAGATCGGTTTCCTTAACTTTGGAGCTGTCCATGTCCCTTGATGTCTCGGCATTGTAGGATCTTCCCAGACTTCTGTTTCAGAGGTCACAGGGTGTGACCCAGTTCTGAAGGAGTCTATTTCAGTTCCAGGCTCCCATCCCTGTATGGGGGGGGGGGGCATTCTGGATCATAGAAAAGTCCTTGTTCACTGGGGACTCGCACTCCATGCCATCCCTGTCAGGACTAGTTTCTACATCCCCTCAACTTGAGCTGCCGTCCATCTCATCCCTAGGACAGAGGGCACAAAAGTCCCAGGATAGACCCACTTTGGTGGCTTCCTCTTCAGACTCTTCCCTGGATCATCCCCCCAAGGAAGTACCTTAGAAGAAAAAGTGCAAGAGGAAGCACTTAGACTCCCCAGGGGAGTCTTTTACCGAAGGTACCAATTACCGAAGATACCAATTTTGATGAAGGGGAAGGATCCCCCAGGTCACTTCCTGATGATGTTTCCTCCTGGGACATCTTAGAAATCTTGAAACAGAGGGGTGGCTGGTCTTTTATCCAGCTTTCCTCAGAAGAATTGGTATACCTGAAGGCTTTTTATGCCCAACCCTCTTCTTCTTGGATCTCTCCGCCTGCTGATGATCTCATTAAGTTGATCGCTCAGCAGGCGTGGAAGATTCCCAACTCCATCGATCCGATCACCAAGACACCTGATCATATCCTATCAGCCCCCAAGGATGAGCTACACTGGCCTAAAGGCATACCCATTGACACCATGGTGATAGCAGCAGCCACAAAGAAAGAACTTGCTGAGGAAAATCCATCTAGTCATCCTCATAACAAAGAGTCTAGGACTTTGGATAGGTTTAGGAAGCATGTTTATGCTTCAATGACCTTTGTTGTTAGGTCCTTGAATTATATGGCACACTTTAGAAGATAATAGAGGGATCTGATAAAGGAGCTGTTGAATACCCTCTCAGGAGTAGTAGCTGAAGGGGTACATGGCAGAGTTACCTCTCAACTAGCAACCCTTGATGCAATTTCCATCTTGTCCATGAGGCTGATCGCTCATGAAGCTGAAGGGACAACTAGTGCAGCAGGTTCAGGCATAGTCATTAGAAGGCACTCCTGGATGCACTTGTGTGACTTTGCGGAGCCATTTAAAGCATCATTTGTCAGTGCTCCATTTGACGGATCTACCCTTTTTGGTCCCAAGGTAAAAGACACTTTAAACAGATGTGAGAAACATGGCAAGACCCTTTCTGCCATTGGCATGCATTTCTCCACTTCTTAATGGCCTTACTCTAGGAACCAGAGAAGCGGGACACTATGGTTCGAAAAGTACAAAGGGCCTTTCCAGGATTCACGTGGCAAAGACTTCCCCTGGGCAAAGGGTGAAGTAATGGAAGATGCTGCCCCAGAGGCAGAAATGGATCACAAAACCAGGAATTCAGAGAATCTTTCTCTGGTACTTCCTATCACACCCCTGAATGGGGGCCTGATTGCCTTCCTCTGGAGGCAGTTGGGGAAGACTATCTCTGCATCAATCTGCCTGGCAAATAGTAATTATATTTTATTTATTTATTTCACATTTGTTAACCGGGTTGGTCCAGCTGGGTAAGAATTTACCCTTTTTCAGTGGAGACCTGAGGGGAAAAGCCCCAAACAGATATACAAATACATACAAATAGAGTCAAATTAACAATATTAAAGAGCAAAACAATCTGATGGCCCTCAGGTCTTCTCTATGCCTTTCCTCCAACTCTCTTAATATCGCAATTTCTAAAGAAAGCCAAGAGGATGGAGAACTCATTGCTCCTTCTTGGCCTCGACAGGTTTGGTTTCCATTCCTTTGGCTTTCTTCGGAAGCCATGGATTCTGGACCCAGCTCCAGATCTGCTGTCCCATCCAGAAGGCTTGCTTCATCCAAATCCTCAACATCTCAGGCTCACTGCATAGGTTCTCCAATTCCCATGATTGCCAGGCTTCCTTCCCTATCCTGTCCTGTCCATCATATAATTGTGGCTCATCACAAACCTTCAACTAGAAATCTTTACCAAGGTAAATGGGAAAAATTTGCCAACTGGGCTCTCAACAACAAACTTGATCCTTATTTGACCCCAGTTCACAAGGTTTTGGATTTCTTAGCCAACCTCTATCAATCTGGTTCCTTTCATCTAGCGACAATCTCAAACTTTCATATGGGATTCGATGGCTCACCGTTAATGTCCCACAATCTTTGCAAAGCATTCTTAAAGGGGCTCCTGATGCTAAGACCCCTATTTAAAAAAACAATTCCTCCTTGGGATCTAACATTAATTGTACAGTGCCTTACTTTGTCCCCCTTTGAGTCGTCAGCGACTTGTGACTTAAACATTTTATCTTGGAAAACTTGATTTTTAATGGCTATTATGTCTCCCAAAAGAGTATCTGAACTTCAGGCCTTATCCTGCAGACCTCCATATTTAATATTCCACATAGATAGAGTTGCACTTAGGACCAATCCATCTTTTTACCAAAAGTGTTTCAAAAGCCAATATAAATCAGACTCTTCAGTTGCCAGTCTTCTTCCCTAACATTACCAGTAAAGGAGAGTATTCCCTTAATTTGCTAGACGTCCACAGACAACTGCATTTTTACCTTCACAGAACAAAGTATTTCAGAAAATCTGATCAGTTATTTGTTGCATTTACTTCCCTATCTCTAGGTAATTTACTTTTAAAGCTTACCAGAGCAGTGGCAACTTCTGCAGTTTTTCATGCCAGAGCATCTTTGGATGGCAATTGTGCAGTGGCCACTTGGTCTTCTCCACATACTTTTATCACTCATTATAAATTGGATCAGATCTCAAGGAGATGGACATCATTTGGTTCAATGGTGCTTAGGAACATTCTTCAGTGAGACCTCCCAAGACTAAAGTAGCTGGGGACTCTGTCCCACAGTCAAGGACTGAGTGAAACTAGACAACATCAGATAAAAAAGTTATGTCTTACCATAACTTTCCATCTGTGTTGTCAGTCTTCACTAATCCGTGACATTCCCCCCATCCTGTGACTCCAAATGGACCGAATCTTCCATGGCTGGCTTCATGTTATGGACAGATGTCTGGTCTCTGACTATTATGTTTATTATTATTACTATAATTTCTGCGTGTCTGATTGCCACTGTGTTGGGCAAACTCCATCTAAGGTAATTTTGAGAGGAGCATTATGGCTAGAGCCTGGCTCAAGAGTTTGGAAGGCACGAGCTGAAGTAAACAGCCGAGTCAGTTCAAAGGCTTGGAACCGAGCCCACAGTCAAGGATTAGTGAAGATCGACAGCACAGATAGAACATTATGGTAAGACATAACTTCTTTTTTCATAATTTTCCCAAATTGTTGCTGCTTTAAGTTCATCATATTTTGCAGTGAGACTATAGACATTCATGTAGAAAACTTTCTCAAAATTATCTGACCTCCTAAGATGATGTTGTACAGTGCATCTGATAATCTGTTTCCTAAAAAAACATACAGTTGTTTTAACTTTTAAAGAAAAAATCCATCCCCTAAGTAATAGGTGGAGTCCATCTCTAGAAATCATACCAGATTCCACAACTGCTTCCTCCCATTAAGTCACAGTTTTGCAGTCCACTTTTAAGGTATAATGAGCAAAAGTGCCTTTATGTATGCACAATCAGACAATCTACACAATGACAGTATTGCACCCTATACAATGTGTACCTTGTTAATTCTACATAAATCAGTATCCTTGTATCAGTTGTTTTTAGTGAGGTATGCCATAAATTGTTGACTACTGCCTGCTCCTTTGGCACAGATGAGTTAAGCCATAACTATGACAAAGGTGACCCAAGTTTGATTTGTGGCTTGGATATGTGCTGGAGCACTTCAGGAAGGAGAGGAGTGATGTGGTCTTGCCTGTTCGCATCTTCTCGGGGAGATGATGTGGGAGTACCTGCCTGAGACATATGTTCCCTTGGCTGAATTCCTCATGGAGAACAGAGATGTAATGGAAGTTCTATCTTCAAGGGAGACAGAACTATCTTAAGAGGTTGTGTCTCTCACAGAAGCAGTTGTCACATCCTTACTGGCATTCATTGCATGCCAAACCCTGGACAGCAACATTAGTGATGAAAAATTGAAACACATAACCACCACTGATGTCTACATAAATGACAGCTCCTCTCAGCTAGCTCTCACCATAATATGTGAGGATTCGATGGGACAGACAAGGCAGCATATAGACCATGAATTATAGTAGTTCTGCTGTCTCAGTATTCAAGATTGTGTGTTCATTTTAACATTTGCAACAGCAGAGAGCCACATTTTCTACTTTAGCTCTCCTTGTGGCACACATAGTATTCACCCATTATATTTACATAAATTCAGTTTTACTGATATGCCACTGTCTAAAAGAGACATTACGATGAGAACTCTTACTTTATTCTAGCTTTATTATATATTACCAATCATTTCTTTAATTTAGCATCACACAGTGCTCATAAAAAGATTATTTCTTTAGCATACTTTTTAACATTATTTGACTTGAATAAAACAGGTTCTTATGAACTTCAGGCCATGTAAACAAGGATACTAGGTGTTAAAATGCAGATTATGAATTTTGTTTTTGTCAAAATTTTAAATAGCGGTAATGAAATCTAGAAAAATAAAATAAGAGTCACTCCTTAATCTGGATAGATCTACAGCTGATGCCAGAAATCATTCTCTGACCTTCTAACAATATCTTATTGCATCACAGCTCCAGGTATGATACGTCTTTCACTGACGATTTGTGTGATAAAGTATTACCTTTCTGGAAAGTGTCAGTTGTTCAGCTGCAACATAACTAAACAGTCAAAGTAGTAGAGCTATGCCTGTATCTAGACAGAAAAGATGTTTCCAGTGTATTGAATTACAGTGTTGTATTACTCTGTGCTTTTGTATGCTTTCATTGTTCAGTATCTTGATACTTGACTCATGTTTTTTTCTTCAGCTCCAACTGGAACACATCACAGTGATATACCAAATAACTCAAAGCAAAATTATACACACTTATTGCCGGAAGAAATACCGGGTAATAGCAGACAATCTTTTTGCTTGTTAATTCTTATTTTGCTAGTGAATTCTGAACCACTTCCATTTTTCCCGCATTATGCTCATGAATATTAAAAAATCATATTTAATAGTCTATTTTGTATTTTCTGTGAGTACAGCTTGATTATGTGTTTATAAGAGTATTATGACTGACTAACATCATTTTCAAATGTTATGCTTCTAGGTCAAGTTCCCACTATCTTTCCATAAGATCTTCTGCCACTGCCAGCTAACTATCTGCTTCTTTGTAATCACACATTTTTATTCATTAATTTTTTTATCTAGATGTCTTAAGATCTCTAATCAAATCATTATAGTTTATTTCCAAGCTTCACCACTTTATCATGAGACTTTGGTTCAAGTCATGTTTCATGTTTTACTTTTTCCTCTTTACTTAACAGGTAGATATAGAATTAGAAGTTCCACATCGTAATCATGTATCAAAGCTTGCTGTTTTTGTTGCTTCATTCCAGTTTACAGCATGCGTGCTGGTACTTATCCATATGATGCCAGAACCAGAATTCCACATTGTAAATGCCTTTCTTTCTTTCAGCTCTTACAGAAACTCCTCAACGAAATGACATGTCTTCAACCTCTGCCAAAGGGGATTTAACAAGCAGTTTACCTGGTAACTTGCTAGCTTGAAATGTATTCCCAAAAGTGTGATGTGTTAAGATATTCAGTCCAATGTCTGTATTCTTTAGTGAGTGTATTCACTATAATCAAGTGGCCTTTTATAATGTTGCAAAATGCGGCCATCTTTTAAAAAGTGAGACATATTTTCCTCTCTGTACCACCAACTATTATCAATACATAGTTAGGTACATCATAGAATATATTAGTAATTCATCCATATTGTGATATAAGTGGGGTAAAACTATATGCCCATGTATATTTTTTACTCGTGTATTCCTTGATGATGCACATTAACTTTGCTCATGTAGTCTGTTTTCTGCTAGTAATCACTTGTTAATTTTAGACAGTATGGCACGCAGCAGTTCCAGTAGTAAGACATCAGTACATAAATAAATTACCTACTGCTCTTCTTTGCCTCACTAAGTCATTAAACACTGAGGTGTCATATACACGATAATTATGGGCTGTGATTTAAGATAATATAACAATCTGTATTACTCCTTCCATACATTATTCAAGTATAATTTGTTACATTTGGCTCTGTACTATATTTTGCTTTTTAACTCAGGTCCAAGCTGAAAACTTTCATTTTGAGCAGCCTTCTAATCCAGCCAAAAAAAAAATTAGAAATGAATAAGTAAACTGCCACAGTAATAAACTTTTCATAATAAAATGATGAGCTGAGTAACAGGATATAGTCTGTGTTACAATACTGCCATGACACATGGCATTCTTAACCAGAGTTTGGAAAGAAATCATCAGTACATGTGCTTGAGGTTTGAAGCTAAACATTATGTAGGAGGCAAGTGCCTTCTCTTTTAGGAGTGTACTACTGTGATAAGGTCCTAATAGTTGAAGGATGCAGTTATACATTGTTCAGTTTCTTGAAAAAAAAAACACATTTATAGTCAAGTTGCATAAGGAAACATTTATACAAGAATAGTAATTTCTTGTTATTTCATGTTAAGGTAGGTTTTGACCACCATGGGTGGATGTGCACAAAGCTTCCAGAATAAAATGTTTGGGAGAGACACAGGTCAAATGAATGAAAAGCAGGATGGCATATTGTTGAAGAGTTATATCATTCATTTGTGACTCACTGAACAATAGGGTAGAAAAGATAGTAAAAGGAAATAGACATATGAGGTCTATTTGAAGTAATTATATTAATATGATATTTGGGATCAGTGTGAAGGTTCATATATAGCATAATTTACAGTCCTGTTTTCGTGTCATATTTGTGATAAAATAGTCTTTTCTGACATCAAGATAAAATTTGCTATAACATATGTTTGTTGTAGCTGTATTCATGTGCCTTGAATGCTGACTTAATACAAAGTATTGCAGCAGCTTTTATTTACCTCTTAACTGACTACTTTCACTTCTGTTAAGTCTGTCGGCCTAAAAAAAGCAGCTTCTCACAACTATGCAACATTATACTGTGAGTACCCACTTATGAAAAGCAGTGCTGCAGCTGAAAAAAACAGTGAATTCTGAAACCCAGTATTGCACTTTTTGCATCTTTAAAGCAAGTTTTGTAAGGGAGACTTTTGCCCTCTGCATCCCTAGCAGTCCTGCTGCTTATATTTACTAGCTCCAAGATCAGTAGTCATCATAGCAGAACAAATAGTTAAGGTTTCAAAATGTCAGACGCTATGCATTCCCCCGTATTCATACTCATATTTCCACTATGCAGAAGACTGAAATTACAATTATAATAACAATAATAAGCAAGCGATCATGGAAACCATATGATTCCCCAGCCATGTACATTTTAAATGAGTCACATTTAAAAGTTTTACCAGCCTTTACAAGTACTTAATAGTGCTAACCTCCTAAATGAGGTAGAGCTGTGTACATGATTACCCTCTACCTATCCAGCTGTCAGTGACACTTATTTATTTGTTGGTGTAGATTTGGATTCCTAGTGTGGGTGTTTCTAGAGCCACTGCTTTTGTGAAGAAATTGGAGATCAAATAATATTGGCTCTTTCATCGCTCAAAGTGATGACCCCTGGAATTTCAACAGGTACCCAGAAAAATGCTTGGCCCTGTGTTTTTCATCTCCAAAAATTTTTATTTACCTCTTAACCTGACTAGTTTTGCTACTTTCCTCTGTAGATCTCCCAACATTATTGCAGGTTGAGTAGTTCTTCATCGTAGTTTGGGTCTTTGGGTGGAAAGCCCACTTTACAGGACTGTCACTATCCTCTTTGGTCCCATTGTTCTTCCTGTCTTTATCCTTGCTTTGTTTACAAAGTTGTCAAGTTTTGAAATAATATAGCTATTAACAAAGTTGATACAAGCTATGGAGAAGTTTTCTGGTTCAATTCTTGACTGGGTGCCTTCTGTATGAAATCTGTATGTCTTCCCTGTGTTCGCTTAGGTTTTCTCTGGGTGCTCCAGTTCCTTTCCACATTTCAAAGGCACGCAGTTATAGGTAGAGTGACAACTTCTAAATTGTCAGTAGATGTGTGTGCATGCATCCATGATACAAAAGAAAGGTCTGGAAGTCTACTTCCGTTTCTCCACCCCTTGCCTAGTAATCTCTGTAGATAGTAGCCACTTTTCATGGGATCACTATAAAAGTCAGCTGTCACTCATAAGCATGGATGGTTGAGTACACCTGTAAAAAAGGAAACTATTCCCTTTATCACTTTTGCAATATAGTCTTGGTGTTTGTAAAAAACATGTTTAACTGCTTCTAAGCTCTCAGTATATTCAGTATTTGTATAAATTACATTGTCTGTCATAACAATAATGTCCTGTTTGATGTATGCATGTATTTGTACCTGTTTCAAAAACTCTTCTCTATCGGTATGTGCTGAGTCATAAATTAGTAGAGTGTTTTTTTTTACATAGGCAGATGTGTTTCCGTTCCATGTTGGACAGGTGTTTCCTTGCCCTGAGAAAAATTGTTCGTTTGTGATTGTATGTTTTCTTTATTTTTCTCTCGACATTCTGACATAAGGGGAAGTGGGATTTGTGATTTAGAAGGTAATCCCATATAACATATTAACTTACTGATGACCTCTGTTAAACAGTTTGTTACTAATTCTTTTGTAATAATAACCTCAGTCCATTACAGTAATCAGTTTTGTACAATATTCCAGTGTCTTTCTTTTTATCAGAAGTCATCACTGTGTTAATATGAGTACAATGTTTATTTAATGAATTTCTTTTGGCTGATGTGAAATTAGTGAGAAACCATTTTGATTCTTTCTTCAATTGTCCATTTTCTAATTCACATAACATTATATGATAATAGTATATACGCTGAAAGCTTTTTTCATATCTCTGTACTTTGGAAAAGATCTATAGGGAATCTCTTACAAGAGGATTTGTATTTACTGGACAACCATAAACATATATTGTAGAATAATGGTATATACTAACACACATAAATATAATGTATTGAGTAGATCAATACAGAAGTCTCACTGAATTCAATAGTATTTATTTTAACGGGATATACAGTGAAGTTCCCACCATGTTTGACTAAACCCGGATTACATATTTTTTATAAATGATTTCTGTGTTTAATCGAAGATTTTGCACTCAGGCAACGACATTGAACTCTGATAGTAAGGGAGTTTCCCACAGTTTGCAAGATCACAGAGTCCGATGTGGAGGTGTGAGAGGCACCGATTCCCACATAATGGATGCAGGAGTCCTTTCCCCTTTGCAAAAACGTTTAATGTGAAGTTGTTCTATCTCACCGCTTATTCTTACGGATGGGTTCGGAGCCGATCCCAAGTCGGCCTACCACAAAGCTTGAGGTCTTCAGACGGCCCGAGGCAAAGTCCCTATCCTATGATGCACCTTGAGTTACCTCAGTTCTAGTTTGCCACTGCAAAAGATTGGAGGTTCCTTGCACAGCTCAGGCCAGTATAATTCTTTTTCAGATATTATCTTGAAAAATTATTTCAAAATATATTTAGAGTTAGTGTTGAATAGTTATAGCTTTTAGAGCTTGTTAGATATTTTTCTTCTCTTTTTGGCCTTCGTTTTTTTCTATAGGCCTTTAATATGCCCTTTCCCCTTTAGTGCGCCTTTAAAATATTATATAGCTTGTAGTTAAATAAGTAGTTAGTGCGTGTGTGTTTTTGAATAGTGATAGTTTAGTCAGTACATTGATATTCAGCCCATTTTTTTATTTAAGGCTTATTTTGCTAATTTAGCAAATATTTTGCTAATTGTTTGGGTGTGTCTAATCTCTTTAAAGTACAGTAGTTTTTATTTGGATACTGTATACTTGATTATAGCTTACCAGGATAAAGATAGGCATCCCAAGTCAGGATTTAAAAAGTGTCCTAAATGTGGACAGTAGATGTCTGTGACAGATAGTCACGTAAACTGTGTGTATTGTCTTGGAACCTTGCACTTACAAGTAAGCTGCTCCATTTGCCATGCCATTCTTTTTCATCCAGAGTTCTTCAGGAGAAAAAAAGAAAACTTATAGATAGAAGACTTCTGAAACTGTCTTTTCAAGAAGCTTTGAGTGACCAGGGTACAGCTAGTAAGTCTTCAAAATCTTCTAAGGCTTCTTCTTCTTCGGAAGTAAAAAATCTAAGAAAGTGTTGACGTCAGCTCCACAGCCCTCGGAGCAGAGCGTCTTGTCTTTTTGGAGCCAGTCCCCAATCCTCAAACTGGTTTCCAGAGTACTAAAGTCACCTATTCTGCAGTCAGTCCCTCCATCCATCCATTCATCTCGGTCCTCAATCAGCCTGTCCGATTTGGATGTAGATCATGTGGTGTAGAAGTTGCTACAGGTACCGGCGTTCGCTAAATTTTTGTCGGCTCCGACCCAGGTGGTTTTGGAGCCTAAAACTGTAATGCAATCGACTTATTTTCCTCCTCCAAGCCATACTGGCCCTTCGGAATTGGACCTGATGATTGTTGAGCCTTTGTAGCCAATGCCTGTTCCAGTGCCATCAGTTCCATTTACTCGGACTTCCTCAGAGCCTATCAAGGAGTCTAGGAGCCAACATTCTCCTGTCGGGTCCAGGGAGGATAGTCTGACATGTCAGTTCCGACTTTGCCTCTCGGGGCTTTGGCTCAGATGAGTTCGGCACCTACTTCTGGTTTGGAGCCCACTGTCCCAGTGCTGAGGGGATCGGTAGTTTCTTCAGATCCAGCGGTCCCTTCTCATTGGAGCAGAGGTGCTTTCGAAGCCATGAGGAGAATGATATCTCCTAAGTCATCTACAACTTCAGGTCCAGCTACCTCCTCCCCAAAAGCACCTGTGTCCACTTCTGCTTCACAGATCCTTTCTAAGCGTAGAGACCCTGAGCCTCAGGAAGCCCCACTAGGTGGCCCCTGCTCTTCCGAGACCTCACCAGAAATTCCCACTGATGAGGTTGCCAGGAAGAGAATCTGTAAGAGGAAGCACCTAGACTCCCCACAGGAGTCTCTCACATCCGATACTGACTTAGATGAATCCCCACGGTGCCCCTCTGAGGATATCTCTTTTTCTGAGATATTAGAAATCCTTAGGCAGAGGGATGGCTGGAAGTCCACCAACCCTACTGAAGATGAGTTGGTTCTCCTGAAGGCTTTCGGGTCTCAACACTTCACCTCTTGGGTCTCCCCGCCCTTCGATGAGCTCATGGAGTTGTTCTCACGAAGGGCATGGGAGTCTCCGGACACCATGGAGCCTGTCCCTAGGAGGCCTAATAAATTTATTTCTGCCCCCCAGGAAAAGTCTTTCCTTACCAAGGGAGTGCCAGTTGATGCCATGTTGGTGGCAGCATCCACCAAAAAGGAAATGTCAGAAACTTCTTCCTCTGTCCATCCTCCTAACAGAGATTTTAGGATCATGGATAGATATAGGAAGCACAAATACAGTTCAGCGACTTTTGCCATGCGTTCACTGAACTATCTCACTCATTTTATGAGACTGCAAAGAGACCTCCTAAAGAGCTTGGAGATACTCTTCAGGGTACAGTAGCTGCAGGAGCTTCAGACAAAGTCACCTCCCAGCTTGCTACCCTTAATTCCATAGTGAACTTGTCCATGCATCTCATTTCATATGCAGCTGATGGAACAAGTAGGGCAGCGGATACAGGAATTGCTCTCAGGAGACATTCCTGGATGCGTTTGTGTTCCTTCGCAGAGCCCTTTAAGTCATTCTTTGTCAACACCCCTTTTGATGGCTCATCTCTTTTCAGGCCCAAAGTTAAGGAAACTTTGACCAGGTGTGAGCAGGAAGGAAAGACTCTGTCTGCCATCGGAGTCCATTTTTCTACCTCTACCAGACTGTACCCCAAGGGTCAAAAGGGAGGAAAGATGTGGTTCCGAAAAGCCCAAGGAGCCTTGCTGGACACACGTGGTGAACCCCCTCCAGGCACAGAGGATGTGGCAATAATGGAAGACGCCGCCCTCGCGGCAAAGGGGGTCCACAAAACCAGGGCGACAGAGACCAGTTCTTTGGGAAGCCCTACCAGTGCTCCTGAAAGGAGGCCCGACTGTCCTGCTCTGGAGGCAGTCGGGGGTCACTTATCTTTGTATCCAGATGCCTGGCTAAAAATATCAAATGACAACTGGGTACAAAGTATAGTTTCCAGAGGATATTTCATTCCTTTCACCACTCCCCCCTCCATTTACAACAAAAATCCCAGACGTTCCACCCAGTTACAGGGAACAAGCAACAGTAGAGGTCCAAACGTTGCTAAGAAAAAAGAGTCATCCAACCAATCCCAGCAGACCAGCTAGGATCCGGAACTTACTCAAGATTCTTTTTAGTTCCAGAAATGACAGAGCACTGGAGACCTATTTTGGACCTCAGCAGACTAAACAGATCTGATAAGAAAAAGAAGTTCCAAATAGTCACACTTCAATTGATACTTCCCTTTTTATGGAAAGACAATTGGATGTGCTCGATAGATCTACAGAATGCATACTACCATATAAAAAAGGCCAGACCATCCAGGGATCATCTGCGCTTCTGGCTGGGAGCCAATCATTACCAGTTTTAAGCCTTGCCCTTTGGTCTCACTACAGCCTCCAGAGTGTTCACCAAATGTATGGCAGTGGTCACAGCTCACCTGAGGCATTTAGGACTCCTGGTGTTTCTGTACTTAGACGATTGGCTCCTCACCACTACCACCAGGCATCAGCTAAGACAAGCCAGGGACACCACTCTTACTCTTTGCAATCATCTGGTCATTACAATAAATTCAGAAAAATCTGCCTTGTCGCCATCACAACATATTGGTTTTATCGGAGGAGAATTGGACACCACCACCACTCTAAAACTTCCAGCAATAAATGTTTTACTACTTCATCAGCAGGTCCACAACATCATATCCAAAGACAAGGCTCCAGCATCAGAAGTGCTAAAGTTGTTAGGCATGATGGCAGCTGCAATATTAGCAATACCATTGGGTTGCATGCACATGAGGGTGCTACAATAGCTGTTATTCACTCAATGGTCTTATCAAGAGCTCCCAATGTCTCATCTCATAATTATCACAAACACATGCAAAACGGTTCTTCAGTGGTGTTTGACTTCTCTTCATGTGACGACAGGTCGTCTTTTTATCCTTCCCTCACCAGCGGCCACAGTGACCATGGATGCTTCCCTGATGGGGGGGTCATTTTCAGGGAAGAACAGTCCAAGGCACTGGACTGAACAGGAGACACATCTGCATATCAATGTCCTGGAGATGAGAACAGTACTTTTGGTGTTGCAGTACTTTCTGGACTGTCTCCCTCTGGGGACTATTGTGATTTTGACGGACAACATGTCAGTGGTCTGGTGCTTGAACAAACAAGGAGGAACCAGGTCCTATCCCCTTTGTTGCGAGGCCCTAAGGTTATGACAGTGGGCTACATCTACCCAGCGCTTTCTGATAGCAACGCACATCCAAGGGAAATCCATCATGATAGCAGACAAACTGAGCAGGCCAATTTTGTTGCCTCACGAGTGGTCAATCAAAAAAAGAGATAGCTGAGAGAAAATTCCACAGGTGGGGTCAGCCTTGCTGCAACCTTTCTGCCAATCACATGAACACAAACTGCAGAAGCTACTTTGCCCTGATTCCCCCTGCGGGAGAAGCCCCAAGGGACGCACTCATACACGATTGGCCTCCAGGTCTCCTCTATGCATTCCCACCAATTCCCTTGATACCCAAAGTACTGCAGAAAGCAAAAGCCCTGGGAAGGATCATCATTCTAATAGCCCCTCATTGGCCTCATCAGATTTGGTTTCCCTTCCTTCGACTTCATCTGTTGGAAGAGCCTTGGGATCTGGACCCAGTTCCAGACCTTCTGACGCATTCATCGGGGGCTCTTCATCCCTCTCTTCAGTCCCTGAAACTGACAGTTGAAATTGAATTTGAAATTGGCTGCTCCAATTCCCAACATAGCCAGGTAAATGTTTTTGAATATGCTTTTCAATAAAGGAGCTGCAGCAGCAACAGTTCTGGTACAATTTGCCGCCATCTCTAATTTTCACCTTGGCTTTGAAGGATTAAACATAATGTCACACAAACTATCCAAAGCCTTTCTCAAAGGGACCTTTCATCTCAGACCACCTGCGAAATCCCCTTATACCCCATAGAAACCAATTTTATGCTTACACACATTATTCTCCCACCTTTCGAACCAGTTTCCTCATGTGATTTGAAATATTTGTCATGGAAGACTATCTTTTTAGTAGCCATAACTTCTGCCCGTAGAGTACCAGAGCTACAGGCCTTGTCCATAAAGCCTCCTTATTTGATTTTCCATGCTGACAGACTGTCCCTCTGAACAAATCCTTCATTTTTACCCAAAGTTTGTACTGAAGCCAACCTTAACCAGATCATAGATTTACCAGTGTTCTTCCCCAAACACAACAACAATTTAGAGTATAGGCTGCACAAGCTTGATGTTCATAGACAGCTCAGATTTTACCTGGATAGAACAAAAGAGTTGAAATCTGAACAGCTTTTCATTTCCTTTTCAGATTCCAGAAAAGGTATGGCAGTGGCAAAAACAACACTGTCTAGATGGCTGTTTGATTGTATCACATTTACTTATTCAGCTGCTAATTTACCTTTACAACACAAAATTAAGGCTCATTGTACCAGAGCAGTGTCCACATCTTCTACCTTCTGTGCTAGGCTTCCTATAGACAACATGTGTGCAGCAGCTACTTGGTCAAGACCTCATACTTTTACCATTCATTACAAAGTTGACAAGGCCTCCAGGGACAGGGCATCCTTTGGTTCTACTGTCCTGAAAAACATACTTCTGTGAGCCACCCAAGAAAGATGGTGCTTGGGATGCTACCCATCTTTAAGAATGAACGGCGAGATAGAACAACTTCACATAAAGAAGTTATGTACTCACCATAACGTTCCATGTGAGTTGTGTATCTCACCTTCATTCTTACTTCTAACCCTCCGACCCCCTCCAGGGTTTTTTGAGGAGCAAGATACTAGTTTTATTCTGGTTGATCAGTCTTTTCGTGGGTTTTCTCCTAAAGAGTGATAGAATGGCACATGGTATTATTATATGCAGCAAACAAGATCTGAGGTAACTCAAGGTGTATCATGGGATAGGGACTTGGCCTTGAGCTGTCTGAATGCCTCGAGCTTTGTAGTAGGCTGACTCGGAGCCGAGGATCAGCTCCATACCCATCTGTAAGAATGAAGGCGAGATGAACAACTCACATGGAACGTTATGGTGAGTACATAACTTCTTTTTAGTTACCCTGATGAAATCAATTTTGTTTTTTGTCAATCTAATAATTTTGAAGAATCCCAGTGTGGTGTTTGTAGGTGCACTATTTAGCTATAGATCCATAGAAAACTTCATTTTTCAAAAAGGTTTTGTGTGGCTTGAGGAAGCATTTGAGATTTATATGTCACCAAGTCTTTGCTAAGAGAAACCACAAGCAACTCAGCTAAATTACTTTTAGAGGTGTCTGAAACAGCAGTATGTGCCTGTATCACTGACCTCCATCTACTGGTTGATTCTGAGTGCTACATGTATTATAGGTGATGGTAAAGGAGTTGTGGCAGTCAGACCTCTTTGCATCCTTCCCATGCAGTCGGTGTGTCTACATCAGAGGTCAAGTGCATATCTAATGCTTCTTCTGGTTGGAGTAGCAGGGGCCTCTATACCTGGAGATCTGGTTATTGCTTACCTCAGTGAGTTGCAGATAGTGTCACTGTGTCATTGGACTCTGCCATCTGCAACTAACCATCATAGTTAGCCACAGCAGTCATGCTGACATCAGCCATCTATTGTCACACTATTTTGAACCATCCACCAGTGGAACTTAAAAGTGCATGAAAAATATGATGGCATTCTAAGATGATAAACATATACTTCCAGTACCCCTGTGGCAAGTATAGTGAGAAACTTGGAAAACAGCTTTATATGATATTTTGGAACACATATTTTGTTGAGCAGGATATTGCACTCAATGGAGGTGCCTACAGTTACCTATTCTTTTCACTTCCTGCATAACTTTGTGCCATAGCATGCTATTATGGGCTCATTACAGGAGCTCAGAGCCCTTGTGCTCATAAACTACTGTCTCAAAGCCAGGAACTCAAGCTCCTTATAGTTCATGCAGGCTGCTACTCCTGCTGAAACTCAAATAAAAATAAAAAAAATAAAAAGTTCAGTCAAGCTCCTGTGGGGGAGGGAGCACTGCTTGTGCTCAAACTTGAATACATGGTTTGGGCAAACAGCTGTAGGGAGCATGCAGGGGGTTAGTATTAGAGAATGAGACCAGTAAGAGAGTTTTAGGTTTTTGGAGTGAGGTTAGAGTTTAGGTTTAGGGAGCAGGAAGGCAGTTTTAGGATTGGGGAGATGGTTGGAATTTTAGGGTTTGGGAAGAAGGAAGGGAGTTTTAGGGTTAGGGAGTGATCGGGAAATTTAGGATTAGGGAGGGGGTTGAAGTTTTAGGTTTAGAAAGCATATAGGGTTAGAGTTAAGGTTCTAGTAGGGCCTTGGGAGATAAATAGATATGGGAGGTCAACCATTTGCCTGTTCAGCTGCAGCAAGGAAGTGTATCATGAGCATGCAGCATGTGAGTGCTTGTAGTTGACTCAGATACTATCATGGTGTACCTCTTAGTGACACACAGGTATTAGCTACCAGATCAGCACCCACATAAGTGTTGGTGGTTGTCTTCCTCTGATGGTCTTCTGATGGATTTTCTTCTTAGATTTTTCATAGGTTCATAGGTTGGTACTAGGCTATCGGCCCTAGGGCCTATACAAGCCTAGCCATAACAATTCCCTGGATATTTCTTCCCAGAATATTTACTTCCCTGGACCCCTGTCTAGCAGGGCAACTGACGTGATCCCCAAGGTGAATTTCCTATCTCCCATCCAATTGTCAAGGTTCCTTTTGAACAGGGCCAAGGAGGCGCTCTGCTTGACATGTAAGGGCCGTCTATTCCAGAGTATGGGGAGTCTCTAGGTCAGGAACCTATCCCTCCAGCATGTTTTGTTCATTGTGATGACAAGGTTTAGATCCCTGGAGCATTTAGATCATTGAAGCCATTAGGCAGTTAGAAGAATTCGGAGACTGGGAGTGTTTAGATCATTGAAGCCATTAGGCAGTTAGGAGAACTGGGAGACTGGGGACCCAGGAATAACGTGGAGATAGGAGAGAAAACAAGGGGGCCTCAAATAAAGTGTCAAGGAAATATGTTTACTGCCCTACTTAGGGATGGAGTGAGTAGGGATAAAAATCAATGGGACAGATACTCAAGAGTATGTGGGATATCTGTAAAAAGAGGATTAAATAAAAAGAGTGATGGGAACAAGACTGTCAGTAAACAAGAAGTGCAAGTGTCAGGAAAGGAAAAGGGGGAATCAGTTAGGGACTCAAGTGATTCAGTTGAGCCAACAGCCCCACCACTCCAGCCTCAGTTGTATTCCGATTTATCGTGGAAAACTGACATTACATTTGATTAAGAAACTGGCCAAGCTCTGGTGAGGGGAATGCGCTCATAAAGATGCACAACCTTGTGTAGATCTTGTAATTTATTGGTATAATAAAATGAGCAAAGAGTCCGAGCCCTGGTTGATACCAGAGCAGTGGCTTCTTAATTTATGAAAACCCAAACTTGTTTAAAGGACATGTCACTATTACAGGATTAGGAGGGAAAAAGACTGAAACAGTTCACACAGTACTTGAAATGAAAATAGGGCAGTTAACTAAAAAGAAATATCCTGTTTTGATTGTACCTATTCCTGAAAATATACCTATTCCTGAAAATATATTTTGGAATTGACATTTTGAAAGGGATGACTTTGACTCTTGCAGATGTTCAATATTGATTTGGCACAAAACTGTACATTTCAGCTATGTCTGTTATGGTGGGACACATTGAAACACCACTGGTAGAATCACCTTCGGCTACTAAGGTATGGAGCATGAAACAATATTGCATTAACAGGGGGCATAAAGAGATAGGAGAGACTATTCAAGATTTACTGAATGTAGGTGTTTTAAAACACAACCACTATTGCATGGAGAAATCCGGTATGGCTGGTAAAGAAAAGTGATGGTTCATGGAGAAGGATGGTAGATTATTGGAAACTGAATAAATAGACTCCTCCTCTAACGGCTGCAGTTTCGGATACTATCACACTGATTGAAAACATACAAAAACATGAGGGAACTTAGTATGCTGTAATTGACTTAGCAAATGCCCTTTTCACCATACCAATATCTGAGAAAAATTATGATCAATTTGCATTTATTTGGCAAGGTAGGCTATATACTTTTACAAGATTACCTCAGGGTTACCTACATAGCCTGACCATATGTCACAGGGTAGTGGCTGAACATCTTGATGAAATGCAAGTTCCAAAAGATATACAAATATCTCATTACACAGATGACATTTTGATTCAGGGATTAGATGAAAAGATAGTGCAGGAGCAATTACAAAATGTAAATGAACACATGAAATCCAAGGGGGCTGAGGAATTAATCCTGCTAAAATCTAAGGACTGGCTCAAACTGTCAAGTTTCTGGGTATCCAATGGCATCATGGGCACAGAGATTTTACCAAAAGCTAGGCAAAATATTTTAGAATTCCCAACTCCTCAAAATAAGAGACAGGCACAGCAATTCATTAGATTGTTTGGATTTTGGAGAAAACACATCCCTCATTTGAATCAAATAATTTCTACTTTCTACAATGTAATGAGGAAAAAAGTGTAAATTTAGCTGGGAAGATGAACTCCAGCAGGTATTTGAAAGAGTTAAGCAAGCTATACAACAGGCTCTTGACTTATGGCCCATGCAAAAAGGTGAAGTTGAGGTGCATGTGTCAGTACACGATCAATATGCTAACTGCAGCTTATGGAAAAACAAGGTGCAAAGCGAGTGCCTCTGGGATTTTGGACTAGAACATTACCTGAAGCTGGGACTAGGTATACTCCCTTTGAAAAACAACTACTAGCTTGTTACTGGGCTCTTGCAGATACTGAACAATTGCTTGTAGGACATACTATAGCTTTAAGATCTGAAATTCTCATTATGCAATGGGTAAGGTGTTCACCCAAAACACACAGAATAGGACACACACAGGAAGCCAGTGCAATTAAATGGAAATAGTACATTCAGGATCATGCTAAAACAGGTGCAGGAGGGGTGGCTATGTTACATGAGAAAATAGCTCAGATACCTGTGACTGATTAATCACAATCACAATTGTCACCTGGAACAAATTCAGTGGTTGAATATCCAGTTAAATGGGGACAACCTTTTGCTCAGATATCACTGCAGCAAAGGCAATATGCCTGGTTTACTGAAAAATCAGCAAAATGTGTAGGAAACAAAGGGTGTTGGAAAGCTGTGTCGTACAACCCTACCACTAAGTTGGTAGATGGTAAGAGTAGCCAATATGCTAAACTATATGTAGTGTTTCAAGCTTTAATACAGGAAACACCAAGAACATATCATATTTACATGGAATCTTAGTCTGTAGCAAATGGTTTAGTTACATGTTTGACTACATAGCAAAAGAATAACTGGAATATACATTCAAAAGCGGTGTGGGGAAAGGAACCATGGCAGCAAATATGGGAAATATTATCTCAAAGCACTGTTACTGTGCATCATGTAGAAGCTCATTGTACAACTGATTCTCTAGAATGAAGATTTAATGCTATTACACACGAGCAGACTAAAATTGCTGAGGCAGAGGTTGACAAGGATACTGTTTGATTCAGATTCAGAGGAGCACACAGTATCTCATTCTCCTTGTGAAGGGTTTCTTTTTCCCTAAGTCTATTTCCAGAATGTATCTCTGTTTTCAGCAGGAGAACACTGATGTTTTTCAGTCCCTCAGGAAATACTATGAGCTGTTACAAATGAAATTTCCAGATCCTTCACCCATTGCTTCATTGCTGTCAGCTTTGGAGGATGTGTGCATCACTGCCTACAAGTTTCATGGTAGTCAGCCTGCTGCCCCTAAAAAATGTAGATAGATTGTGTAAAGTTCCTCAGTCTTTTAAGTTTTTATGCAACCATCTCAAACCTGACCCAACAAGCTTTAGTTAATCCTGCCATTGTTGAACATTTAGTTAATTCCAGTCCTTCAATATATAACAAGGATGGGAAAATAATTGATAAGTATGGGAAAAACGTGTATGCATCTGTAACTTTGATTTTCAGAATCATGAACTGTCAGGCTCCCATGTTAAAGTTTATTCTGTCAAGTTTGTTAAGTACGAGAAATGTTTTGTCTGTTGTTTCTTCTTAGGAAAAAATCTGCTTTAAATGGTTTAATTATTTCCATTTTACAGGTCACAACTCATTGTTTAAAGTGCATGTGTATGACTATATTGATACATCTTCCAGGGCTATGTCCACTGGTACTCTTTTGAGGAGGTTTGCCAGGTTGCATTCTCAGAACTTTCCGGAAGATGTGAAAAATGAGATTGTTTATCCTCCTTTGGAGAGAGAGATTTAGTTTTTAGTTCCTCTGGTTCAGAGGTTATCAGAAAGTGTGATGACAGGGTAAGCTGATTCAGGGATCGCTAAGATTTTTCCGCCCTCCTATTCCAAACAAATTTCCTAAGAGATTCTCTAAGCCCTCATCCAGTTTTGGAAAGAAACAAAATAAACAGTATCATTAAAATGTTGGTAAACAGACATTTAAGAATAAATGGCAAGGGGATTCCAAAATGCATACAGGAACCCCACAAAAACAAGGCCAGTCCAACTAGTCAAAATGACTGTTTAAAGGACTTTGTCCCCTTCGCCCAGACTGACAGTCCATTTTCCCTCCCTCCCAGACTGTCTGAATCCCTTCTTCTCTCTTTGGCAACAGTTTCAGACAAATAGGTTTTGAAGATCATTCATAAATGTGTCAGATGGAAGTGTGAGGAAATTCCTCCTTTACAGGGTGTAATTCCTCATCCCCCTGACCAGACTCCTCTATTTCCCCGTCCTTCAACATATATTGTCTCAGGGAGTGATAGAGCTAGTTCCTTTTTCCCAGTTTGGGAAAATATTCTATTCATGGATTATCTTGGCGCCAAAGAAACAAAATGCTTTTATTCCAGTTATGGATATTTCTTCCTAAACCAATTTGTAATGATACCCAAGTTCAGAATGCTGTCACTTCGCAACCAGTTACCCCTTCTTCCTTAAGTTTCCTGGTAACACTAGATTTAAAAGATGCCTAAGATCACATCCCCATTCATCTAGACTCAATGCGTTTCTTAAGATTTTGTGTGTCTGGATCACATTATTAGTTTCTCTGTCTTAATTTCTCCAAGTCTTTTGGGTTTCTAATACCATGATGGGAATGGATAAGTTCTCTACCCTATAGACTATCCACAACATCAAGATTGCTCACAAAGTGTTTAGCTCCAGTTAAAGCTCTTTGAAGGCTGCAGGGTATCCACATTTTCCATATTTAAATGACTTGCTTATCTTGCAGAGTATTTTTTAAAGTGTCAAGAATCTCTCATTGGGTCAGAGATCTCTTGCACAAAATGGAATTCCAAGAGAACATGCAAAAGTCTTTTTAACCACTTCTCACAGGATTGTGTTCTTGAGGTGTCTGCAAGACACCTTAGTTCAAAAAGCTTTTGTTCCATAGTAAAAATAGATCTATATCTCCATCTATTTCTACGGCTTTCCATTCAGACTTCAGTCACCCTGAGGGAATACCTCAAGATTGTAGGTCTTACAGCATCTATGATTCTCATGATATCTCTGTCAGAATTTCACATGAGAGAGAAACAATAATATCTGACGTCTCTTTGGTCCTAGCAACCATTATCTTTTCAAATCCCAGTTCTGATGTTTGTCAGAAGAGAAAACACGGTAATACCATGGTAATACACCGAAACGAAGCAAAACAAAGCCCACCAAAGTGGGAGGCTTCACCCCCACACACATCCACCCCACCCCCTTAAATATATCAACTCCAAGGTCACACTAAACTGAAGAGAGGGCAAAAGTTCACCATGGTGACCAAGTGGTTCCTTTCACAGGAAAGGAATTCGACAGTCTGTGTGTTCGGTGGAATGCCACTTTGGAGGATGAGCTCGGGTAAGTGACATTAGTTTAAACGTGCTTTTATTTAAGGAAAGTAGACCTATTTACACACACAGACATGTATATATGTGTATATATATATATATATATATATATATATATATATATATATATATATATACACACACACACACACACACACACACACACACACACACACACACACACACACACGTATATATGAACATGTATATTTACTTCTAGCTATGTCCTCTCAGTGCCACAGCCTCCCTTTCTCAATAAGCATGAATGAAATGAAAGGCTTGGTGTTCAAACCTGTGTTTTTATTTCGCTCAGTTCTTGTTGTGTAATGATTTGAGTGTGTGGAAGGTGACCTGAAACTTTGGAAGCTGGTTGGCTGTTATATCATTGGTAGGATATAACCCATATAGCTAAGGCTACTGCAGCAGTGATCAACTGAATATCTGGTGTTACAGTAAGTTTACTTACACAACTGTACTTTCTCACTTTTTCTTACCAAAAGGCATTCTTCCCCATCTACCTTTCTCTTTTAGTAATGAAAAGGAGGCTTTATTATTCAAGATATATACCCACCTTCCCCAACCATCCGTTCAATATTGGTTACCATTTTGTTTTTACTCTTGCTTTCTTTACTCCCCTTTTTTGCTTTGTCCCTCCCTCCCCCGACCCCCATTTATATGGTGACCAGAATGGCCACTTTGTGTACTCATTCACTGGACATGTGATGCCTACCCATTGCTTACTTACAGCTGTCTGTCACTAGTTGTCTTGGCACTCCATGTAGCTGCTTATATACTACTTTTACTACAGTAGAAGGACAATCATGATTTCATGCACAACACTCCTTTGAAATGTCCAGATTTTCACCTCATATTTTTGATCTGCTCCTCATATAAATTGTAGTTTTCTGGCAAATCAGTGAAATTCACAAAATAATAACAGACTTTTGAGTTTCAGACTTTTTATCCTTCAGAAAATACATACATACAAATAAATATTTAAAGCATGAGCATGTATGCCCTTCTAGCCTGCCAATATACCACAACAGTTGTTCCCATAGTAAGTTTCCAGGTTGTTCTTAAAAATATCTAAACTAGTACTTCCTTTAATGTAATTTGTTCCATGCATCAGCTACTGTCTCAGAGAACCAATTAGTATATTTTTCATTCCTATAGAATCTTCTTCATAGGTTGTCTGATGATTCTGTACTAATTTTGGATAACCCCAAACATTCCCAGTGGTAGTTGTCTCTAAATGCCCTATATACCTGAGTAAGGTCCCCTCTTAAATATCTATATGAGGCACTGTATAAATTCAGATATTTTAGTCAGTACTTACATATTATCACAACCAGATTTTCGCCACAATAGCCGCTGGTTTCCGGTCATGAAAAATGTCCGTTAATGTTGTTAAAATGTAGTGTGTTTTCTTTACGAGTACAGATTGTTTTCTGAACTGCTATCAATACAATTTACAAAATATACTGTTGTTGTTTCTTCATGGTGTTTACTGGCACCATGTTGCTTCCTGCAAATCTGCCTGCTGAACGTTCCTTCTTTGTGCCAGCAAGTCCCGTCAAGAGACGGTCATACATTCATTTGGGAATCATAGCTGTGACTACTTTAAAAATATGAGACAGAAATGTGGGCACTGCAGACGTTAACATGTGCCTAGATGCGTGAAAAGGATTGGGGACACAGACATGTTTAAAAAATAAAAGAAACATAAAACGTTACATGCGAAATGCAAGAAACAACTGTAGCTCATCGGAAGCCCATTCATGTCTTCTAGTGTGCGTTTTCTTAATAACTAATTTATAGTGATTTCAAAGTAGCTGTTAGACCCTTTGTAGAAATTGTGTCCCTATCTTGTGTGGGTTACAGTTCACAGACATCATGTATTATTAAGAAAACACACAGCAGAAGACATGAATGGGCTTACGATGAGCTACAGTTGTTTCCTGCAGTTCGTATGCTTTCCATAGCAGCCATGACAGTGAAAGTATGCATCTGTAACGCACGCAAATCGGGAAGAGGATTTTTTCCAATTCCTCTTTTCCTGAAAGTAATGCAACTGTTTTCCTCAACAATAAGGACTTTGAATAGCCCCTTTCAGTGTTTCATGCTCTTTGTAACAGTTCAGGTTTATCACATTGGCAAGCAACAATATCTGGTTGCGATAATATGTAAGTACTTTTTAGTCTTTCATGATAACTTAAATTTTCACAGCCATGGATGCCTTTGGCCTATTTCCAGTGTACTCTTTCCAGTTTACTCATCTTAGTTTTCTTACAAAGTTTCCATATTGTTATTCCATGCTCATGTTTGGGTCTAATGTAACTAACAAGCAATGACTTCATCATTTCTGATTTCCTAGACTTTATAAATCTTTTTATACAACCTATGGTTTTCTAACTAGCAATAACCAATTGGTTGATATAATTAGAAAAACTCGAAGTTGGATTTATCTTTATACCAGCCCTTAAATGAAGGTACAGTTTCAGTCACTGTATGCTGCATTAAATATTCACCTTTCAGTTTATGTCTCCAAAATCTCATATGCCTAGTTTTTGATGTATTTATCAACATATTATTCTGCTATACCTAAATGGTCAATTTTTTTCAAGTTCTTTTGTACACATGCGCTATCTGTAACACATACAGTATATTTATCCAATTTCAAGTCATCTGCATATATATGATAGAACACCTCAGATGAAAAAGATAGATCTGAAAGATACAATCTAAACAAATATGAGCCTAAGACAGAGCCTTGAGAAGCCACCCTGACAGTAACTAAGGATTTCACCTGTCCTGTTGCTGTATGATACTTGCTGTCAATTTTGTCAAGAGTAAATCATACATAGTTATTATAATTTATTGATCAGTGTGTTATGTATTACCCTATCAAATGCTGAAGTTAAATCTATGTAAATTACATCACAAATTTGCATTCATAGCTGTTATTTAATGTTATAGAACATCATGTTACATACAGGTGATTTGTGTCTTTTGGCTTTTCCCGGTTAGGGGTTGCCACAGCGGAACTCTGGTCCGCTAATGATTGGCAGTTGATTTTTACGTACCGGCTTGCCAGGCCTGATGCACAACCTTCAACGAAGGTACGCCCATTCATGCATGTCTCCACACAGAAGACACTCTAGCTGAGAATCAAACCGGACAGTGTCTTACTGTGAGGCGACAACGCTACCGCAGCACCACCACCGCGGGTACATACAGGTGGTAATAGATCTATTTTAAACAGATGCATGCTGATATATGGTTTCAAGTCCCAACCTTTACAATTTTGACAATAACTTATCCAATACTACATTATTTTTTCCACAACAGGAAAGTCGACTTAAGGGTCTGTATGGCTCTGGGTTTGTCCTACTCCAGTTTCCCTTAAAGGCAGGTTTAATAAGTGCATGTCTCCAATCTTGAGGAATCTACCTATATTTATACAACATATTAAAAAATAGCTATAATGGTATCTCCCTTTTTAATTTCCCCAAATCTTTTGGGTTTCTAATACCATGACAGGAATGGACCCCATTCCTAAGTCAAAGTGTAATTAAAGTTCATGAAATTAGTATTGTTTCACTCTTTGATGTCAGCCAAAAGTGCTGTTCTCACCACCAGCAGTGTGCCCAGTAATGACTCCTGCAATTAGTAAAGAGTAACATGTATTTCTAGCATATCTAAATATGATTGTAGACTCTTTTTTTATAAGACTCATTGCTCCTACTACTATTGGAACTATCTGGGTATCTTTCTTCCACATTGCTCTCATTTCTGCTTGCAAATCCTGATATTTTATAACTTTGTGTCTCTCTGTACACAGGACACTGTAGTCACTGGATGTGGCAATTTCAATGATCAGTGCTACTTTTGTCTTCTTTTTTTGGACCACTATATCCAGTTTTCTAACATCTGTCTTTTGAACTGTTAGTAATGGATGATCCCATGTGATGTAGACTTCATAATTTTCTATGATGCTTTGTGGTTCATGTTTCCAGTGTTTTTCAGCCACTTCAATACCATAATGTTTGCACAATCCCCAGTGCAACAGTCTCGCCACATTATTATGCCTTTCAGTATACAGTCCTTCTGCCATTAGTATGTCGCAGCCAGCAATGTGGTGTGCAACTGTTTCCAGTTCTGTTTTACAAAACCTCCATTTGTCTGTTTCTCCCACATGTTCAATGGATTTTGTAAACTAATGTGTATGCAGCCCACTGTCTTGTGCCAATATTAACCTTTCCCGTTCCTGATCAACATGAGGTTCTTCCACAAGTTTTCATTACTTAGAACTATATTTATGCATTTTCCACATTTCTTGCCTTCTTTCTTTTGTTTTTTGGTACATTCAGTTGCTGTCTGGTTTTTATCCACTTGTGGTTTGATTTCAATTCCTGCTTGATGCTGATATGTTTCTGCTAGCCTAAGCAGGGGAGTTATCTTAGATTTATTTTCTTCATGTTTCAAAACTTTCACTATATTTGGGTCTTGTGCGGTCAGCAGATATGTGTGGGGTCTCACGATAGTAGATCTGTAAATGCAATCAATTTCAAGGAAGCCCATCCCTCCTTCAGAACGAGGAATATATAATCTTGGCATGCATTGATTTTTATAAATCATTTTGGTGAACATGAAGCATCCTTCTTGTTTGCCTATCTAATCTATCCAACACATTTTGGGGCCAATCACTCCAAGTCTGTAAGTTAGGATAGGAGGAGCAAATTGGTTTATAGCTTGGATTTTGCTCCTAAATGTCAGCACTGTTTTCAGGATTAATTTAAGTCTTCTAAAGTACACCTTACTAAGTTCATTTGTACATGTTTTATTGTCGATCCTTCATCAATTTCCAAATATTTATATACTCCCTCTTGTTCAAGTTCTTTTGTATCACATTCTTGTCCCAAACTGATGTTTTCTTGCTGCTGCAGTTTTCCTGCTTTAAAGGTTGCTTTTGCACATTTATCAAGACCAAATGACATCATCTGAAAAAGTTTTGACAACTTGCAGTTGTACTTTCAGTTCCTCATCTAATAAGCTACACAGTTTCAAATTGTCGACTAAGAGAAGATGAGAAGTCTTTACACTTTGTTGTTTCTAGGAGCCAAATTATAGCCATGGCCTAAGCTAAGTAGACAGCTTAATGGGTTAAGGGCAAGGCAGAATAACAGTGGTGACAGAGAGTCACTCTGGAATATCCCCCTTTGAATTTTTATCCCTGGAATAATAATTTGTCCTTTATCATGGCTTAATTGCAAAGTGGTCTGCCACTGTTTCATAGTCACTGTAATGTAGTTGGTTAGTGTAGGATGTATCTTATACATTTTTAAGCACTCTTTTATCCATGAATGTGGGATACCATCAAATGCTTTTCAGTCCATGCCATACTTAAATTTTTCCCCTTTTTACAGTTCTCCGCTTTGACTTTATTTAACAGCAATGATCCTTTGTTCCATATGAGTTTCTTTTTTTGCCGTTTCATTCTATTGCCATATTTGAGTTTTCTTCTAAATAACTATAGACTCTGTCGGCATCAATTCCAGTGTATAGTTTATATGTTGTTGGAAGGCATGTTACTGGTCTTTAATTTTTAGGGTAGCTTGCAGGTTCACTCTTAAGTAAGAACATTGTTTTTCCTGTTGTTAGCCAGGTTGGTGTCTGTTTGAGGTGCACATATGACTAGTTCGTATTCATGGCTAAATCTTCATGCATAGATGTTAATACTTTTAATCAGAAATTAGGTATTCCATCTGGGTCTGTGTTTTTTCAATTTGAGGTTTTTCTTAACTTTGTTTCAATCTTTTTGGCTGTCACTTCATCCCATCATGTACCTTTAAACCTCTTATTCTTTCTTTTACTTCTTTTATTCATTTAACATCTTTGTTATGTTCCACAGGATCTTCATAGATACATTTCCAAAATATATGTATTTCTTCTTTTTTTCCCTTTACCTTGTTTTCCAGTTCTCTTTAAAACATTTTTTGGGTCATCAATAAATTGCTTATTTAGTACTTTTCCTTTATATTTATCTGCATATCTTCTATGTTTTTTTCGCCTATGCTGAGATTTTTAGTTTATCTGCGACAGTACATGATCCTGATCTGTTCTAATACTGAGCATTGCTTTTATCATGTCTATCTTTCTATATTTTTGTTGATCTGTTCCCCTCTTCCATACTCTTCTAACAGTGACACTTCCTGTCTTAGTTGCTGTATAGTTTTCTCTATTTGTACTTCCATGATGGTATTCGATTTCTCCCCTCTCTCTCCCAGACTACCCCGTGTTCTTGTGATAGAACTTTATCAGTTATTAATTTAGCTGCACAGTAATATAGCCTGTTTACTTCTGTTATATCACATGGATCTCTATGGACAGTCCTAATTATTGTGTTCATTTGTTTTATCAGACTTCTGACCTTTTGGGTTTTATTGACCTTCTGCAGTCTATTTCTGTTATTGATCTTAATATGTCTATCTCTATTAAGTCAAGCAATTTTTCTCTTAGCTCGTTTTCTTCTAAACTGAGGGCACATTTGTTGTTTTCCATTTCCTGTGGAGATTCTATAGAAAGTTCTGTTACACCTTCCTGTGGCACATTCTCTTCGATTTAATCCTGTGCCATCACTTGCTCTGTCATATGAGAACTCACTGGCCTATCACTCCTAAACATTAACTGTGTCAGAACTTCCACAGTTTCCTGTTCCTTCCCTTGCCGTCCAGCTTCAAGTGAATGTTTATACTCATTTCATTTAGAAGGATCCAAAATATCTTCATATGGCACTTGAACAATTGCTTCCCGTTCCACTGGTTTCCTCTTAATTTGGAGTTCTATTGTACTATCCTTTTGTGCTGCTTTCTGAATTAGATTTTCTGCACTGAATCCTTCACTTTGGAGGTATTCATAACCTCAGTTTCTATTTCTTTAACTCCTCCATTACCGACCTCCTTTTCTTCTTTTCCTCTTTGTCTTCTTATTTTTTGTATTGTAAAGTTTTCCATGTCCGGATTCCTCTGCCTGTATTTCTCTTTAGATATCTTTGGTGCTGCTCTTTTTCTGTCGATTAGTTTTGCTTTCTCCTTTGCATAGATATTACACCATATTAACTCTCTTTCCCATGTCCATATTTCTTCTTCGGACGTCTCCTGATCTTCCTGTTTCTCCTTACTTTGGGGATTCATTCCATCATGCTATGATGTAACCTGTGTTAGCCGTTCTATATCAAATCCTTCACTTCACAGGCACTCCATAACTTAAACTTCTATTTTTTTAACTTCTACTTTTTTAATCTACTTTTCTACATTCCCACTTTGTGATATTATTTTTTTTTTATTGTGAAATTTTTCTTGTCTGGATGCCTTTGCCTATATTTCTATTCGAATATCTTTGGGGCTCCCTTCTTTATGTTGATTAATTTGGCTTTGGCCTTTGCATAAATATTACACCACATCAAATCTTTCTTTCTTTCCCATGCCCATATTTCTTTTTTATACTTTTCAAAAATATCTAGGTTTTGTTTATATTTTTTCACTTCCTCAGATGCTTCTTTTTCCAAACAGATCAAAGTTTCTTGGTCTATATACTGTTTTTCAAAAATCTGTTGTTTTAATTACCACACATTTTTATTTGAAGCTTCTGACAGTTTTTTTTTTGTGGAAGTATTTTTCTTTCCTCTAATTTCTCTCTTGATGTTTTTTTGTATATCTTGTGTCTGGAATTTCTGGACTTTTTGCATAATAGTAACAATACATAATTTCATTCTTATCCTCAATAGTCCACTCTGTCGTCTTTATGGCTCTTTTTGGCCTATCAGTTTTTGTGATTTTTGTGGACTGCTACTTCCTTCTACAACAGGGGGGGCATCCTCCCCTGGCCTTACCCTGTTTCCATATTTTGAGGATTCTACACTGTCATTTTTTCCAGTCCTGGCACCAGTGCACCTGCCAGGATTGGGCACTTTTTTATCCTGGGTCTTGTGCACCCAGCTATCTTTTTTATTTGACCTACTTCTGTCTGTGATATATGCTATATAAATACAGTCTATATACCAGTGTCGCCCTGATGAGATTTTGTAGAAAACAGGGTCCACCTCCTGAAGGTACTCACCAAGACTTGAGGATGAATTGAGTTTCAGCACTACTACTCTCCTTTTCTTGCTGACTTTTCATCTCTTTATTCAGACCCCGCATATACTGTACATTCTTGCTGAAGTATTCTCAGGTCATAATTACTAATTCCATCTCCTCCTTGTGCTTTGTTTGGATCCAGTTTGCATAGCTTTTTCAATATAATCCAATTTGATTTCAGTATAAGAGGTTATTTGGATGTCCCTTGGAAAACTTATCACCACCTTTGGGGAGCCAAACTGTTTTGCTTAAGGTTTTGTAAATATATCTGTAATCTGTTGTGTCAGAGAATAAATTAGAATCTACACACAGTTTATCAATTTCCTTATCTTTATTCCTTCCACATCTTGTGTATCTATAAAATGGTTTCCTATTAAGCTCAATATCTTTATATAAATTTTCTTGATCTTGTCTCACACTATGCTTAATTTGTTTATCCAGCTCATTTATTTCAGTTTTCAAAAGTTGTTTGGAAATACATATTGTAGCAACTTTTTAAGTTTAAAAATAGCAATATTAAAAATGTGTCCCTGTTTTTGGGCCTTTGTCCCCCATTATTTTTGGCTTTGTCCAGATTTCATGAGTGAAGAGGTTGTGAGCTATGCACAGTACAGTAGCAGTGCTGTTCTAGTATGAAATATAGTGTTCTGTGGATATTCCCACTACTTATCCACTTTGTTTTTTGGTCTTTTGATGTGCATTCCAGTGTTATCCCTTGACTGTTGTATCCGTAATTGGCTTTCAGATGCTTTGCACAGTCAGGTCCCGTGAAATTAGCACTGTGTAGATCTGAAGTTGCTTTTTCCAACTAAAGCTTGTTAAGAGTGGCATCCTCTACCCATGCTTGAATCTCTGTGAGATATAAATGTTCTCCTGCAAACTAACCTAATATAACCTGACTTGTTTGCAGTCTTCAGACCTTTCTTCTGCCAATAAGCTACAAAATATTTTTCCTCATAAGTGGTATTCCTTGTAATAAATGTATGGCATTTGAAGCATTATGCTGACACTGTAAGTCTTCTGTTAGTTGTAAAGTATTAGTACTTTTGTCCCTCGCCAAATTAAGAACTGCATTTTATCGAATGTCTTAGAAGTTCTGTCTGTATTATGGAGATCTTTTTACACTTACAGACCTGCTTTTGAATTGTGCTATTGTCCGTTTAAGAAAAAATACAGACAAGTTATCAACACTACTTTTGGTTAACATCACTAGAAACAAGCACAATGTTTACACCGTATAATGACAAAGTCATAACGCCTGCTAAAATAATAAAATGCAGCACATGAGAATATACTAATGCAGTGGTAGAGACACATCAGAATACAAAACAAACAAAAAAGAAAAATTAATTAAGAGACAAGGGACAATGACAATTACATGGATCGTGCTATCCCAAACAGAAGCAAGATGCTATCCTCCAAGAAAGGAAGCCAATCTGGAGCTCCCCTGCCATAAACAAACCCTACAACAGAAGGAAGAAATTGTTGCAAAAGAGAGTAAAATCCCATGAATGGAGGAGCTCCCTGGTCAGCCTCAGCAAGAAGCTGAGATCCCTTATAAGATCCTCCAAAGCTAGCTATGAAAACAAGATTGCCACTGATTCTAAGGACAACCACAAAGCATTCTATAGCTATGTCAAGAATCTCAATGGCAACACCCAGATCTGCTCTGAGTTACAGCACAATGGCACAAAAATTACAGAACCAACTGATATTGCCAACATCCTGGCAGATAGGTTGAGTGCTAACTTTACCCCCCTCTCACCCCCTAAAGGGCCCATATCTATACAGAAAGAATGCAGAGTCACAGGTAAGAGCAGCACTCTCTAAAGCCAAAAACACAGCATCCATGGGACCGGACAACATCCCAGGCTGCATTTTACACAAACTTCAGAACGAACTGGCTCCCCACCTAAGCACCATGTTCAATCATAGCCTCACGTCAGGCTTTGTGCCCACTGAATGGCGCACAGCAACAGTTATCCCACTTCACAAAGGGGGAGCCACCACTAATCCTGGGAACTATCGCCCTATTAGCCTGATGAGCCTGGTCTTCAAGGCCATGGAACATATAATCATGGAATTCATAAACAAAGACATTGGTAACCTCTAAACTCTGGACCCCACCTAGTTCGGGTTTGTGAAAGGCAGATCTTGCCTCCTGAACCTGGTCAACTTCTTTGAGGCAGTCACCAAAGCCGTAGATGAGGGTAAGGTGGTTCACACAGCCTATCTTGACCTCGCCAAGGCTTTCAACACCATCCCCCATTCTAGAATTATATCTAAACTCACTAAACTAGGTATAAATCCCTATGTCACAAGATGGGCTGCCAACTGGCTCACTGACAGAACCCACACTGTAAAAGTTGCAGACTCCAAATCTGACTTCAAACCAGTGACAAGTGGAGTACCACAGGGTTCAGTCCTGGGACCTCTCCTGTTTGGTATATACTTCTCTGAAGTACAGGCTAACGAAGTTTGCAGATGACTGCAAACTAGGAGCTATAGTAGATTCCCCAAATGATGTGGACATCCTACAGAGGGGCCTCACTGAGACAGATGCCTGGTGTCAGAGCCATGGCCTCAAGCTCAGTGCCAAAAAGTGCATTATCCCCTTTGGTAAAAACAATCTACCCATGAGCTACCACATAGGCAGCAGTCTTCTTAGCACTGAATGTGTGATACGAGACCTTGGGACCCAGGTGGATAGTAGTCTCTCCTTTGATAATCACATTGCCACAGTAGGCAGGAAATCCTTCTACATGGCACACCTCATCACAAAAGGGTTCTCATCCAGGAAAAAAGAGGTCATTGTTATCCTCTAATCAACACTCATTAGACCCATTATAGAGTACAACGCCCCTTTTGGAATGTACCTCACAAGACATCTGCAGCAGCTGGAAAGGCCACAGAAGTACCTCACAAAGAGAGTTACTGGCATCAAACAGATGCCCTACACTGATCGTCTCAAAAATCTCCAGCTATACTCTGTAGCATATCACCTACTCTGAGGTGATCTCTGCCTAACATATAAAGCTATGTCAAACCCAGAGCTGTTGGACATGCTACACCTAAAGAAATCCCAATCCCTCCGAGCTACACACTCTAGGGACCTAAACCTTGTCACCACAATAAACAGGATTTGCTGGAGGGATAGATTTCTGGCCCAGAGACGTCCCATACTCTGGAACAGGCTACCCATCTATGTCAAGCAAAGTTCCTGATTAACACTCTTCAAGAAAAATCTTGATGAGTGGATGGGAAATAGGAAATACACCCCGGGATCACTTCTGTGGCTCTGCTCGACAGGGGCACAGGAAATTAACTTTCTTGGGTTGGTGTAAGCCAGGGAACTTTATTGGCTAGGCTTACTTAGGCCCTTGGGCCGATAGCCTAGTACCTACCTGTGAACCAATGAATTAACCTATTTACATATGAAACTGTGACAGACCTGAAGAGGTAAGAGCTGATAGTTAAGGGGTGATTAAAACAAATTTAGACATACAAGTCAGTGATAAGCTGCAGTATTAACTTTTAACCATAAAAGCAGTATGACTTTGTGACTCCAGCACTGAAGTTGGGAGGATGTTTTGAAACCTGGATCCACATTAGTGAAAACAATGAACTAAAATCCCTTTATTCAGTCATCATTTAAGATATGGTTTTAAAGGTCATACACTAACTGCTACACATCCCTAGCACAGTTTACACTAACAGGATTACTAAAGAAGACAAGTCTTGCTTATGCCAGGTGACATGGTTCAGGATACTGGGTCTGGGCACTGAAGAATTTTAGTGCTTTTATCAAGGTTCAGATAGCAGCATGGGCACGGAGGTGGGGACTGGTTAGTGGGAGGAGGATGGGAGTGAGTATCTGATGTCAGCGCAACCATCCTGGGGGGAGGGGGGTTGTCTAGCCTCACTGCAGTAGCACCATTAAGAGCCGGACAAGCTGCAAGGGATGTACAGTGCACCTCACGTTGGCCACAGTTGTGGTGCTGTCAAGGCTGCTATAGGGTGAGAGGAGGTCAGGGCACATTTCTTGGCAGTAGTATGATGCTACACCAGTCTCCTCAATCTCTTCACCAGCCTTGGATGTGAATCGTTTTGAGACTAAGGGAGGCTAAGGCGGATCCGCTAGACCTAGTGACCAAGGAGAGGAGCTGGTAGATGGTTAAGGAAAGGGGAAATATAGAAAATATATATATGTAGTGCTTTTAAGGACAACTTTTCAGAAACACAAAAAAATTCCCCAAATAATGTTGACATGATGAAGGAATTATATAAATACTGGTGCCTCACTATTCCCCTTCACATGTTTGTGTCTGGCGCAGTAGTGTTTGAAGAGCTAGTGGACCACCCCATGGACTGTCAACAACATACCAGTTTGTCAGTTTATATCACTTCAAGAATGAATTTAGTTGTGCTGTTGATATACCGTTATTTAGATGGTACAAGAAGCTAAGGTCAGTTTTTAATGTTTGAATTAGCATTTTACAAAGGCTTTTATAATTCAGTGATCCTTATTATAAGAAATAGGAATTCTTCTGCATTCTAGTCAACATTTATCTATGAATAAAACAGATTCATAGGAACTGCTGTCTAGAAGAAATGGAGATTAAGTGCTATGCTGCATTTTGTTGTAAAAACTTAGAAACATAATGGTAATTTATAAAATCAACATGATTCATTCTGAACTGGTAATATTTGAGATTGAAAAAAAGTAATTCCAAAACAAATTAAAAACATTTTTCTACATCATATTTCTAAGTTTCAACTTTGTTTCCATTCAGATTTGTGGAGAGAATGAAATTTGTGAAAAGTATTGACAGACTGGATTCTGCAGCTATACATATTCAAATTATTAGAAACATTGTGCTATATCTATAGAAAACGTGTTTTCCCATGTATTGCATTCCTGTGGCATATTTCTTTGTATTCTTTCTGTGCTTTCTTTGTTAAATATTCAGTGCTTCATTAAATTATTCTGCAGGTCCAAGTGCAATACCCCACACTGATATACCAAATAAACCAAAACCAACTAATTCACTTCCAAAAGGAGCAGGAATACAGGGTAATGGCAGCTACTTACACATTCACTTGTTTCACCTAACTTTTGCTTAATGAATTAAGAACCATTTCCATTTCAGCTGCAGTATGTCCAACTATACTAATAAGTTTTATATCTTGTGTCTGTACCTCTTGCTTCTGCACTTGTCAAAATGTTGTCACTCTTTTTATTTATTTGTATTCACTTTGTTTTGTCAGTAGCCATGGTACAGTTGGGCAGAAGACCATATTCAGGGAGGCCTGGGGAGAAACTCTTTTGTCAGTTGCTTAGGTTTACAAAGAGATTCACTTTATACAACCAACAACTTAAAATACAGTGAACTTATGCTTATTATTACAGTACTAAATTTGGAATTTTCAATGTACATTGAGTACTGGAGTAATAAATAGATGTCTTTGCTTGATGTATGCAGAATTGTCTAAAATTGACAATCTGCATCTCATTTTGTTAAGCATACTAAAGGAATTTTGTGTGATTCACTTTTGAAGTTTCGGCTAGCAGTCTATAAAGAAGGAATGCTGTAGTTGTGGTTACCGGCTCAGAGATATGTCAATGCAAGTTTGCTTACAGTGGACTTAGGATTTTTCCTTTTCCTCACTGTCTCAGTGTAGGTATATTAAAATAGTGGATGTGGAATGAAAACAACCCCCCCCAAAAGACATTGAAAATTTATTAAAAATAACATAAAACAAAGTTCATGTAGTATTAGGTGGACGGTATTTGGTGTATTGGAAATTTGAATTAGAGTATGTAGTAATAGAGATGGATATAAATATTACTATAAATATAGATGTGTGTAAATATACATGTATATATATGGTTCTAGGTTATAACACCGACAGCACACAACATCGACAACGACATCACCGACACCACATCATCGACAGTTCACAAACACAACACCGCACACACTCAACACATCATCACAACAACCAATAAACAAAACACATTCCCTGACCAAAAACCACACACACAACACAAGCACACCTAAATCCTAACAAACAAACACTAAACCTTACATACACAACTATCCACAACCCTAACCGAAACCCTAACCCTAAGGTCCGTCACTATCGCACACTAGCCTAACCGCCTAACCTAACTCACTTAACCCGCCCTAACCCAAAAAATTCACTACTGCACCCTTACATAACCCTAACTCCTTAACCCTAACCCTAACTCACTTAACCCTAACTCACTTAACTCCCTACCCCTACAGACCGTCAACATCGCACACTTACCTTACTCGCACCCTAACGTCCGTCACTACCGCATACTTACACATCCTTTCCCCATCTCGGTGTTCTCCGCGTCGGTGTTTTCGTCCGTTGATCTTCTGGCGTCGGTGGTTTCGCTGTCGGTCTTCTCATCTGTCGACGTTGTAACCCAGACCCATATATATATATATATATATATATATATATATATATATATATATATACATATATATATATATATATATATATATATATATATATATACATATATATATACATATATTTACATGCCTATACATACACATTTTATATATATATATATATATATATATATATATATATATATATATATATAAAATATAATATATATATATTATATATATACATATATATATGTGTCAGTATATATATATATATATATATATATATATATATATACATATATACACGCATAGGCATATTTAAAGTAAGTTCCATAGGTTCTGTCATACACTTAAAAAAACATTTGCAGGATATTATACAGGCATATTGAATAGATAGGATAGAAGGTAACTGCATAGGAATATTACTTGATAAAAATCATTAAACTGTAGCTAAATTGATAGAAATGGTTAAACCAGTATTTATTTATTTTACTGATTTGCTTCTTTTTTGACTTGTTGAGTGATCTTATCCTACTGGTCCATTTTTGCAAACATCTAGTACTGGCAACTTATTGAAGAAAATAAGCAATGTGGCTCCCTATTGACATCTTGAGACTAGCTTTGCTGAGTCCCAAGCTACCAATAAAAAGGACTGAAATGCTGGGGAAGAGTGAATATCAATCATTGCTCTTCTCCTTTAAACTTGTTTTTTTGTAGAGAGCAATTGCTCTGCACCCCTCACTCCCACAAACTTATATATATTTGTCAGCTCTTAGAATGCTGTACCTCAGAGGAAAGGGAATAGTCTGAGAAATGGCAGTTTTGTACTTAATATATGTAAGTCGGGGTTTTTGGCTATTTGGTCTCCATATCTCAGGACTCGGCACTATGAGTCCCAAGATAAATAATTTGCATGTGTTGCTTGCAGAAAATAAGGCATACTGCAGAGTATGAACAAATAAGGTAGGCAGACATGCAACGGGCATTACCCAAGTAATCAGTTAATTTAAGGGTAGCCAAAGAATAATAAAATAAAAAGCAGAAGTAGTACAGTATAATAATGAGAATTTTTTCCTGCAGGATCGTTTTGCTTGTTCAGTCTTTTCACAGCAGAAAAACAATTGAACAAAGCTGAGATTCTACTAACACATCATTTTGTAATTTTTTTAAACTAATCAGATGTTTTTATCTAGGTGTTTCTGAATAAAGATCTGCATCTAATCTAGCTGTTAAAACTTTTTTTTTTCAAAGCTTCACCTCATCATTGTCATCAGTTCACGGCATGTTTCATGTTTTATTTTTTTTCACTCTGCTTAACGGATAGATATGGAAACAGAAACTCCATATCATATCGAGTATAAGGCTTCCTGTCACTGTTGCTCTGTACCAGTCCACGGCATGCATGCAGGTACTCATCTAAATATCCATAGAACCAGAATTCCAAATGGTAAACACAGCTTTTTCTTTCAGCTCTTACAGAAACTCCACAACAACAAAGTGACAACATTGTAATGTCTGCAAAAGATGATGTGACAAGTGCAAGCAGTTTATCTGGTAATGTCTTAAAGTACATTAGTTCCAAAATACGTCTTTGCCAAATGTATGTGTGTGCGTGCGTATACATAGACAGCAGTATGTGTGTGTGTGTGTGTGTGTGTGTGTGTGTGTGTGTGTATATATATATATATATATATATATATATATATATATATATATATATATAAAATCTATATATACAGAGAGAGAGAGGGAGATACACGCCTCTATCTATCAATCTATATATATATATATATATATATATATATATATATATATATATATATATATTGATATAATTAGATTTGTTTAATATATTTTTCTTAAGTGTCTGTATGGCTCTGGGTTTGTCCTACTCCAGTTTCCCTTAAAGGCAGGTTTAATAAGTGCATGTCTCCAATCTTGAGGAATCTACCTATATTTATACAACATATTAAAAAATAGCTATAATGGTATCTCCCTTTTTAATTTCCCCAAATCTTTTGGGTTTCTAATACCATGACAGGAATGGACCCCATTCCTAAGTCAAAGTGTAATTAAAGTTCATGAAATTAGTATTGTTTCACTCTTTGATGTCAGCCAAAAGTTCTGTTCTCACCACCAGCAGTGTGCCCAGTAATGACTCCTGCAATTAGTAAAGAGTAACATGTATTTCTAGCATATCTAAATATGATTGTAGACTCTTTTTTATAAGACTCATTGCTCCCACTACTATTGGAACTATCTGGGTATCTTTCTTCCACATTGCTCTCATTTCTGCTTGCAAATCCTGATATTTTATAACTTTGTGTCTCTCTGTACACAGGACACTGTAGTCACTGGATGTGGCAATTTCAATGATCAGTGCTACTTTTGTCTTCTTTTTTTGGACCACTATATCCAGTTTTCTAACATCTGTCTTTTGAACTGTTAGTAATGGATGATCCCATGTGATGTAGACTTCATAATTTTCTATGATGCTTTGTGGTTCATGTTTCCAGTGTTTTTCAGCCACTTCAATACCATAATGTTTGCACAATCCCCAGTGCAACAGTCTCGCCACATTATTATGCCTTTCAGTATACAGTCCTTCTGCCATTAGTATGTCGCAGCCAGCAATGTGGTGTGCAACTGTTTCCAGTTCTGTTTTACAAAACCTCCATTTGTCTGTTTCTCCCACATGTTCAATGGATTTTGTAAACTAATGTGTATGCAGCCCACTGTCTTGTGCCAATATTAACCTTTCATCTGTTGATTTGAATTCACCTCTCCTTAGCCATTTCTGCATCCGTTCCTGATCAACATGAGGTTCTTCCACAAGTTTTCATTACTTACAACTATATTTATGCATTTTCCACATTTCTTGCCTTCTCATCTAGTCCTTCACCTTATATGCTTTCTTTTGTTTTTTGGTACATTCAGTTGCTGCCTGGTTTTTATCCACTTGTGGTTTGATTTCAATTCCTGCTTGATGCTGATATGCTTCTGCTAGCCTAAGCAGGGGAGTTATCTTAGATTTATTTTCTTCATGTTTCAAAACTTTCACTATATTTGGGTCTTGTGCGGTCAGCAGATATGTGTGGAGTCCCACGATAGCAGATCTGTAAATGCAATCAATTTCAAGGAAGCCCATCCCTCCTTCAGAACGAGGAATATATAATCTTGGTATGCATTGATTTTTATAAATCATTTTAGTGAGCATGAAGCATCCTTCTTGTTTTCCTATCTAATCTATCCAACACATTTTGGGGCCAATCACTCCAAGTCTGTAAGTTAGGACAGGAGGAGCAAATTGGTTTATAGCTTGGATTTTGCTCCTAAATGTCAGCACTGTTTTCAGGATTAATTTAAGTCTTCTAAAGTACACCTTACTAAGTTCATTTGTACATGTTTTATTGTCGATCCTTCATCAATTTCCAAATATTTATATACTCCCTCTTGTTCAAGTTCTTTTGTATCACATTCTTGTCCCAAACTGATGTTTTCTTGCTGCTGCAGTTTTCCTGCTTTAAAGGTTGCTTTTGCACATTTATCAAGACCAAATGACATCATCTGAAAAAGTTTTGACAACTTGCAGTTGTACTTTCAGTTCCTCATCTGATAAGCTACACAGTTTCAAATTGTCGACTAAGAGAAGATGAGAAGTCTTTACACTTTGTTGTTTCTAGGAGCCAAATTATAGCCATGGCCTAAGCTGTTAAGTAGACAGCTTAATGGGTTAAGGGCAAGGGAGAATAACAGTGGTGACAGAGAGTCACTCTGGAATATCCCCCTTTGAATTTTTATCCCTGGAATAATAATTTGTCCTTTATCATGGCTTAATTGCAAAGTGGTCTGCCACTGTTTCATAGTCACTGTAATGTAGTTGGTCAGTGTAGGATGTATCTTATACATTTTTAAGCACTCTTTTATCCATGAATGTGGGATACCATCAAATGCTTTTCAGTCAATGGCATACTTAAATAATTTTTCCCCTTTTTACAGTTCTCCACTTTGACTTTATTTAACAGCAATGATCCTTTGTTCCATATGAGTTTCTTTTTTGCCGTTTCATTCTATTGCCATAATTGAGTTTTCTTCTAAATAACTATAGACTCTGTCGGCATCAATTCCAGTGTATAGTTTATATGTTGTTGGAAGGCATGTTACTGGTCTTTAATTTTTAGGGTAGCTTGCAGGTTCACTCTTAAGTAAGAACATTGTTTTTCCTGTTGTTAGCCAGGTTGGTGTCTGTTTGAGGTGCACATATGACTAGTTCGTATTCATGGCTAAATCTTCATGCATAGATGTTAATACTTTTAATCAGAAATTAGGATTTCCATCTGGGTCTGTGTTTTTTCAATTTGAGGTTTTTCTTAACTTTGTTTCAATCTTTTTGGCTGTCACTTCATCCCATCATGTACCTTTAAACCTCTTATTCTTTCTTTTACTTCTTTTATTCATTTAACATCTTTGTTATGTTCCACAGGATCTTCATAGATACATTTCCAAAATATATGTATTTCTTCTTTTTTTGGTGGTCTTTCAATTCCCTTTACCTTGTTTTCCAGTTCTCTTTAAAACTTTTTTTGGGTCATCAATAAATTGCTTATTTAGTACTTTTCCTTTATATTTATCTGCATATCTTCTATGTTTTTTTCGCCTATGCTGAGATTTTTAGTTTATCTGCGACAGTACATGATAGATCCTGATCTGTTCTAATACTGAGCATTGCTTTTATCATGTCTATCTTTCTATATTTTTGTTGATCTGTTCCCCTCTTCCATACTCTTCTAACAGTGACACTTCCTGTCTTAGTTGCTGTATAGTTTTCTCTATTCGTACTTCCATGATGGTATTCGATTTCTCCCCTTTCTCTCCCAGACTACCCCGTGTTCTTGTGATAGAACTTTATCAGTTATTAATTTAGCTGCACAGTAATATAGCCTGTTTACTTCTGTTATATCACATGGATCTCTATGGACAGTCCTAATTATTGTGTTCATTTGTTTTATCAGACTTCTGACCTTTTGGGTTTTATTGACCTTCTGCAGTCTATTTCTGTTATTGATCTTAATATGTCTATCTCTATTAAGTCAAGCAATTTTTCTCTTAGCTCGTTTTCTTCTAAACTGAGGGCACATTTGTTGTTTTCCATTTCCTGTGGAGATTCTATAGAAAGTTCTGTTACACCTTCCTGTGGCACATTCTCTTCGATTTCATCCTGTGCCATCACTTGCTCTGTCATATACTCACTGGCCTATCACTCCTAAACATTAACTGTGTCAGAACTTCCACAGTTTCCTGTTCCTTCCCTTGCCGTCCAGCTTCAAGTGAATGTTTATACTCATTTCCTTTGGAAGGATCCAAAATATCTTCATATGGCACTTGACCAATTGCTTCCCGTTCCACTGGTTTCCTCTTAATTTGGAGTTCTATTGTACTATCCTTTTGTGCTGCTTTCTGAATTAGATTTTCTGCACTGAATCCTTCACTTTGGAGGTATTCATAACCTCAGTTTCTATTTCTTTAACTCCTCCATTACCGACCTCCTTTTCTACTTTTCCTCTTTGTCTTCTTATTTTTTGTATTGTAAAGTTTTCCATGTCCGGATTCCTCTGCCTGTATTTCTCTTTAGATATCTTTGGTGCTGCTCTTTTTCTGTTGATTAGTTTTGCTTTCTCCTTTGCATAGATATTACACCATATTAACTCTCTTTCCCATGTCCATATTTCTTCTTCGGACGTCTCCTGATCTTCCTGTTTCTCCTTACTTTGGGGATTCATTCCATCATGCTATGATGTAACCTGTGTTAGCCGTTCTACATCAAACCCTTCACTTCACAGGCACTCCATAACTTAAACTTCTATTTTTTTTTTAACTTCTACTTTTTTAATCTACTTTTCTACATTCCCACTTTGTGATATATTTTTTTTTTATTGTGAAATTTTTCTTGTCTGGATGCCTTTGCCTGTATTTCTATTCAAATATCTTTGGGGCTGCCTTCTTTATGTTGATTAATTTGGCTTTGGCCTTTGCATAAATATTACACCACATCAAATCTTTCTTTCTTTCCCATGCCCATATTTCTTTTTTATACTTTTCAAAAATATCTAGGTTTTGTTTATATTTTTTCACTTCCTCAGATGCTTCTTTTTCCAAACAGATCAAAGTTTCTTGGTCTATATACTGTTTTTCAAAAATCTGTTGTTTTAATTACCACACATTTTTATTTGAAGCTTCTGACAGTTTTTTTTTTGTGGAAGTATTTTTCTTTCCTCTAATTTCTCTCTTGATGTTTTTTTGTATATCTTGTGTCTGGAATTTCTGGACTTTTTGCATAATAGTAACAATACATAATTTCATTCTTATCCTCAATAGTCCACTCTGTCGTCTTTATGGCTCTTTTTGGCCTATCAGTTTTTGTGATTTTTGTGGACTGCTACTTCCTTCTACAACAGGGGGGGCATCCTCCCCTGGCCTTACCCTGTTTCCATATTTTGAGGATTCTACACTGTCATTTTTTCCAGTCCTGGCACCAGTGCACCTGCCAGGATTGGGCACTTTTTTATCCTGGGTCTTGTGCACCCAGCTATCTTTTTTTATTTTTTGACCTACTTCTGTCTGTGATATATGCTATATAAATACAGTCTATATACCAGTGTCGCCCTGATGAGATTTTGTAGAAAACAGGGTCCACCTCCTGAAGGTACTCACCAAGACTTGAGGATGAATTGAGTTTCAGCACTACTACTCTCCTTTTCTTGCTGAGTTTTCATCTCTTTATTCAGACCCCGCATATACTGTACATTCTTGCTGAAGTATTCTCAGGTCATAATTACTAATTCCATCTCCTCCTTGTGCTTTGTTTGGATCCAGTTTGCATAGCTTTTTCAATATAATCCAATTTGATTTCAGTATAAGAGGTTATTTGGATGTCCCTTGGAAAACTTATCACCACCTTTGGGGAGCCAAACTGTTTTGCTTAAGGTTTTGTAAATATATCTGTAATCTGTTGTGTCAGAGAATAAATTAGAATCTACACACAGTTTATCAATTTCCTTATCTTTATTCCTTCCACATCTTGTGTATCTATAAAATGGTTTCCTATTAAGCTCAATATCTTTATATAAATTTTCTTCAAAATTTTCTTGATCTTGTCTCACACTATGCTTAATTTGTTTATCCAGCTCATTTATTTCAGTTTTCAAAAGTTGTTTGGAAATACATATTGTAGCAACTTTTTAAGTTTAAAAATAGCAATATTAAAAATGTGTCCCTGTTTTTGGGCCTTTGTCCCCCATTATTTTTGGCTTTGTCCAGATTTCATGAGTGAAGAGGTTGTGAGCTATGCACAGTACAGTAGCAGTGCTGTTCTAGTATGAAATATAGTGTTCTGTGGATATTCCCACTACTTATCCACTTTGTTTTTTGGTCTTTTGATGTGCATTCCAGTGTTATCCCTTGACTGTTGTATCCGTAATTGGCTTTCAGATGCTTTGCACAGTCAGGTCCCGTGAAATTAGCACTGTGTAGATACGAGTTGCTTTTTCCAACTAAAGCTTGCTAAGAGTGGCATCCTCTACCCATGCTTGAATCTCTGTGAGTTATAAATGTTCTCCTGCAAACTAACCTAATATAACCTGACTTGTTTGCAGTCTTCAGACCTTTCTTCTGCCAATCAGCTACAAAATATTTTTCCTCATAAGTGGTATTCCTTGTAATAAATGTATGGCATTTGAAGCATTATGCTGACACTGTAAGTCTTCTGTTAGTTGTAAAGTATTAGTACTTTTGTCCCTCGCCAAATTAAGAACTGCATTTTATCGAATGTCTTAGAAGTTCTGTCTGTATTATGGAGCTCTTTTTACACTTACAGACCTGCTTTTGAATTGTGCTATTGTCCGTTTAAGAAAAAATACAGACAAGTTATCAACACTACTTTTGGTTAACATCACTAGAAACAAGCACAATGTTTACACCGTATAATGACAAAGTCATAACGCCTGCTAAAATAATAAAATGCAGCACATGAGAATATACTAATGCAGTGGTGGAGACACATCAGAATACAAAACAAACAAAAAAGAAAAATAAATTAAGAGACAAGGGACAATGACAATTACATGGATCGTGCTATCCCAAACAGAAGCAAGATGCTATCCTCCAAAAAAAGGAAGCCAATCTGGAGCTCCCCTGCCATAAACAAACCCTACAACAGAAGGAAGAAATTGTTGCAAAAGAGAGTAAAATCCCATGAGTGGAGGAGCTCCCTGGTCAGCCTCAGCAAGAAGCTGAGATCCCTTATAAGATCCTCCAAAGCTAGCTATGAAAACAAGATTGCCACTGATTCTAAGGACAACCACAAAGCATTCTATAGCTATGTCAAGAATCTCAATGGCAACACCCAGATCTGCTCTGAGTTACAGCACAATGGCACAAAAATTACAGAACCAAGTGATATTGCCAACATCCTGGCAGATAGGTTGAGTGCTAACTTTACCCCCCCTCTCACCCCCTAAAGGGCCCATATCTATATAGAAAGAATGCAGAGTCACAGGTAAGAGCAGCACTCTCTAAAGCCAAAAACACAGCATCCATGGGACCGGACAACATCCCAGGCTGCATTTTACACAAACTTCAGAACGAACTGGCTCCCCACCTAAGCACCATGTTCAATCATAGCCTCACGTCAGGCTTTGTGCCTACTGAATGGCACACAGCAACAGTTATCCCACTTCACAAAGGGGGAGCCACCACTAATCCTGGGAACTATCGCCCTATTAGCCTGATGAGCCTGGTCTTCAAGGCCATGGAATGTATAATCATGGAATTCATAAACAAAGACATTGGTAACCTCCAAACTCTGGACCCCACCTAGTTCGGGTTTGTGAAAGGCAGATCTTGCCTCCTGAACCTGGTCAACTTCTTTGAGGCAGTCACCAAAGCCGTAGATGAGGGTAAGGTGGTTCACACAGCCTATCTTGACCTCGCCAAGGCTTTCGACACCATCCCCCATTCTAGAATTATATCTAAACTCACTAAACTAGGTATAAATCCCTATGTCACAAGATGGGCTGCCATCTGGCTCACTGACAGAACCCACACTGTAAAAGTTGCAGACTCCAAATCTGACTTCAAACCAGTGACAAGTGGAGTACCACAGGGTTCAGTCCTGGGACCTCTCCTGTTTGGTATATACTTCTCTGAAGTACAGGCTAACGAAGTTTGCAGATGACTGCAAACTAGGAGCTATAGTCGATTCCCCAAATGATGTGGACATCCTACAGAGGGGCCTCACTGAGACAGATGCCTGGTGTCAGAGCCATGGCCTCAAGCTCAGTGCCAAAAAGTGCATTATCCCCTTTGGTAAAAACAATCTACCCATGAGCTACCACATAGGCAGCAGTCTTCTTAGCACTGAATGTGTGATACGAGACCTTGGGACCCAGGTGGATAGTAGTCTCTCCTTTGATAATCACATTGCCACAGTAGGCAGGAAATCCTTCTACATGGCACACCTCATCACAAAAGGGTTCTCATCCAGGAAAAAAGAGGTCATTATTATCCTCTAATCAACACTCATTAGACCCATTATAGAGTACAACGCCCCTTTTGGAATGTACCTCACAAGACATCTGCAGCAGCTGGAAAGGCCACAGAAGTACCTCACAAAGAGAGTTACTGGCATCAAACAGATGCCCTACACTGATCGTCTCAAAAAACTCCAGCTGTACTCTGTAGCATATCACCTACTCTGATGTGATCTCTGCCTAACATATAAAGCTATGTCAAACCCAGAGCTGTTGGACATGCTACACCTAAAGAAATCCCAATCCCTCCGAGCTACACACTCTAGGGACCTAAACCTTGTCACCACAATAAACAGGATTTGCTGGAGGGATAGATTTCTGGCCCAGAGACGTCCCATACTCTGGAACAGGCTACCCATCTATGTCAAGCAAAGTTCCTGATTAACACTCTTCAAGAAAAATCTTGATGAGTGGATGGGAAATAGGACATACACCCCGGGATCACTTCTGTGGCTCTGCTCGACAGGGGCACAGGAAATTAACTTTCTTGGGTTGGTGTAAGCCAGGGAACTTTATTGGCTAGGCTTACTTAGGCCCTTGGGCCGATAGCCTAGTACCTACCTGTGAACCAATGAATTAACCTATTTACATATGAAACTGTGACAGACCTGAAGAGGTAAGAGCTGATAGTTAAGGGGTGATTAAAACAAATTTAGACATACAAGTCAGTGATAAGCTGCAGTATTAACTTTTAACCATAAAAGCAGTATGACTTTGTGACTCCAGCACTGATGTTGGGAGGATGTTTTGAAACCTGGATCCACATTAGTGAAAACAATGAACTAAAATCCCTTTATTCAGTCATCATTTAAGATATGGTTTTAAAGGTCATACACTAACTGCTACACATCCCTAGCACAGTTTACACTAACAGGATTACTAAAGAAGACAAGTCTTGCTTATGCCAGGTGACATGGTTCAGGATACTGGGTCTGGGCACTGAAGAATTTTAGTGCTTTTATCAAGGATCAGATAGCAGCATGGGCACGGAGGTGGGGACTGGTTAGTGGGAGGAGGATGGGAGTGAGTATCTGATGTCAGCGCAACCATCCTGGGGGGAGGGGGGTTGTCTAGCCTCACTGCAGTAGCACCATTAAGAGCCGGACAAGCTGCAAGCGATGTACAGTGCACCTCATGTTGGCCACAGTTGTGGTGCTGTCAAGGCTGCTATAGGGTGAGAGGAGGTCAGGGCACATTCCTTGGCAGTAGTATGATGCTACACCAGTCTCCTCAATCTCTTCACCAGCCTTGGATGTGAATCGTTTTGAGACTAAGGGAGGCTAAGGCGGATCCGCTAGACCTAGTGACCAAGGAGAGGAGCTGGTAGATGGTTAAGGAAAGGGGAAATATAGAAAATATATATATGTAGTGCTTTTAAGGACAACTTTTCAGAAACACAAAAAAATTCCCCAAATAATGTTGACATGATGAAGGAATTATATAAATACTGGTGCCTCACTATTCCCCTTCACATGTTTGTGTCTAGCGCAGTAGTGTTTGAAGAGCTAGTGGACCACCCCATGGACTGTCAACAACATACCAGTTTGTCAGTTTATATCACTTCAAGAATGAATTTAGTTGTGCTGTTGATATACCGTTATTTAGATGGTACAAGAAGCTAGGGTCAGTTTTTAATGTTTGAATTAGCATTTTACAAAGGCTTTTATAATTCAGTGATCCTTATTATAAGAAATAGGAATTCTTCTGCATTCTAGTCAACATTTATCTATGAATAAAACAGATTCATAGGAACTGCTGTCTAGAAGAAATGGAGATTAAGTGCTATGCTGCATTTTGTTGTAAAAACTTAGAAACATAATGGTAATTTATAAAATCAACATGATTCATTCTGAACTGGTAATATTTGAGAATGAAAAAAAGTCATTCCAAAACAAATTAAAAACATTTTTCTACATCATATTTCTAAGTTTCGACTTTGTTTCCATTCAGATTTGTGGAGAGAATGAAATTTGTGAAAAGTATTGACAGACTGGATTCTGCAGCTATACATATTCAAATTATTAGAAACATTGTGCTATATCTATAGAAAACGTGTTTTCCCGTGTATTGCATTCCTGTGGCATATTTCTCTGTATTCTTTCTGTGCTTTCTTTGTTAAATATTCAGTGCTTCATTAAATTATTCTGCAGGTCCAAGTGCAATACCCCACACTGATATACCAAATAAACCAAAACCAACTAATTCACTTCCAAAAGGAGCAGGAATACAGGGTAATGGCAGCTACTTACACATTCACTTGTTTCACCTAACTTTTGCTAAATGAATTAAGAACCATTTCCATTTCAGCTGCAGTATATCCAACTATACTAATAAGTTTTATATCTTGTGTCTGTACCTCTTGCTTCTGCACTTGTCAAAATGTTGTCACTCTTTTTATTTATTTGTATTCACTTTGTTTTGTCAGTAGCCATGGTACAGTTGGGCAGAAGACCATATTCAGGGAGGCCTGGGGAGAAACTCTTTTGTCAGTTGCTTAGGTTTACAAAGAGATTCACTTTATACAACCAACAACTTAAAATACAGTGAACTTATGCTTATTATTATAGTACTAAATTTGGAATTTTCAATGTACATTGAGTACTGGAGTAATAAATAGATGTCTTTGCTTGATGTATGCAGAATTGTCTAAAATTGACAATCTGCATCTCATTTTGTTAAGCATACTAAAGGAATTTTGTGTGATTCACTTTTGAAGTTTCGGCTAGCAGTCTATAAAGAAGGAATGCTGTAGTTGTGGTTACCGGCTCAGAGATATGTCAATGCAAGTTTGCTTACAGTGGACTTAGGATTTTTCCTTTTCCTCACTGTCTCAGTGTAGGTATATTAAAATAGTGGATGTGGGATGAAAACAACCCCCCCAAAAGACATTGAAAATTTATTAAAAATAACATAAAACAAAGTTCATGTAGTATTAGGTGGACTGTATTTGGTGTATTGGAAATTTGAATTAGAGTATGTAGTAATAGAGATGGATATAAATATTACTATAAATATAGATGTGTGTAAATATACATGTATATATATGGTTCTAGGTTATAACACCGACAGCACACAACATCGACAACGACATCACCGACACCACATCATCGACAGTTCACAAACACGACACCGCACACACTCAACACATCATCACAACAACCAATAAACAAAACACATTCCCTGACCAAAAACCACACACACAACACAAGCACACCTAAATCCTAACAAACAAACACTAAACCTTACATACACAACTATCCACAACCCTAACGAAACCCTAACCCTAAGGTCCGTCACTATCGCACACTAACCTAACCGCCTAACCCTAACTCACTTAACCCGCCCCTAACCCAAAAAAATTCACTACTGCACCCTTACATAACCCGCGCCCTAACCCTAACTCACTTAACCCGCCCCTAACCCAAAACATTCACTACTGTACCCTTACCTAACCCGCGCCCTAACCCTAACTCACTTAACCCACCCCTACCCCTACAGACCGTCAACATCGCACACTTACCTTACTCGCACCCTAACGTCCGTCACTACCGCATACTTACACATCCTTTCCCCATCTCGGTGTTCTCCGCGTCGGTGTTTTCATCCGTCGATCTTCTGGCGTCGGTGATTTCGCTGTCGGTCTTCTCATCTGTCGACGTTGTAACCCAGACCCATATATATATATATATATATATATATATATATATATATATATATATATATATATATATATATATATATATATATATATATATATATATATATATATATATATATATATATATATATATATATATATACATGCCTATAAATATATATATATATATATATATATATATATATATATATATGTATATATATATATATATATATATATATATATATATATAAATATATATGTATATATATATATATATATATATATATATATATATATATATATATATATATATATATATATATATATATATATACACGCATAGGCATATTTAGAGTAAGTTCCATAGGTTCTGTCATACAGTTAAAAAAACATTTGCAGGATATTATACAGGCATATTGAATAGATAGGATAGAAGGTAACTGCATAGGAACATTACTTGATAAAAATCATTAAACTGTAGCTAAATTGATAGAAATGGTTAAACCAGTATTTATTTATTTTACTGATTTGCTTCTTTTTTGACTTGTTGAGTGATCTTATCCTACTGGTCCATTTTCTGCAAACATCTAGTACTGGCAACTTATAGAAGAAAATAAGCAATGTGGCTCCCTATTGACATCTTGAGACTAGCTTTGCTGAGTCCCAAGCTACCAATAAAAAGCACTGAAATGCTGGGGAAGAGTGAATATCAAGCATTGCTCTTCTCCTTTAAACTTGTTTTTTTGTACAGAGCAATTGCTCTGCACCCCTCACTCCCACAAACTTACATATATTTGTCAGCTCTTAGAATGCTGTACCTCAGAGGAAAGGGAATAGTCTGAGAAATGGCAGTTTTGTACTTAATATATGTAAGTCGGGGTTTTTGGCTATTTGGTCTCCATATCTCAGGACTCAGCACTATGAGTCCCAAGATAAATAATTTGCATGTGTTGCTTGCAGAAAATAAGGCATACTGCAGAGTATGAACAAATAAGGTAGGCAGACATGCAACGGGCATTACCCAAGTAATCAGTTAATTTAAGGGTAGCCAAAGAACAATAAAATAAAAAGCAGAAGTAGTACACTATAATAATGAGAATTTTTTCCTGCAGGATCGTTTTGCTTGTTCAGTCTTTTCACAGCAGAAAAACAATTGAACAAAGCTGAGATTCTACTAACACATCATTTTGTAATTTTTTTAAACTAATCAGATGTTTTTATCTAGGTGTTTCTGAATAAAGATCTGCATCTAATCTAGCTGTTAAAACTTTTTTTTTTCAAAGCTTCACCTCATCATTGTCATCAGTTCACGGCATGTTTCATGTTTTATTTTTTTTCACTCTGCTTAACAGATAGATATGGAAACAGAAACTCCATATCATATCGAGTATAAGGCTTCCTGTCAATGTTGCTCTGTACCAGTCCACGGCATGCATGCAGGTACTCATCTAAATATCCGTAGAACCAGAATTCCAAATGGTAAACACAGCTTTTTCTTTCAGCTCTTACAGAAACTCCACAACAACAAAGTGACAACATTGTAATGTCTGCAAAAGATGATGTGACAAGTGCAAGCAGTTTATCTGGTAATGTCTTAAAGTACATTAGTTCCAAAATACGTCTTTGCCAAATGTATGTGTGTGCGTGCGTGTGTGCGTGTGTATACATAGACAGCAGTATGTGTGTGTGTGTGTGTGTGTGTGTGTGTGTGTGTGTGTGTGTGTGTGTGTGTGTGTGTGTGTGTGTGTGTGTGTGTGTATATATATATATATGTATATATAATCTATATATACAGAGAGAGAAAGGGAGATACACGCATCTATCTATCAATCTATGTATATATATATATATATATATATATATATATATATATATATATATATATATATATATATATTTATTGATATAATTAGATTTGTTTAATATATTTTTTGGAATCCTCTGGGGTTGAGCAGCATGTATTTGACAATAGTGGACTGAAAGTTATCCTGAAGGAATTATGTGTGCTTGAACTGCCAAGTCCTCAGATTTGCAGAAATGCCTGCAGAGAATAGCTCTTTCCAAACAGCCACAACAGCTGAGATAATTGTTTTTTCTCCATTTTACAGTGGTGTCTGTGCTTAGTATATTATATGGCTCAAGAATGGAGGGATATGAAGGTGGGCCTTCCTTTTCCTAAAGATATCATAAATATATTCAGTAGTTTTATAATGATTTTGTGTGAAACCTCTTTTCTATCTATATCTAATATGTATTTCATGTTGTTATTGTTATTGGCTAGCTTGCAAAACAGGGCAAAGGTTTTAACTATTATAATCCATTCTGTTTTGTATTTGATGAAAGACTGCTATTAGAAGTATTTAGTGCTTCTGTTTGGGAGCTGTGCGAGACATCCTTTCTGTGCCTGTCAGGATGAAACTTGTTCCCTAAACCTAATGTACATGATATCTAATTTATCACACAGCAGAATATTTATTTGTGTAAGTTTGTGTGTATGTGCCCATGCGCATATATGGCTGTGTGTGTGTGATGGAATCTTATTGATAGGATCCATGATAACTTCATAGTTTTAGACCTGTAGGTACCTTTTATTGACTTTTTAAGCTTGAAGAATATTTTACAACTGAGTTCTTTACCATTCCAGTGCATGTTTCATTACACTTTTACAACTTTACTACCTTATTACATTTTGTAATGCTGAATTTCTGCACTTTGGTCTTGTGAAACAAGGGAAATCTGCAATGGTTTGCTTATCTGTTTGCGGATAGCTTGCCTTCCCTCGTAGTTCTTGTTTGAGCCATATTGTGCAGTTTATTTTCTGCTGCATTGTGCAGCTTTGTAATTGTTTGAGTGGAGCTGTACCATGTTGCACAGCACTGTAGTAATCCACACTAGACAGTAGCCAGTGTACATCTAGCTCATTCACTCCTGTGGAGCTCTGGAGGTTTTGTACTCTAACTTCCAGTGATTGCATCCTGCGCTTTTTGACAAAACAAAGTTATGTCCTCACATTTCAAACAAATATTTATATATCCAGAGCCATAAGGGTTACTAAAAAAATTTAAATGGCATACTGTTCATTGTAAACATTTCGTTATAGTGGTGGTGGTGTTCTTTAGATTGTAGGTCTTAAACTGGCTGTTATAATTCTTAATTTTGTTGTTGTTGTGTCTTTCGGCTTTTCCCGGTTAGGGGTCGCCACAGCGGAACTCCGGTCCGCTAATGATTGGCAGCAGATTTTTACGTGCCGAGTTGCCATCTCTGACGCACAACCTTCACCGAAGGCCCACCCATTCACGCATGTCGCCACACAGAAGACGCTGTAGCTGAGAATCGAACGGGACAATGTCTTACTGTGAGGCGACAATGCTACCACAGCACCACCACCGCAGATGAAAGCACTAAATATTAATTTTGTAAAATTTTGTAAACAACTTTGAATATCTCAGTAATCTTTAAAGCTATACCAATACTGACAGCAGCATATTTTTTGTCCATCTGTGTGATGTAATATGAGGCTATGCACTTCTAGCTATGTTACTTACTTGTTGTGATATTAAGAGGAAATATAAAAATTATGGTAATATAAATAATGTATGAAGAATATTTAATATCTCTTTAGCAGCAGGAGACTGAATTCTAATTTCATTTCAGTTTTGTTGCCCATCATATAAGTTTTAAAACAAAATCTTTTGATTGCTTGTGTGTAGCATGGTTTGAGAATCAGTGCAAAGAGGTGTCAGCAGGATGTAACTATAGAATCACTTGGAGGTGTCAATAGGCTGTAATAAGCTAAGATAAAATCTCCCCTTGGAAGTAGTCCAAAAACTTGTCTTTTCCACATCCACTATTGCCTCTGACATGTACAGTTTGTCGACAGCTAAAAGTGACAGAATCCTAAAACTTTACTGTCATTGTGATTTTGTTTTCTTGATAAAAACATTGGAAATAGACAGATCCATAAATCTCACTGGTGGATGCTACACGTGCCTAATAACTTGTGACCCACTCTCCAACAATCCTAAACCCCTCTCTAAACTCATTATACCATTTGACATGACTTCTACAAACTATGGGACAATAGCTTGCACTTGCATCATCTGTTGCTAGCCTACTAGCTCTAGGTATCTTGAGATAGTGTAATAACTGCCTCATGTTCAGTAACAGCCCTTTATTGTCAGCATATCCTAAGTCTGTATGTGAGAGAGTGATTACTTACTTAAACTGTAGGCAAACTTCTCAAGCCATATGGCTGTCAGAAGTCACTTGCCACCATCACCAGAGCAACACAGCAGCAGCTGCAGTAAACTCACATATTACTAAAAAATCCTTACCAAAGCCTCAAAGATGTCTTAGGTTCTGCAGTAATGTACTCAAACATCAGCAGTACGTAAACATCTTACTTGGTAATCACACATTATGCCCTAGTAACACAACAAATGCGGTTCACCCAAGTGGGCTGCGCAAGCTATTAAGGCTATCAGGTAGTGTTACTCCATGCAACAATGTATTAGTCATACATGACTGCATAATGAAACATACTGATGTACCACTGAGCAGGCAGAGGAAGGATAGGGTGACATCTGCCTTTCAGATCCTAGAATTCATTACTTGACTAAAGACACTTAAGTCACTTTAAATCCCTTCACTACAAGTAGGCATGCAACATTGTCATTGTTGATGTAGGTATAAGTGACTTGTGTCACACCTCCTTGGAATATGTGAAGAGGGATATGTTCGAGCTCTCTGTGTTGCTGATCTTGGCAGGTAATTAATCTTGTTAATTTATTACCATCATTGTGAATATTGACATACTGTAAATAGATGATGGATTTCAAAGCTTAGCTCAAGTACTGGTGCCATTTCACAGATCTAAAGTGCGTCTTTCTGGAGGGAGATGCTTAACAGTCCTACCTGTTCAACTAGGGATAGAATGTACCACAGGGTATTAGTTTTCCACAGTTGGTATGCTTTCTTCCAGCTGATTTTCACTGGGGAATGGATGGTCATTAGGGATTTATGGACAAGAACAAAGGGACTATAGGGCTGTCACCTAGCCCAAGAATACCTGGCACCCATATCCCCAAAGCAAATGTCCCATTTGGGTGTTGTTATTTGAGCCTTTCCTCTTCCTTCTAATCCTCTCACCTGCCTAGTTTACATAATCATTAATCCTATAGGAACAGCAAAGCACACCACTAAATTCACATCTTTCAAATGTAAAACTATTCATAACCATTTTCCTGTCAGCCTTGAAAGACAAGCACATTGCTTTCCCAGAGAAATTCATGTCACTAAATTCAACTCACCACTTAACCTTGCCCTTGCCTCTGTTACTGGCCCTAGTTCTCCAACCCCCACTCACAACAGACATTTTCACACTTGACCTCCTTTGTAATGTGATTTACCCACCTGTACACATCAGGCATCAACTGTTTACCAAGGAAATCCAAGATCCACACTAGGATAAAACCAAAGCAACCATACCTACATTTATCCACCCTCCTCACAACCCTAATTTGCTTCCTGTTTATCCACAGCCACATTGAAACCAACCTCTTGTCTCCCACTTCAACCAAGCTAACACAAATAACCTTACAAATCTTTGCCATCCCCAACTAAAAGGTGCCCTGCTAAATGCAGAGAACATGAAAAACAAATTAGAACAACCTCATACACTCCTTGAAACCCACAACCCAGATTTTGTGGGTATTATTTAATCATTGGTCAAGAAGCCACCACTTCCTCAGCCATATTTACTCTTTTAATACCCAACCAGAAAGTAGAAAGGGCATAAAATATCAGTCCTCACTAAAAACAACCTCAAAAATCTCCTGCCAAGTTCAGTGCACATCTGTGATATAGACCCCAACTGTCTGACCCTCAGACTTCACCGAAGTATACACCAGTCCCTTTCTACAGCTTTTCCCTATGTTCCCCTTACAACTACCATCCCAAAACTCAAAAAACTGATATAAATACTTCTTATTGATGTTAAACCATATGACACAATAACTGTCCTGCGTGACTTTAACATCAACCACCTAAGCCCTCTGAAATTAGACACAAGAGCCATACTATCATAACCTCAAACAAGCACATGTGGTATAAAATTTGACTAGTCCAAATCCTCATTCATGGTCAGAATCTTTAATTGACTTAATTTTACCATTTTCCCAACCTGTTTTTCACAATCCACATCCTTCTTCCCATTAGTGACCACTGCATTCTTACATTTACCATGTATAGCTTCCTTACAAAATCCCCTGTATTCATCTCCTGTTGTTTCCTTTGTAATATATAATTACTACACAAAACTAATGTTGGCTCAGTAATTTGTATATTTTCTGTTACTGTTACATCATATACATATATATTTTTTCTTGAACTTTTTCTTTTCAGAATTATTAACCAAATTTAGTATATCATAATCAATCCCATTTTTCCCATTGGGGTCAAGGTGTTGCATCAACTGTCATCATCTTTCATGATTCAGTGCCACTGTTGTATTACCTTCTTAAATGGTCATACATGACTGTCACAGATCTACACATATGCAGTCCATCCACCTCTTTGCTGGACACCATTAGTTTCTTGCTTTCTTCGTACCACTCCCAAATGTTCTTCACCAGATAGTTTTTTGCTATTCTACACATGGTGCCCAAACCACAGTAATCTATTCTCTTTTCCCTATGCAATTAGCACTACAAATCTAGTATATCATCAGTGAATGATAATGTTTTTAGCATGTCATCATTATGGTGAATCCCATGGATTTCCTAATACTATTCAGTACTCCATAACAGCAATTCAGGATCAAAATTCAGAAAGGAAGGAGATCATCTGCACTCCTGTCTGTCATTTTAAGGTATCAAAGGGCAGTAAGTGCATGCATTTACACCTAATCCTTGCTGATGGATTGAGGTAGAGAGCCTTAATATACACCACAAATTTAAAGGGAAACCTAATGTTGTTTAAAAAAGTCATAAGGATGTCATTCTAATACCTACCATGGAATGTTTTTCAGCATCCAAGGAGGGGAAACCCCATGTCTAATCACAGATATCTAGCACAGTTAAGACTTGTTATCATATAAAGATGGAAAGAAGGTTGCTTACCTTCAGTGACGCCAATGTTGCCCTCACTCAGCAAGTGAAGACTGACTTCGTTCAACCTAAAGGTCAGAACTTTAACCTATATTTCTGATTCGACATATAGGGAAATGGGCCTCTACAAAGTAGCAGTTAGACAGTCCTTTACTGGTTTAATTGTCAGTGCAGTTCTGGCTTCCAGGATTCCCTTTTGTACCTTCTCCTTTCTGCTAGGTACTTGAATAAGTAACATAGGCATTCAGAAACCTCCTCAGACATTTGCTGCTACCAAAGATGGCCAGTTTCTGTAGTTAAACCAAATCCTAAAAAGACATATCTATTAGTCACCATATGGCACTGTATCAGTTTAGATATGCTACTGAGGTGTCTGATTTAAATGAGACTTGGGATGACTCATTTAATCTGGTACTATTACTAATCACATACTTGACTGACAAATACAGTGTCATCCTTATAATAAAGACATTCATATTTCTGCATTTGACTTGCCAAGATATCTCTTTGTATAATACAGATCCACATGAATGCCACATAGTAGAATTCAGCTTGCTGATAAAACTTATTAAAAACTTATAGGTTATATAGCAATATAGGAACAAAATGTCAGTCAGAGCCACTATAATCCATTTGGCTAGCTCAGCAACTGATCATGACATTTTTTCCCCAGTGTTTTTGCTGACATCTTAGTTTGCATCAAACTGAGTGCCAAACTTAGAGTATGCATGCATGCATGGTGATTGAATGCATGCATACCCCAAGTTTGCCACTTAGTGTGATGGGTATGTGAAGCTTGTTCCTCAGGCCACTCATCTTTTCCCAAAATCTTTCTTGTGTAGCACCTGCAATGACTATGGACTATGGATTACCTACATCCTGTGCAGCTGTTGTGGTCCCCAAGTGGCAAGGGAAAGCAACTCTTGTCATTCCGTGTTGAGGGAACAGGGAAAGCTTCACTGTTTAGTCGCATTGTTATGCCCATCTCTAACGAAACTGTTGCTGCCATAAATAACACTGTTGGCCCCATTTTTCCTGTCAAAAAAACCCTGAAAATGAAGCATGTATCTGTTCCTCCTCAAAGTTTCTTAGACGGGAATAATTTACTGGGTCTGGCTCAGGGTTTTATTCAGGCTGTTGAGCCTTCGTCTAAGGTGGTTTCTGTTATAAGAAAGAGGGATATCTCTTTTCCTGAAGAGATTCAAGATTCTGAATCTGGGCAAGAAGATGAAGGGCCAGATACAGGGTTTTCTCTTCAGTTTTTTTATTCAGACTCAGCGGAGAGCTCAGTTTCTGATTCTCCCTGTGGGGTTTTCTCTTTCTTCAAGACTGTTTACCAGAAAGTGTCAGTGTTTTCAGTGAAAGAACACTGAGGTTTCTCAGCAACTCAGAAAATGCTATGAACGTTTACAGAAGGAATTTCCACAACCTTCAACCATTCATCTGGTTCTGTCACTTCTGGGGGATGTGTGTGTCACCTTTGCATTTTTCAACCTGCTGCCCTGAGAAAGCCAGATAGAAAGTTCCTCAGTCGTTATGTTTTTATACACTGTTCCCAAACCTGACCCAGAAGCCACGAGTTTAGTTACTCTTACTGTGCTGAACATTTGGTTAATTCCAGATCTACTCTTTTTGACAAGGATGCTTCTGCAACCTTAATTTTCAGAATTTTTATTTGTCAGGCTCATATATTAGCATTTATTCTAATTATGAAAGTATAAGCAATGTGTTGTTTGCAGTTTCTTCTTGTGAGGAAAAATTTGCTTTAAATAATTTTAATTTCTTCCATTGTACTATTCAGTACTCATTGTTTACAGTGAGTGTATGACTCAGTTGATACCCCTTCTAGGGCTATGGTAACTGGTATTGTTTTGAAGAGGTTTGCTTGGCTGCATTCTCAGAACCACCCAGATGATGTAAACATATGAGATTTTAAATTCTCCTTTGGATTGAGAATGACCAAAAAGTGTGATAAAAGGAGTAAGGTGATATTGGGAATTTCCAAGATTTTTCAAGCTTCCTTTTCCAAATTTTCTAAGGAGTTCTCTAACCCCTAATCTTATTTTGACAAAAAAAAGTCACAACACAATGCAGGTGAGCAGACATTTAAGAAGACATCGCACGGGAGTTCCAAAATGAATTCAGGATCCCCCCAAACCAAGGACAGTCCAACAAGTTGTAACAAGTATTTAAGGGACCTTGCCTCCCACCCTGGCAGTCCCTTTTGCCTTCCAGAAAGTCTAAATCTCCAAATTTCTCTTTGGCATCAGATAGTTTCAGACAAATTAATTCTGAAGAATATTCATCAAGGTCACAGATGACAGTGGGAGGAAATCCCTCCTTTTCAGGAGGTAATTCCTCATCCACCAGATCAGACTTTATTTCCCCCTGTCCTTTACCACATCCTGTCCCAAGGAGTGATGGAACCAGTTCCTCCTTATCAGACTGGGGAAGTTTTATTCAAAAATGTTTTTAGTGCCAAAGAAGGAAAATGGTTGGAGACAGTTCTGGATCTTTCTTTCTTAAACCTGTTTGTGATAGTGCCCAAGTTCAAAATGCTGTTATTTCACATCCTGTTACCAGTTCTTCCTCATTCAAGTTTCCTGGTAACCCTAAATTCATAAGATGCTTAGCATCTCATTTCTATTAATCTAGACTTCCAATGTTTCTGAAGGTTTTCTAGATCTGGATCATGTTATCAGTTCTGGACTAGCCAATGCACTAAGAGTGTTCAGAAAGTGTCTTGATCTAGTTATAGTTCATTGCAGGATATAAAGTATCCACATTTTTCCATATTTAGATGACTAGCTTGTGTTGGCAGAGTATTTTTCAAAGTACCAGGAATCTCTCATTTGGGTGAAAGATCTGTTATGCAAGCTGGAGGTTCCATGAGAACATTCAAAAGTAGTTTTTTTTTACTCTTTCCCACAAGATTGTGCTCTTGGGCTGTCAGCTAGACAGTTCAGTTCAAAGAGTTTGTCTTCCACAGGAAATAAATAGATCTGTATCTAAATCTATTTGTAAGGTCTACCACTCAGACTTTGGTCATTCTGAAGAATACTGCAGGATTTTTGGTCTCATGGCATCTATGAGTCTCATGATACCTCTATAAATACTTCACATGAGAAAGATACAGTGCTATCTGAAGTATTTTTGGTCCCAGCACCAACTTTGTCTTTTCAAATCCCAGTGCCAGGGTTTGTCAGTAGTCAACTCACTTGATGGAGACAGCAAATATCCTTTGGTCAAGGTCTGCCCTTCTTCCTTCTTATTCTAAAGCAGTCAGCCACCATAGAGGGCTAGGATTTTGGTTGGGGAGCAGTTTAAGAAGAGCTGAAAGTGCAAAGTGTTTGGGACACCAAGGTCAGATACAAGTACATGAATACAACCTGGATAAATGGATGGGGAACAGAAAATATACCCTTGGGATTCCACCTATGTCCCTGCTAGACAGTGGCATAGGGTGCTGACTTGTTGGAACATGGGCTAAATTCTTGGCTAGGCTTGTAAGAGCCTCAGGGCTAGTAACCTAGTAACTTCCTGTGATCCTATAATCCTATTAGATGCTTGCCTGATAAAGCAACTGTCTGAATCATCTTTGGTCCCCCAGACCTCTTCAAGTTGTTGCAGACAATACCATAGTCATCAACAAGCGAGGGGGCACCAGGTCATACCCCCTTTGCAGAGTAGCCATGTTAGCTTGGGATATAGCTTCATAGCACAATCTAACTTTACATATATCCTATATTCTGTTAGAGCAAAATTGTGTGGCAGAAAGGACCAGTGCAAACCCTCATGAATGAAAACTAGATCAGGGTGTCTTCCAAGATTTGATCCATCTGTAGAGAGTTCCTCTGGTAGACCTATTTGTTCTCTTTCTGCACAATCAGCCTGCAAGATTCTGCTCCAGGACTCAATGCAAGAAGGCTTAGAAGACTGATGCCTTTTTTCCCCTTGTACAGGAATGTTCCTATATGCTTTTCTAGCCTTTCCACTGACATCCACTTCAGATTATTCAGAAGGAATCCCACAGAATCATTGCGGTGATTCCCTTCTGGTCGGTTCACCCATGGTTCTCCCTTTTGGAAATGAAGAGGGGCAGTTATCACAACCTTCATGACATAATGGATCTACTCACATAAGATCAGGGGTGATTGATATACCCTTTCTCCAATCAAATTCAACTGAGTGCCTGGATGATATAGTCTCAGTTCCCTTTAGCCACCTATTTACTGTGGACTTGCAGCAGGTTATGATGGAGACAGTAAAGCCTGCTACTAAAAGATAATATATTAGCGAGTGGAAAAGATTTTCTAGTCTGTGCCAGAAACATAACTAGCACCCACTCAGGGCTAGTTGTTCTCCGGTTTTGCAATATTTGTAAAAGTTACTATCCTATATATATAGCCTTTCTTAATCCAAAATCATGGTCCATTTATCGGCCATTTCAGCATGTCTGCCCATTGATCCTTCTCATTCAATGCTTTCTCACGTCAAATGTTTTTTAAACGGGTTTTACTTAAGAGGCCTGGAAGAAAATTGGTGGCCCTTCCTTGGATCTTAATTTTCTGACAGAGAAGCTAATAATTGCTCCATTTCAACCAGCTAACCTGGCTGATTTGAGGTTTTTAACATGAAAAATAGTTTGACTGATTGCGCTGACCTCTACAGAAAGGGTATCTGAGTTGCAAGTTCTTATGGTGAGTCAACCCAATCACATTTTCCACAAAGACAGGATTTCTTTGAGAACTAATCCTTCTTTTATGACCAAAGTGGTATCTGTGTTTACTTTAAGCCAAACTATCCATCTCTCTGTTTTCTGTGCTGCTGATGGAGGGAAATATTACTCTATACCTTGGGTATCCACAGACAGAGCAGATACTATCTTGACAGAACTAAGTCTTTCAGATCTTCGGATCAGTTCTTCATTTCTGATAAGGTAAGAAGATTGGACAACCTGTGTCAAAACAGATGGTTTCCAAATGGTTGTGTAAGACTATTACCATTTGTTATACTTACCACAACAAAACTATTTCAGGCAGGGTCAAGGCCCACTCTACTAGGGCCTTGGCTTCATTTATGGCTTTTTGGAAAAGGTTGGATTCTAGAAGTTCATAGGTTCATTGGATGTTACTAGGCTGTTGACCTGAGCGTCTTTACTAGCCTGCCAATTAAATCCCAATATAATACTAGATGAGAGATATTGTCTATGCTCAAGGTTTTTCTAGCAACGACTACCCATGTCCGGAGAAATGCCGGGGCAATCCGCAGCAGAAATTTACAGTTTCCCATCCAGTTGTCCAGGTTACATTTAAACAGGGTCATGGAGTTGCTCTGCTTGATATGGACTGGAAGCCTATTCCAGAGGAGTAGCAAACTCTGAGAGTTGTATTTGTCTCTCCAGCAGGTCCTGTTTATGTCACAGGGCAGATTGAGATCCCTGGGATGGGTGACTGTAGTCCCATTTGACTTATGGATGTGCAGCATTTCCATTAGATTTGGGTCAGAGAGAGCCCTGTAAACAAGACATAAGTTGCCTCTGAGTAGTCTATACACTACTGAGTGCAGTGCCAGTGACTTCAGTCTGCCCATATAAGACATGTGCTAGAGACCCTGAATTTTCTTAGTTAAAAATTTCTGAGGTCTCTCAAGTTGCTGCAGGTGTCTGGTACAGTATGTACCAAAGGGGGCATTATATTCAATAATAGGCCTGATGAGGGACGAGTACAAGGGAGTTATAACCTGTTTTGCTCTTGAGGTGATGCCTTTGCTAATCAGATGAGTGACGTAGAATGTCAAAGTTGAGGTCACAGTCAACTTGTGTTCCCAGGTATCTCACTGCTGAATTGGTACTTAAGGTATTATTGTTTATTTTATAACCAGCAGGGGCATTGTTTTTACCAAAGGGAATGATGATGCATTTTTTAGCATATAGTTTAAGACTATGGCTGTGGCACCAATCATTGGTCTGTGTAAGCTGCGTTTGAAGTATGCTGACATTGCTAGGGGATTCAGTGATAGCACCTATTTTGCAGGCATCCGCAAACTTGGTTAACCACGTCCCTTCTGTTTTGGCCTGGACTTCTGAGAACTATATGCTAATCAAGAGGGGGCCTAGCTTTGACCCTTGTGGGATCGCACTGGTAACAGGTCTGCTGGTAGGGGTAAAGTCTCCTACTTTGACTGAGTGTTATCAATCTGTGAGCCAGTTTGCAACCCACCTGACAACATAGGGGTTGATATTCAACTGCATTAGTTTGTCAATGATGCCTGAATTTGGGATAGTGTCGAAGGCCTTGACCAAGTCAAGTTAGGCTGTGTGCAGTGCTTTGCCCTCATCTATGGCCCTGTTCACATTCTCGAAGAAGTCCACCAGGTTTAGCAGGCATGACCTGCCCTTGACAGAGCCAGACTGGGATGGATTTAGGGTTTGGAAGTCAGCTATATCCTTATTTATGAAGTCCATGATGATTTGTTCCATTGCTTTACAGATGAGGCTGGTTAAACTTATGGAGCTATAGTTACCTGGGTCTGTTGCCGAGCCATCCTTGTGGAAGGGGATAAAAGTCACTGTTTTCCATTCAGTGGGGACAATGCCAGTACTCAGGTTATGGTTGAATAGAGTGCCTAATGGAGTAGCTAGCATTCATTTTAGAACATTAAGAATGCAGCCTGGAATGCCATCTGGTCCCATAGAGGCTGGGTTCTTAACCTTGGAGAGAGAGCATTGATGACTTGCTCTTTGTAGCGCCAGGGAGGATGAGATGATGAAGACATGGTTTGTGGTATGCTTGGGGGGGGGGGGATTTTTGCCAAACCTGTCTGCTAGCAGGTTTCAATTTCCACAAGGTCAGTGTGGGTGATGCTATCCACAATTAGTGCAACACACATCTGAGTCAAACTTTTAGGTTGCGGACATAGCTGAAGAAAGCCTTATGGTTATCCTTGGCCATGGTTGATAAATTTTTCTCATAGTTGCTCTTTGAAGATTTTATGAGTTACCTTATTTGCTTGTTTAGGGTGAGGAGGGTGCTCTTCCAGTTCTGGGATCTCACTTTTTTTATTTTTAGACAGCAGCTTCTTTCTCTTATTGTATAATTTATTAATGCTAGATGTCCACCAGGATGGTTTGTTTTTTCTTGAGGATCTTGCTTTAATCCTATCCAGCACAACTGTGTCTATACATTTGTGTATATATTTATACAGGGCATCACTGTATACCTTGGTAAAGCCATCAATGCTGTCTGTGGAAACTGGATATTGGAAGTCAATTATACCTTCCCTTAGGATGGTATAGTTAGCTTTGGTAAAGTTTTTTAGCCTTACTTTTCCTTTGGAGAGTTTTGGTGCTATTGCTACTTCAAAAATGACTGGTTTATGGTTGGATTTAACCATTGCGAGCCCTACACTTGAGGCTTTGCTTCAGTCACTCATGTTGATGAAGACCAGGTCTAGAATATTGTAGCCCTTTGTGGGGTGGTGCACTTTTTGTTCCAGGGCATTTGAGTTAACAAAGTTTGTGAACTTTTGTGAGAGTGAGTTTGGGCTCGTATAAGTTTCCCAATTAATGGAAGGATAGTTGGTGTCACCCATGACTAGGGTGATAGTTCTACCTTAATTGTCCCAACTAGGTCTTAATAATCAGTGTGGACATCTTGATTCATGGAAGGAGGCCTGAAAGGGGGGGGGGGGGTCTTACCCATGGCAATTTGGACTTGGAGTAGCTCCATAGAGTTTTTTTGTCTAACCAGTCTAGAGGTGTAATTATCTTTAATGAAGATAGATACTCCACTTCCTTTGGTTCTCACACCTTCAATTTACAGTCTGAAAGTGTGGAAGTCATTATAGCTTTGCAAGGCTGGGGTACTTTCTGCAGCCTTGAGCCTGGTTTCTGTAACTGCACAGACGTCAACATCTTCCAAGGAAAGGAGTGCTTCCATAGAGTGCAGTTTCTGATTTAAACTCCTAGTGTTTAGCAGCGTGACCCTTAGTTTCTTTGTGTTTAATATTTTTACATCAGGAATTTTATTGTTGTGATCTTGCCTAAAAAAAGGCATTATGGGGGAGGCAAGTGCCTTAGCCAGCAACTGAAAGCCTAGAGGTGCCAGGTGAAGACCATTTCTGGCAAAGCAGCATGGTCTATCCACCATGTCATCTCAGGCTGACAGGAACTGGATCCCTTTAGAATGATGCCAGAAACTAAGCCAATTATTGAAGTCAACCATTTTCTGTTTATGTTGTGGTATCATCCTAGGTGAGGGTAAAATACTGCTTAAAGCTAGGGGCATACCTACCAGGGACAACTATTCAGAGAGTTCAATCACGTCTCTCCAAATTTAGTCCAGAGAAGTATGTCTCAAGTTGTTCACACCAACATGTCTTTTCAGGGCTCAGCCTCCCTCCCTTTGTTGACATGAAAGCTCTGAAGGGAAACCTGTCTTTTTGATCAGCTCAGCTCAGCTCAAGCTGACTGATGGTTTGGGAGTGTGGAAAGTGCCCTGAAACTTTGGAAGCTGGCTGACTGTTATATCCTTGGTAGGCTATAACCTACATAGTTAAGGCTTCTTTAGCAGTGATCATTCAAACACCTACCGTTGTGGTAAGTTTACTTTCATAACTCCATTTTAGGTTTTGTATCTCTTGCACATTTCTACAATATTAACTAGAAGAGATGTCCTTGTTAATCAGTTGACTGTACCATGTGGTGATGGTTCTTGTTTTTAACTGGTGACTTATTCATACTGACTGAAGAAACTGTTAGTTGACTCTGGTCTTGGTTTCTTTGTTTGCTGATTTACAAATATACTACTTAGTTATGAGAAACTGAGTGCTGAATGTTTGTGCTGCTAAGTGGCTTCCCATTTTATCCGTGCACTTTCATTTCATATGTAGATTCCATGTACTGTTTGTGTGGTATTCGATTTATGAACATCTTCATGTATAGTTACATCTGTGTGGAAGTTGGAACATTTAAGCAGATTAAGGTGACAGCTTTGAATTGTGTTTGATTCTCATAAAATTTAAATGTGTGTTTCTGCAACTGTGTTAAAGTTGCAGTACTTTAGTAGATTACAATACAACAGAGAAATATAAAATGATAAAAGTTGTATAACTGCAGTGCTATTGGACTAAGTTATGGAACTTTTTTCTAAACAGAGATGCCAGATCAGGGGACAATGATGATTATCTAAGAAGCATAGGATGAATGGTAAGAACAGGAAGCATCCATAAAAAGAGAATGGGTGATTAGGAGCTCATCCTCAAGCTTTTATTGGCAAGCAATGATTTTTGGGCTTCCAAATAATTTTGATTAAGGAGTGCAGATTCGCTTGTGGTTTCAGTTGATGGCAAGCAGTAATCGTTAATAGATTGATGGAAAATCACTAAAGTTCCATTGGTATTAGAGTATGTAATTTCTGAGCAAAGTGCATTCATTTGTTATTTACTATATTTGACTGGATTAATAATTACTTATTTTTAATTTTCTAACTGCTGTCCTGTAAGTACCAGGCTAACTTCTAGACTGTTGTGACTAAATAAAGGTAAAGTTTTTTCTCTACCTTCTAAACATTGTGAGAGGGTGCGAAGTATGAGTTTTACTGGGACATTGCACTTTTTGCTTTTGTTGCAGCTTCATTGTTGAACATCTAAATAAGTGAAATAGAGATGAAATGTGGATTCCTTAATACACACACATTATCCCTACACTTCTGACACATAAGCTAACACTGATAAAGTACTAATTATTATTTAATGTCTAAAGTAAATTATTTTAAAATTGTAATATGCTCACTATCAGGTTATAATGTTCTCCTTTTTACAGTTACTTTGAATAAGAAAACTAGCAATATTCCAGCATACTTAACTAGATTTAGAGAATTTAAACAATGAAATAAATATATATATATTTTTTATTTTAATGAAAATTAAAACATAAATAAGGCTGTTTATGGGTTTTTGAATGGAAATAGCAGTAGGATCAGAAAATGTATCCTTTTCCACTGTAGTGCTATCTCAGAATTGGTATATATAATTTGCAAGGGGTGTGGGGGTGAAGGGGGCTTGCCCCTGCAAAAATGTAAAAAAGGTAGATTTTTTTGTGTGTGTATGTGTTTTGTTTTGGGTTTTCTTTTTTTTTTTTTTTATGCCTAAGTTTTTGGAAACTCGATCATATGGTCTCTTCAATATTTTGTTCAAGTTTCCCAAAAGTTTATCATTTAACATAGTCCAAAATATAAATAGTGTTAGAAAAATATTGACATTTTTCTTATAATGTCACATTAACATTATTAGAAAAATAGCTAATAGAACTAAACGACTTAATAAATGCAACCACATTCAGTACATTGAATGCTTAGAGAACTGAAAAGTATCAGATGCAGAAGATGTATTAGCAGATTTCAAAAATATAAAAAAGTAGCAACCAAAACAGTTGGTTAATATTGGATAAATATATTTAGTGAGACACTTCAGTAATAATATCAAAATAAGCTTTCAGAGCAAGTGTTGGTAAAAAAAACACATTTCAAAATCCATCAAAAATCAAGAAATGACAGAATTAAAAAAAAGGCTATAAAGCATTTGTTATTGATTGTTTAATACAAGGAATTTATATGTTTTTCAAAATTAAAGTCATACAGCTGCTAACTAAAGTATATAGAAATGCCCAAATTAACAGTCAGATGTCTATTTTGTTGTACTTGTTTGATGGCAACACCCATATTTACCATGCTAAAACAAGATAAGATCCAAAGTGATTGATGATCATACATACTGATTACTGTAAGAAATTCTTAATATAACATGTTTCTGTAAACAGTTAGAGATAGGCTGATGAAGTATTTACCTGTGCTAATAAAGACCAGTATGGCTTAAATATAAATAGGCAAACTTAGGATGACATCAAAAGAATAGCATTCGTTGACTACTAAAATAGTATTAATGAAGAAACAACTATTTGTAGTCCATAAATATAGAAAATATCTTTAACACTCTAAATTGGAATTGTGTGTTAATAGCTCTAGATAATTTGCTTTCATGACCGTCATTGAGTATAATGCCCTCTTTGGCCTATATCTGTCCATGCACATGCAACAACTGCAATGTCCACAGAGATGCCTTATTAAAGGGATATAAGACCTTAAAACCATGACCTTCACAGATTGACTCAAAGCGCTGTCACTATACTCAGTATCCTACAAACCACTAAGAGGTGACCTGTGTCGGGCATACAGGGCATCCTCCAACCCAGTACTAATCGATGTACTGCATATCAGCAAGTCAAACGGCATCAGAAACAGTCTTGTGCACTATCAACAGAATGGTTTGCAGGGACAGGTATATTTTGTAGAGGATACTGCTGTCTGGTACAGACTCTCGATTTACATAAAACAATGTTTATCTCTGTCTAAATTCAAACCCAACCTATATCTATGAAGTGGTAACAAAAAATTTACCCAAAGAGTTCCCCCTGCACTACTCATGGTAGGCAGCATCTAAATGCTTTATCCTATGCATGGGATACCTCAAAGTATCTATGGTATGACCCTATTTATTCTTATCAGGGGTAATATATAATTTTCGACCATGGATGGGTAAGGCCAATCTCTACCAAATGGGATAGGTTCATTTAAACACAAAAATGGAAATTGGCTAGGTTTAAAATAGCACACAAGGGCAGCTAGCTTAGTGCTTACCTATGAACCTATTATGGCTTTTTCTTCTTCTTCTTTTGGCTTTTTCCCAGTTAGGGGTCGCCACAGCGGATCACCTGTCCGCTCATGATTAGCAGTGGAGTTTTACAGTGTCGAGTTGCCAGCCCGGTGCCCAACCTTCCATGGAAGGCACACACACACACATGCACTCACACCTAGGGCCAATTTAGAGTGTCCAATTCACCTACTGCATGTCTTTCGGAAGTGGGAGGAAAACAGAGCACCTGGAGGAAACCCATGTGACCACAGGGAGGACATGCAGACTCCGCAGAGAAGGCACCCCAGCCGAGGATCGAACCAGAGAACCTCTTGCTGTAAGGCGGCAGTGCTAACCAACGAACCTATGACTGATTTATTATTATGCTAAAACTGTTATATACTTCCAACTAAACCTAAAATGGAACTTTTTTTATCAAAGGCAAAAGAATTCAAAAAAGGGTGCTAAACAAGGATGCCCTTTATCACTTCCAGTATAAGTGGATGAAGATACACCCACTGAGGATTGGGAACCCTGAATTACATTCCCTGCAAAAACAACAAAAAAACTTTTAAAGTGTTTTTGCAGTAGGGCAAGGCTATGACTGATTTATTAATTTGCTAAAACTGTCATATATCTCAAACAAAACTTATATTAAAAACTGAAATTTTAATCAAAGCCAAAATATATATAAAAAATGGGCATTAAACAAGGATGCACATCATCATCACTTTCACTATGAGTGGACAAAGATAAACCCACTGAGGATCAGACATGCCAAATTACATTCCCTAAAAAAAAAAAAAACTTTTAAAGTGTTTTTGCAGAGGGGCAAGCCCCATTGCACCCCTTGTTGTGGGGGACAAGCCCTCACACCCCCTGAACTTATAAATACCAATACCACAGTCATGCCAAATCAAAGAAGGGGAAGATTCCACCAAAAAGGATATCACTTCTGGCACAACTTGCTGCCAGTGATTTCCTATGAAGGATCTCTGATCCTCAGCAGGTTGAGTTTCAAGCAAATGAGGCTCAAGGGTTCAGTCGTTGTCCACCCATAGGTGAATGGCCCATTATCATTTATGCTGTTGGCTCTAGCTGTGGAACCATTAGCTAATTCAGTAGCAGAGAGCAAAGATACAAGAGACATTCAGACATTCAATTAAATCAAAATTATGAATCTAAACTTTCTACAGAGTTCTACTACAAGAACCTGAATCCCAAGTGGTTGAAGACCACTGTCTCAAAACTCAGAACTCAAGCTTCTTGTTGCTTGTGGAGGTTGCCACTCATGCTCGAACTTCAGTATGAGTTCAGACAAGCAACTACTGCACATTACCCTGACACGTTATTTGAGTTCAAATTAAGTAACTGTGATATCTGTGGGGAGGGAGTAAGGGGAATTTTATGTTTAGGGAGTGATCAGGGACTTTTGATTTATGGAGGGTAGTAGAGTTTTAGGGTGAAGGAGTGAGGACTTGTGTTAGAACCTGGGTGTGAAAATTAGGGTTTGAATTAGGGCTCTGGTAGGAATGTACACTTTTGTAGGGTTGGGTATTAGGAGTGTTAAGTATTTAAGAGCGTTCAGGTTGGTGGGAGTTAGAGCAATTACCTTTTCAAGCAGGTGGAAACTAGTAGGTGCATTATGAGCAAATAGAATGCGAGTATTTGTGTTAGACCAATTTTACTGTTTACGGGTGGCATCCTGTTAACTCTTAAATATATCATAATATGAATCAGTTTGAAATTATTTCAGAGTTAATATTTAATAATAATAAAACAAACTTGAGCAAAATAGTGGAAAGTCAAAACTGAGAATACAATCACCACTATCTTCAGGCACAAATAAATCCGGTCCAGCAAAGGTTTTAAAAGCTTTAATCCACTCAAAGCAAACCACGGGTATGTGCAAACACACAAAAAAACAGCAGCAGTCAATAACGCTTAACACCAAACGTTTTCGTCTTAAACTTCTTCAGTTACAACTCCATTTTAGAAATTCATACCTTATATAGGAGCCTAAAAATACAAACTGCCCAATCAGAATCAATGAATTAAAAATAATTGCTGTTTAAAGACAAATGCATGAATTTCACAATATAAATGAATGCTTTTAAGGAACTAACAACATTTCCTATATCCACACAACTTAAAACACTCTTTTAAAAAACTTAATTCGTTTGAATAAAAACTTTAAAATATAAAATTGAAATTAAAAACTGTAAACCATTTGTTAGAATGTAAAAATCAATGCTAAATTGTACATTCTCTATCATTAGTTTTCTAAAATGTACCGCCATTTAGTGACATAAAATGATATCCACAATTGTTTAAAACCTCCTAAATACATGAATGGATTTGTATGAAGACATAAAGTATACTTAAAAATTCATTTGAATTTCAGTAGACCTTAAAATTGGCAATTGTAAATGTAAAAAGATATATATATATATATATATATATATATATATATATATATATATATATATATATATATATATATATAGTTTAAAAAGTACTTGTTAGAGCTTAGCAGCTCTAAGCTTCAGCACAGGTGCTATAGACACCATGTCATTTAACCCTAGGTTTTTGCTTGCATTCAAAAGCAGTTGCCAATACAATTCTCTGTATTCAATTAGGGTTTCCCACATCCCACCCCTAGGGTTAGTGGGCACAACCTCCAATACAAAAAATTGGTAACTGGAATTCATACATTTTATGGAATGTTTACATAAGGCATTTTTTTCATTTCTCACTCTGACATCATACAGATGCTCATAAATCCGTTGTCTAAGCCTTCTCTCGCTTTTTCCAATATAAAATGATGTACATTCTTTACAAACTGCTATATAAATGATTCCCATTGTGTCACAATTGGCAAAACTATTTAAATGTAGTGTTTTATTTCTAGCCTTTAAAAATATAGACTGACCAGTTATCAGGTGTGCACAGTAGTGACACTTACCACACTTGAATAAACCTTTCTTTGGTCTAACATCTTTGATGTTGGCTTTATTATTATTATAACCACTTTCCAAAATGTTCTTGATATTTTTTCCTTTACGGTATGTAAAGGTAACTTCCTTATCAAAAATATGATTCAAGTCAGAAATTTCTGAAAAAGCTTTCCACTCTTTTGTAAAAATATTTTTAATAAATCCTGAGTGTTCATTATATGTGGTTATAAAGTCAGCCCTGTGTTGATTGGCCTTTAATTTATTCTGACTTAATATGTCTTCACTCAATTTCTTTCCAAGGATGGGTGCAAAAGGGCCTTTTCTTTTAATGTTCACTTCTTCCACAATCTTGTTAAAAAATTCCAGTGAATAACCCCTGTTGATGAAAAGGTCCCTCAAAAAATCAACACCTTCCTGAAATAAACTGTCGTCTGAGGTCATTCTACTTAAACGGACAAGCTGTCCTTTCACTACCCCCTTCTTTTGATGTATGGGGTGACAGCTAGAGAAATGTAAATAGGAATTACTAAATGTTTCCTTTCTATGTATACAAGATACAAAATTCCCATTGTTTTTCTTTATACTAACGTCCAAATATTTTAACTCCAGATGATCAAAATTGTGGGTGAACTTCAAAAAACTGGTGGTTCTGTTAAGATATTCTAGGAGTTCACAAAAATCTTTTTGACTACCCTTCCAAAAGAAACATAGATCATCGAGAAATCTAGTGTATAAGACCCAGTACACACTAAAAGGAGAGTTAAGCAAGAACTTTTCTTCCCAGTGTGACATAATAATGTTGGCATAGGTTGGGGCACAATGTGCCCCCATTGCTACACCTTTTTCCTGCTTAAAATATTCTCCTTGAAAATAAATAAAATTATTTTTCAATACAATTTCCATCAGAGTCAAGGTATTTCTAAAGTCAGTCTGGGTTAACTTCTTGCTGGAAATTAATACTTCCTCAAACCATTGTAACCCTAGTTCATGTGGAATGCAACCAAAAAGATCAACCACATCCATTGTACCAAAACTCAGATTGTCATCATATAAAGGTGGTTCCACTTTCCTTAAAAGGTCCCATGAATCTTTCAAAATATTGTCTTTGCCTTCCAAAATGTTTTGAACTTTCTGGTCTACAAATTTGGCTAGGGGGGCTGTAATTGAACCCTCAGCCGACACAATTGGTCTAAGGGGTGGATCCACTGGGTTTTTATGCACCTTTGGTATACCAAAGATGCATGGAACTTTTGGCTTATCAACTGTCAAATATTTATATGTGTCTCCGTCTAGTGACCCTTCTAGAAACATATCATAAAGCAAAACTTGAATCTTTTTATAGGCTATATTTACTTCATTAATGGACACCCTAGAATATTTGTCCTCATCGTTAAGTATAGTCATCATCTTGCCTTCGTATTGAATCGCCTCCATTACCACCACACCTCCCCCCTTATCGGGCTTCATTACCCTCAAATCTTGATTATTACTAATCTCCTTCAAAATACTTGTTTCAGCTTTTGTTAAATTGAAATGCGTATACTTAGCAGCTAACTGCATACTAATTTCATTTTCAAGTTTAAGCTCAAAGTTTTTTAGTTGAGGGTGTATGGGAGGATTGAAGGTACTGCTACGCTTTAGATTTGTTTTGTCAAAATCAGTTGATTTGCCATTAAAAAATATTTCTAAATTCTTTTTCCTAATGAAAAGTTTTATATCAACCATTAATTTAAACATGTCAACTTTTTGTTTGGGAATGAAGGTGAAGCCTTTGGAAAATAAACTAAACCAAGTCTTGTCAATTTCCACACCAGAGTAGTTAAAAATATTGAAACCTTTATAGGACCAAGTGTTGGCAGAATTGACTAAACAATCAGCTAATTCCAGTCCTGTTCCCTTCTCACTGGTGGCCTCCTCCCCCCTCCCCTTTAGTTTTTTGAATTGTAAACCACTCTGTCTTGATTTTTTAACCTCTCAGACCTTCTAAGGTCATGATTTTCTTCTCCATTTGTACAATGTTCAAAAAATTCCACACCCTCTGTTTCATCCCATTCTGAATCAATACCCTGTTCCCTGGTCCAATTACCAAATGTGTGTCTAAATGTTCTTTTAGGTTTAGGATAATGGGTCTTATTTCTATATTCATCTAAGTCTCTCTTAATCTTGCCAATCTTCCTATCTTGTACCTCTTTACATTTTTCTTCTACATTCTTAAATAACTTGTGATATTTAACTTTCTCAGCTTCTATAGAGAACATAAGGTCATTGAGAATGCATTTGTTAATCTTGTCTATGTCACCATTTAATTTTTTATTCACCTTTAATAGTGGTGATTGTATTCTTAATAATAATAAAACTAACATTATGATCATAACCTGTAAGCAGAATTATTGTTTGACTTTTAAGAATAAATAAAACTGGAAAGATGATAATAATAAAAAAGAATACTTAAAAATAAAGACTTATCTTCAGAAATAAATTAGATCTAATAATTCAAGGAAACACTGAAAGCACTATAAAAAATTAAGAAATTATTGCAGTTTGGAACAATGTTGTTTACCTTTGAAGTTAGACTAGTTCTTACAAAAATGGTGTTTTTTTTCCAAGATGTTATATGTTATACAAACTACAGCTTGCCCCCTCCAAATATCAAATAATGAAGGTAGAATATTATCTACATTCTTGTGGCATCTGACAGACCATAGATAACTTCTAAAAATCAAACCAGAACATGAGAAAGAAGGGGTTGAGTTTTCTGGATATTGAAGGTAGCCTGTAATATTAAAAAGAGTTACTTACTGGATTGCACTTGACTATAAATAAAACTTGAAAAGCTTACATCTAAATATTTGTTATAAGAAGAAAACCTAAATAACAAAGCAAAGCTTTGAAGTGATAGATAATATTTTAATGTGTGTGTGTGTGTATATATATATATATATATATATATATATATATATATATATATATATTCCTTGTTTAAATCAAATTACATGTTATATGAAAATATGGGACCCAATTACAATTGACTTGTTCTCAGTGTAAGTGACTACTTACACTGAGCCCAGTGTAAGTGACTACTTACACTGAGCCCAGATCTTCTGGAATCTGGCTCCTGGTGTAAGCCTGTTTATAGATAGGGCTGTCCTGAAGTAAGTCACTTACACTGAGAGCAAGTCTTTTGGAATCACAGAATACTTACAATGGGAGCAACTGTTTTGGAATCTGGCCAAAGATTTTGAAAAGGTGGCTCCTTGCTATCTAAGAGTTATGTATTACTACACGATTAATAGAAACAACTAATAAAAATAAAACTGTAAACTGGAAAAAGAAATATATAACTTGGTATAATTGCCTAGAAGATGCTAAATTAAAATGCTGAATATATTTTAAAGGAATTTATTTTAACAGACAGGATGGATAAATGTGCAGTCTCTAAAATAAAATATCAAATCTAAAAGCACATGGCTTCAGTGACAGCAAATTAAAAGAATTTTCAAAACATCTGAAATATTTCATAGTTTAACTTATTTGGGAAAGACATATAGATTAACAAGATCAAATCTTTGCAAACTGCTAAAAGTATTACAATACAAATATTAATGATGCATATTGGACATATATCTAAATGTGAAGATCTAAACTGTTCATTTCAACACAAATTGCTGTTATTAATATTAGTAAATAAAACATCATCTTTCTTTGGAAAATGTATACTAGGAAGTTTATGCTTAGGGCATTGTAGACATTGAATATAATAGCTAAAATAGGAAACATAATAATAATAATAATAGTAATAATGACTAGTCTTGCCAGAGATTCTCGGCTTGGGTTGGGAGGGCCTTCTGTGTGGAGTCTGCATGTCCTCCCTGCGGTCGAGTGGGCATTCGAAAGACATGCGTTGAATGGGCGTGCCTTCGTTGAAGGTTGGGTGTCGGGCTGGCAACTCGACACCATAAAAAAACCCAACTGCCAATCATTAGCGGACCAGAGTTCCACTGTGGCAACCCCTAACCGGGAAAAGCCGAAAGACAAACAAGTCTTGCCAGAGATGAAAAAAGGCACTTAAAGAAGATTGAGATCATAAGTTTGCTGATTGTTTAATAGTAAAGCATTATTGGAAAGAAATGTAATCCTTTTGTCAAGCTCTGAAGGCAAATGGATTTATTCTTTCAAAAAGTTTTATTCTATATGATATTTAAATTCCTTTGTGTATTAAAAGTATTTGTTATTCTAATGCAGTATGTATTAGCATTCTCAAGGAAAATAGTAACAATGAATGGGTGAAACATTGTAAACCAAAGTTTACTGACTTCCTTCTTCTGGTAGGAATGCTCATAACAAAGAAGAAGCAATATGAAAATCGAAAGCATCTGTCAAACTATAAATGTTAAATTGTGGCCAAAATTATAATCAATTTAGATAAACATGCCAGTGGTCCTTCCGTAAATGGTCGATTGCTAATAATAATATTTAACATGACAGTTGTTAAAATTATAAGGATAAAGGATAACTTTATTATTTAAAACATAATTAAATGATTTCATTTTGTAAATAGTTATTAGATAATTTAAGAATTTTACTTTATAAAATGTAGTTGGGAAATAATAGACTGCTTTATTATTTTTATTTTGAACTTGCTAGTTTGTATGTACAATGTATGACAGAACATTATTGATTTTTTAAATGTGTTTTCTCAACTAAAAAAGATTTGAAAAAAATTAACTATATTGTTCTGCAGCTCCAAGTACAACTGCTCATACTGAAATGCCAAGTAAACCAAAACCAACTCCTCCTCTTGCATTGCCAGAAGCAACAATGGGTAATGGCAGTAAGATTCCTGCTTTAATCTAATTGTTACTAATGCATTCAGATTCATGTCCATTTATGCTTCAGTGTTCCCATCATTACTAAGGAATAATCCTGAAATTGCTTGTGAATACGCATTGTATCTATGCTTACTGGACTATTATGAGACTTTTTTTTTAACTAACATGGTATCTGTTTGTTGCACTGACAAATAAATTCCATTATTTGAAATTCTTTTTTTCACAGACCGTCTAATCATTGTCATCTGAACAGTGGGGCTGAACTGCTATTATTTCATTTAACTTTTGTCATCACACTTTTTCATCTAGGTATCCCTTCTGACATACAAACATATCATTAAGACTTTTTTACATGCTTCACTGGATCACCAAGGCCATGATCTGCCACTTTTGACATTCCCATAACATGCTTCTTTGTATCACTCAGCATCATACTGGACCAGAATTTGACTTTGTAAATATGTTCCTTTCTTTCAGTTCATAAAGAAACTCAGCAAGAAAGTGAAAAGTCTGCATCCTCTGACAAAGATGGTGTGGCACAAGGTTTACCTGGTAATTTGTATTGTTATACTTTACAAACTCAAATGATCTTTCATTAACAATCTTTAATCATTCTACCTAATTTGTTCTTTAATAAATGCATTTCTACCATAACTGTTGTACAGCAGTTATATCCAGGCTTTCTAACTTTTGTGCAGTGCCAACCATGTCATGGAAATTGCTTTTGTAAGCTTATTGGATGAGTTTCCAAGTATAGATCTGTGACTATTACTTGAATATGCAGACAGAAGATTCCTTTGGAATAGTAATAAACATCATTCTAAATTTAAAAAGGCAATAATGATACTCATCTACTAGGCATAATAGTCACTTTGTAGTACACAATACTTTTATTTTTTAAGGAAATCACAAGAATGCTCAGAGAAATCTGTTGGAAAGAAAGGCTATCATTTTTTCCAGTGTTTTTATATTACTACTACTATCTAGTTATAGGTACTTGCCTCCTGTCCACCTCATCACACAAAGTAAATCCATCACTCATTTCCTGTTCTGGGAAGAGAAGAGTATTTGCATTGATCAGGATGTATTCTAATAGTTAAACTTAAATAACTTAAAAGTAGGAGTATCTATTACTAAAACACAGGTAAAGAGAAGACTGCAATAAACTTAACCTTGAAGATCTAGTCATTTACACACCTGCTCTTAGGCAAACGTCTGAGATGCATTTCTTCTATGTGCCATTCTGTTTGATTATTGTGGAGTCATATGGCCCTGTTTGACTGAAGTCATTGACTAGTTTTGTTCCATCACTAAAACTTTATGCTTGTACAATACCACTTAAGCTCTATTATAGATCTATCTCAAAAAGTATCACCTACAGAATTTTATATTGTGCTTACCCCACTGACAGGACTCAAGCTACCTTACTAAGAATCACCTACAGAATTTAATATTGTGCTTACCCCACTGACAAGACACAAGCCACCTTACTGACTGGACACAAGCTACCTTACTAAGTATCACCTACAGAATTTTATATTGTGCTTACTCCACTGACAAGACACAAGCTGCCTTACTGACAGGCCACAAGCTACCTTACTAAGTATCACCTACAGAATTTTATATTGTGCTTACCCCACTGACAAGACACAAGCTACCTTACTGACAGGCCACAAGCTACCTTATTAAGTATCACCTACAGAATTTTATATTGTGCTTACCCCACTGACAGGACACAAGCTACCTTACTAAGAATCACCTACAGAATTATATATTGTGCTTACCCCACTGACAGGACACAAGCTACCTTACTAAGAATCACCTACAGAATTTTATATTGTGCTTACCCCACTGACAAGACACAAGCTACCTTACTGACAGGCCACAAGCTACCTTACTAAGTATCACCTACAGAATTTTATATTGTGCTTACCCCACTGACAGGACACAAGCTACCTTACTAAGTGCCACCTACAGAATTATATATTGTGCTTACCCTACTGACAGGACAGAAGATACCTTACTAAGTATTACCTACAGAATTTTATATTGTGCTTACCCCACTGACAAGACACAAGCTACCTTACTGACAGGACACAAGCTAGCTTACTAAGTATCATCTACAGAATTTTATATGGTGCTTACCCCACTGACAGGACTCAAGCTGCCTTACTAAGAATCACCAACAGAATTTTATATTATGCTTACCCCACTGACAAGACACAAGCTACCTTACTGACAGGCCACAAGCTACCTTACTAAGTACCACTTACAGAATTTTATATTGTGCTTACCCCACTGACAGGACACAAGCTACCTTACTGTCACCTACAAAATTATATATTGTGCTTACCTGACTGACAGGACACAAGCTACCTTACTAAGTATCACCTACAGAATTTTATATTGTGCTTACCCCACTGACAAGACACAAGCTACCCTAATGACAGGACACAAGTTACCTTACTAAGTATCACTTACAGAATTGTATATTGTGCTTACCCTACTGACAGGACACAAGCTACCTTACTAAATATCACCTACAGAATTTTATATTGTGCTTACCCCACTGACAAGACACAAGCTACCTTACTAAGTATCACCTACAGAATTTTATATTGTGCTTACCCCACAGACAGGACACAAGCTACCTTACTAAGTATTATCTACAGAATTTTATATTGTACTTACCCCACTGACAGGACACAAGCTACCTTACTGATAGGATACAAATTACCTTACTAAGAATCACCTACAGAATTTTATATTGTGCCTACCCCACTGACAGGACACAAACTACCTTACTAAGTATCACCTACAGAATTGTATATTGTGCTTACCCCACTGACAGGATACAAGCTACCTTGCTAAGTGTCACCTACAAAAATATATATTGTGCTTACTGCACTGACAGGATACATTCTATCTTACTAAGTATCACCCACAGAGTTTTATGTTGTGCTTACCCAACTGACAGGATACAAGCTACCTTATCCACTGGTCCTTATACTCCATACCAGTCTTCATCATTGCTCATGTGAAGAATTAAAGGGATGTCAGTTGTATCAATGCTGAAAGGCAATGTGTCTTCTTGTAATAAAGTATTTTCACTCCTAAGTAGTTTCACAGATGTATTTGAAACTTGCATCACCCAGTTCTTGTAAAGAATTGCACTTTGAGTTTCTTTAGTCATGACTTATTTTTATTCTGCAGCTTTGAAAGAAGCAACCCAAGAACCAGCTAAACTTTTGACACCTTTCTCTGAACATCAAAGGGCAATAATTGGTAATTCTCATGATTCTATTTCATATGAGCATGCTGTATTTATAATTGACCTGCATAATTCTATATTTTCATCCTTGTTTTGCATTTCAGTAGAAAACAACATATGCTTTTATGCTTATATACTCATATCACAGTTAGGTGAGTTTCACAACTCAAAGCATCAGTTGCTTGTAATGTTGTTGCTCATTCCATATACAAGGCCACTTTGTTTGTGTTGAAGTGTACAATATGTTTTTTGGTTCAAGTAGGAAACAGACTCCTAAATAAAAGGGGTCTAGTGGACATAGTCTAGTGCAAAAATGTTTTTCATTGTTTTATTTTATTTGCTGATAAATCTGTTAGTCCTGGGTGCACATGTCATGAACAGATGTGCACTTTAGCATTATGTTTTATGCTATGTCCAGAAAAGACTGCCTATTTACCAGAGCCCCATCCTCCTTCCATTACTGAAACTGACTGGGAGGATGCAGGTGTGAATGATTTAGCCCCCCCCCCCCCCATCCATAACATGATAAACTTGTCAAAATCACATGTTATCAGGATCTACTCATCTGTTCTGCTTTCCTACCAAATCAAGAGGATCAGATATAGAAGATATAAAAGTCTTCTATTTTATTACAACCCTGAAAACCATTTAGTCTTTCCACATCTGTACAGCTGGCACAAATCGGTACAATTAAGATCATATCTCCCCACCTCATAGCTAAAATTTGTCCTTTTTCCACTTTTTATTTCTTTAAGTGGGTCCCTGTACAACTGTTCTGTATTGAATGTCTCAGACATTAGATGGATTTAATTCTGTGTGGTAATGTTTCCTCCATTTTTTTAATTCCACCCTCTATGCTGCCTAACCATTTTGGCTCCTAATTGTTCCGTCACATTACTGCCCTGAAATGTGACCCTGATATCTGTTTGTGTGGCTTCCTTGAAATGCCTGAGTTATATCTCTTGTGACTCTGTAATCATGTAACCCATAACTTTCTTTGAAGCTCCATTAACCCAACATGGAAAAGTTCAAAACTGTTGTGAGAAAGCACTGATTCAAAGTAGTAGCTATAAATGTCTGAAATAAGTACTCCTGTAGAAAAAAATAAGAATTCATATATTTACAGAACAGAATAAATAATAATACTTCATAAAACAAGACAAAAAGAAACTTAGATATAGTCAGTTTTTGCTGATTGTAGAGCTAATTATTTTCACATAACATCTCCCTATTACCTGGGTTATTGCACTTATTATGGCCATCTGCATGTCTCCTCCTTTTTGAGGGCAATACTTTTCAACAAGTCACCCCTTGACCAGACTTTGGGGAATCATCCAATTTATGATGAGGTTTTCACCCATGCTGGGCATGGAATTTTTTTGGTCAGGTCCTAATATGTCCTCTCGCAGCTGATGTATACATTCCCACTGAGCAACGGTCTGCATTGCCTTTCATATTTGCATGCTTTTGCAACCACGCACTGAGATCAGTCTACTGCAGGCCATATACCCTATTCTTCAGCAGGTTCCAGCAATGCAGCGGACCAGATTGCTTCATTTTCTGATTCTGGCCTATCAAGCTTGCACTCACATCCTTGCTGTGCCTCCACCAGTATCCCAAGTTACTAGTTAATCCCTGGCCATCTGGCTTATAGCCAAGATATTATTCTTCTGTGCCACAGAGCCTGGAATCAGAAGAAATTACTATCAAACCATCAGCAACACTTCAGTGCATCAGACCATCAGTTTGAGGAATTGTTGTTTTACAAATTTCTTGAGATGATAAAGTATCAGTATGAAAATGTACTGATTGATTAACTGATTAACTACTAGTACACAGGTGTAGGTTAGCATTGCTATATCACAAAGCTTGGTTCTCTAGTTTATTTTCCATATGTCCCTAAATATGGTGCTGTGTGATCTCCGTACACACTCAGGAGTTTTTTGCCAAGTTTCCATAGGTGTTGGTGCAATGTGCATGTGTGAGTCTGTATATATGTTTGTGTGTGTCTCTGTATGTCCATAGATTCCTTGAATGACAGCTTTCTCAACTAGAATCTGCTCCAAGCCTCATGCCCACTGTATTTTTTTTGTGCAGGGGGGGGGGGGTTCTGATTCCTATATGACCAAGAAGGAAAAGGACAAAGGTATCAGAAAATGAATGATCATATAATTTTTACAACTAGCCATTCACTGAGTTGTAACTATATACATGGCCAGTGATTTGTCCAAGACTTGCATAACATAGTTTGCTACTGTAATATACTACTTTGTGTTCCTGTATTTTTATTATTAAATTCTAAGCACCTAACTAAATTGTTCTGCAGCTCCAAATGGAACACCTCAAAGTGACATACCAAATGAATCAAAGACAACTTATACATTTGTATTGCCAGAAGAAATTTTGGGTAATGGAATTTAACACAGCTCCTACTGGCGTTGCTTAACTGTGACTAATGAATTCAAAACTGTTTCAGTATGTGTTGCACTGTGCCCATCATTATTTATGTACTTATTGAAGTTTGTTTTAATAACAACATTATTCATAATTTCACCAGCAAAATAATTCCTATTTTCTGCAAATTGTTTTCCACCAAATGTCCAGACATTGCCAATTAAATGTAGATACAATGAAAACCGGGCTAGTTCCTCACTTTCTTGGCATTTTTGTGCATCAGATGTTTTCAGTTATATGTCTATAAATTAATATTAGCCTACTAATCACAACGTTAAAGCTTTTTTTAAGCTTCACCATGCCGTGATCAATGTTTTATGGCATGTTCCACATTTTACTCCTTCATTTTGCTTAACAGATAGATATGGAAACAAAGCTCCATATCATATCATGAGTCAAGGCTTTATGTGAGTGTTGCTTCTTTCTTGCCCACAGCATGCATGCTGCCTGGTGCTCATCCATTTGTCACTGGAACCAGGATTCTATGTTATAAACACATTTCTTTCTTTCAGCTCTTACAGAAACTCCACAACAAAATGACAACCATACAACTTCTGCAAAAGATGATGTGGCAAACAGTTTACCTGGTAACTTGCATACTGTACTTTATTCCTAAAACATAACATAATTATCTTAAACAATAATGTATTACATATATATATATATATATATATATATATATATATATATATATATATATATATGTGGCTGTATGTACAGCATATGGATGTTTGCGCGTGTGTATGTGTTTGTCCCTCTGTCTGCCTTGAGTATGTTGAGAGTAAGTGCCTGCATCCCTTTTCTCTTTGATGAGATCATACTTTTAGGATCCATTATATCATCACAAGTTTAGACCTATAGGTACCGTTTATCGAATTATTTTACAACTGAGCTCTCTGCTTTTCCAGTACATGCTGCATTGCAGTTTTATAATGTTAGTACCTTATTACATTTTGTAGTGATCGATTTCTGTATATGTAATTCTGTTTCCATTTCTCAGATTGTTGAGCCTAATAAGTTGAACTCAAACACTGGACTGGGCTTTAGCATGTGTCCTGCAAGGCAGACACCTCCTACCCTCCTTGCAGTAACTGCTAAGGGAGATAATAACATGTGATAGATTGTCACCAATGAAATAACATTTAAAGAAACTAAACTTCAACCAATGCATGCACTCACACACACACACACACACACACATATATATGTATATCATTATATAATAAATGTTATATTGTATTATATCATGTTGTATTATGTGTGCACATGTATGGAGCATGTATTTCTTTGAAATGCCTGATTGTAAAATGCAGCAGAATCTTCTTCTTCTTCTTTTCCCAGTTAGGGATCGCCACAGCGAATCATCTGTCCGCTCATGATTGGCAGTGGAGTTTTATGGTGTTGAGTTGCCAGCCTGGCACCCAACCTTCCACAGAAGGCACATATATACACACACTCACACCTAGGACCAATTTAGAGTGTCCAATCCACCTACTGCATGTCTTTGGGATGTGGGAGGAAACCGGAGCACCCAGAGGAAACCCACGCGACCACAGGGAGGACATGCAGACTCCGCACAGAAGGCACCCCAGCCGACAATCGAACCGGGGAACCTCTTGCTGTGAGGCAGCAACGCTAACCGCTACACCACCGTGGCCTACAATAGGAAAAAGAATTGTGCTGTTTGCAAATGCTACAGTTAATGCAATTGCAGGCTACTTCATTGGTATGCAAGCATGGAGTTAGTACGTGTGTGTGTGTGCACGTATATACATTTCTTTCCACTGAATGCCCTTTTCACAGTAACATGTATCACTGGAAAAAATTAATTGAAGACACATATCATAAAAAAATTCACACAACTGCAGAGAAAAGAGCAAACACTACACACAGTGAATCACTACAAGCTCAGAAACTTCTAAACTTGTGGATACATGACATTATGACAGTGGGCATTAGCAATGTATAAATGATGCTCTAGACTGAACTGTCTTGTAATGATTACTACTAAGATCTTAAACCACACAAGCAGTGATTATTAATGCCCTTCTACAGTTTTCTGTGAAATGTGATTCAACGAAATGTGTTCTCAACTAAATGTGTCTGCAATGAGATTTGTGACTCACTGATAAGTATATTATGTAAAATAAATGGTAACCATATATGCGTGTGTGTGTGTGTGTGTGTGTGTGTGTGTGTGTGTGTGTGTGTGTGTGTGTGTGTGTGTATATGTATATATATATATATATATATATATATATATATATATATATATATATATATATATTGAATATACACACACACATACATATATATATATATATATATGTGTGTGTGTGTGTGTGTGTGTGTGTGTGTGCATATGCATATGTAATGGGGTACTAGGTTACGATCCAATGCAAAAGGTGCTTTCTGAAGTATTTCAGTGTGTTCTAATGTTTGTTACTTTTGCAGATCATTCTTACATTTCATTTACTTTTGGAAGTGTTTTGCTATTTTGGTGTGTGTTTGAAGTACTGGGACATCATGAAATACCATGTTTTCTACTGTTTGCTAATATACGATGTTCTGGACTTTGAGTTACGGATATGTATGTATATATATATATATATATATATATATATATATATATATATAGAGAGAGAGAGAGAGATATGTGTGTATACACATACTATTTATAATCTAAGTATCTAAGTCCATATCTATTTGTGTATATATATACATATATATATATATATATATATATATATATATTTGTGTGTGTGTGTATATATAATTTTTATATATAGATACACACACCCACACATACATACACACACACACACACACACACAGATGTAGATGCACTTAGACAAACACATATGGTTTTGTAGTATACATGAAGTACTGTGAATTTCAAACGTTAGCAATGGCACTGTTTATTCATGAATTACTGGAAATGGAGCCAGTAGAAGTAGTTGTCCACCTTAATTTATTATTATGGCAAATTAATGATGACATCTGATTTGTACAATATCTGGAATGTAAATAATAAATGAAATTAACTTGGACTTTCCCATAATGAGATATTGTTTTTTTGCAACAGTGGAATCCATATCTGTTTACAGTAATGAAAAAACACACATAGATTCATAGGTTCATAGATTAGTACTAGGCTAACTGCCCTTGCGAGCCATTTTAAGCCTAGCCAATTTGTTAATGTATAGATTTTTGTAATACAGAAATATAGTATGCAGACCCACGATTGAACAAACCCACTTAAGGACATAATGGGAATATTGTGAGATATGAAGTATATATAGAAAATTAGGTAGACCTTTTATATCAAAGAAAGTATTGTCACATAAATATGAAATGAACACAGCAAAAATTAGTGCTAATTTTTTCAGAAGGTCAAGCACCCAGCACCCTTCACATCCCATTATTTAAATTCACTTACTCCATAGTCACTCCACATCAGAGATGATCCTCTTTTTATATAAATTAAATTACCAGGACATAGAGAAATGCAGGTTGCCTCCCCTCCAAGGTACTGCAACATCAGAGTCAGGATAATTTAGTAGAAGGTGCTAAGATGAAGTCTCCTTCAAATGGATGTGCAAATAGACTTCCCTCCTTGTATCTTCATTAACAATATTGTGTTAATATTCTGCTAATAAAGGCACTGTTCATCAGGCACAGGCATTTGTTACATGAATTTTATAAAGTCAAGGTTATACTGTAGCATCACACATACAATGATTTTGTTGATTTTGATATGGTGTTCCTGTTAAATCTACTGAACTACAGTTAAGTGTAGGTTTTATAATATGATGAGTAGTTCAAAGGACTGCATCCCCACATGATAGTGCCTACTCTGGACTGTGATTGTAGTCTAGTAAATACCTTTATGATTGAATGTAACTGGCTGCAGTCAGTCAACAGAACAATATTACTCTAGTGTTACTGCAGCAGAAAATCACTGCAAGATTGAGTTTGAACAGTTCATGGGTAGCCATGATAAGAGATGAGGATCACAGATGATGTTATCTTTTCCAGTGAGACAAAGTTCTAGCCATCTTTCCACTGCTACATGTGTGTAATCCTATATGAAATAAGGCACGAAGGCACATGAGTACAAAATATTGACTAAGGTCTGTCGAATACAGCAAAATAGCCAAATACTCGATCACTCCTTCTATGGCTTCCTTCTCTGAAAATGTGCAAGAAACTATAGATAGGTAAATTTGAGTATTACTGCCATTGAATACTACCTCACACTAACATACATCCCATGCCATTTTCTTTGTCAGCTGAGGTAATAACCACCAAACAAACACATGCAAACAAATAAAAAAGAAAATGGCTTGTCAGGCTTCACAAAATGCATCTCCATGTAAAAAAATACCTTTATTTGCTACAACTAAATCTAAATGATTTTTTTCCTTTACACATGGGACTTCCTTAAAATTGTATAACACTTCTGACGTGTTTTTAAAATACGATCCACGCAACACCAATTTATTACCTAATTTTAATCAATTAATCAAAAACATCCAATAATAAATTGTTGCTGCAATAAAATATGAACTTAAAAAATGTCACATTTATATGAATAACTGCAAATAGTGGCTAATTCATCCACATATAAGTATCCTCAGTGTCTAATTCATTATGATATAGTGTGTTATATAGTTAATGAACTTACAATTGATACTGCCCATTTAAAATTCTAACCTAAACTTTATTGGCTCTGAATTTTAAAACACTGGAAATAGATGTAAAATCACTGATACCGGGTGGGTTACAGGCATTCAGCTTTAGCTGCCTAAGTTCTTTATACTGTAATTGTCTAAATCTCACCCCTACCATCACATTGTACTGTATTTATAATAAAAAACAAAAATATTTTAAAAGTGGGACACTTTATAACATGTCTATTTAGAGCATTCATTGTTATGTTTTTTTCATGTCTTACAGGTGTTCATAAATCCTTTCTTTTAGCCTTCTAGGGGTCTTCTCTACACTGCCAAGTATACCACTCCTGCAGTATCACAATTTCACAGCCCTGGGCAGAACATCTCTCGTTTCCATCTACTGTTACATAAGGAACATCCTTGATGTACCTACAATACATCTGCCACATTTTCTTAGCCAATGTTTCTGATGGCATTTGTTCACAATATCTTTTCCTTACATTACATTTTTAATGTTTTTGCTTTTAGCCAAATCTGTAGATGGAATTTCAGCTATCTTAACCTTTATAACAGGAATAAAATTTGCACTGCTAAAGTTCCTGAGGATTGAAAGAAAACAAATGCAGTACCTGGGTAAAACAGGAAAAGATCTGGGCAACTCCAAGCCTGTTGTCTAAGTGACAATAATGTGGGAAGGCATGGAGAAAATGTTGGAAATGATCTGTTGTAGCTCTTCATCAGAGGAGCTGTTGGTACATTGGCTTGATTTCTGATGCTGCTTGGAGGTAGCCCATTTGGTCCTTGTGCTTTATCCACCATAACGGCAACTAGTTCCTTATCCACCTTTTATCTGTCTGTCCTGATGCCTGTTAATTGTTCTCCACATTTTGCCCTTCCTCCTTCCTAATATAGCACCCTCCTGTTGCTTTCTGTTGTGTAGTAAGAAATAATACATTCATTCAAAATCTCTGCTTTTTCCCAGTCTTTTTTGATCACCCTTCCATTCGTGCTCAACCTGGCAAGTTCTTTCGCGTTTTGCTATGCAGCTAAGAAAACCTGTCTTTCCTGTATGGATCATTTCTGCAAAGTCCCTTTCAGTCTTTACTGCTCTTATCACTGTTGTTGCCTTTCTGCTAGCCTTCTTGTATTGTACTTTCCACCTCACCACCAGCCCCTTTTCTAGTACTTTTGAGCCCTGTCTTTTGCCCTAATTGTTAGCCTCACATTCTCATGTAAAAAACATTAGCCTTCCCCACTTTTTGGCTTTTGCTACTTACACATACTCTTGTCCAGAGCCCTGAGTGCTGCATTTCTAACCTATTTCCATTGCTTACTTTCTCCTTCAGTTTATTCCCAGACTACAAATTCATCCTTGTCCCCCGTCCACAGTATAGCATAATTCAGTCTCCTAATATACCCTCCCATCAGCTTTGCTTTTGTTTTTTTCCTGTTCTTACTATTTAAAGTATATTGGTCATTGCAGACTTAGGAAATGCTTCTGCCTGATAGCTACAAAATAGTTCTGCTGCCATATGTGTGATATGTCGTATAAGTGATTCATTGTAAATGCATTAGGGATTTTAGTGTTGACGTTTTAATATGATAAATAATTCACTTCTTGCTTTATTTATCAGATATTTCACTGTGGTCTCTAGTTTCTATCAAAAAGACAAGAGATAGGTGAACTAGTGAATCCTTAGATGTGTACGTGTGTGTGTGTGTGTGTGTGTGTGTGTGTGTGTGTGTGTGTGTGTGTGTGTGTGTGTGTGTGTGCACATGCTCATGTGTGTGCATGCAAGAGTGTTCATGTTATTTATCAACTTGTTCTGCATGATGCATCCCTTTCATTAAGATCTGTTCATGTTAAAAGATGGTAACTTGACACACAATCAATACTCATAATGTTCTAGAATGCATTTGTTACATTTTGTGGCAAATCAATAACTGCCTTTGTAAGTCTAAGAAATCACAAAACATTACAAGAAATTAGTACAGTGACAGGCATCACAGCCCAAACAACATTAAAATAGAATTGCATGAACAGAGGCAATATATCACAGTTTAATAGGAAAATGTTCACATTTTATATAAAGCTATAACATTAATATTTCAAGTCACTGTTTTTCTTGAAGTGGTAAGGTGCAAAATGAAAATGGAAACCCTATGCAGTACATCAAGCCTTAAGAATTCAGTTAAAAACATTATCAAACTCCTGTTTTGTTAGTTTTGCATTGACAGGTACAAGATTTGTAGTAGATGGCAGTAAAGCATTCCTGCATCCAGATTAAGGTATCTGCCTTTTAATACGTCACACCTGGTATTCATAAAAGTGTACTGAGTACTAAAAGGCCAAAAGCTAATTATGGATGTAATAGACAAGGGATAACATCAGCATACCAGGTGTAAAGTTACATAACAGAAGAGACAGGTAATGTTAAGAAGTAGTGCATCTCAGCTGCAGGTTACTGGATGAGCAGCACTGTCACAGTGTACATGGATGATGTGCATGGCATCACAAATAAACTGATCTATTTTATTCAAGGAAGTACATGCAGCAGAGCATAATATTGCAGACTCCAGCACAACACTGCAACAGGGAGCCATATTTAGGGTTACAGAACAACATTGCACAGGGACAACAATGTGGGTGTGCACATCAAACTGCCAAACCTACTTATATAAATGGAGAGGAAAAGGGGTATATAGAAAACTAGGAACAAAAAGTACAGCAAGCAAGGGAAAAGCATAAGGGAAAGCAATAAGATAAACTGTCTCAATTAGGCATCAATCTGTATGCTACCAGATTAGTAGCAAACTGGCTCACTGATAGAACCCACCTAGTCAGAATAGGGGAAGCCACCTCAAGTGGTAGACCCGTAACAAGCAGTGTACCCCAGGGATTGGTCTTGGGGCCTCTGTTATTTGGGATATAGTTTTCTGTGGTGCAGGCCAAAACCAATGGGCTATGGCTGACCAATTTTGCAGATGATTGCAAGCTGGGCGCTGTCATCAATTCCCCTAGCGATTTGGACATCCTCCAAGAAGGTCTCACCCAGACAAATGACTGGTGCCAGAATCATGGCCTCAAGCTAAATGCCAAAAAATGCATCATCATCCCCTTTGGGGAGAGTGATGTCCCCAGGAATTATCACATTAATAGCAACATCATAAGCATGCAATCAGTCATGTGGGATTTGGGTGTCCAGATTGATAGTAACCTGACTTTTGACCATCATGTTGCTTCCATTGTATGGAAAGTTTTCTATATGGCCCACTGTATAAGTAAGGGTATCTCATCTAGGGACAAGGAGGTCATAATATCCCTGTAGTCTTCCTTTATAAAGCCCATTATTGAGTACAACACCCCTTTCAGCATGTACGTCTCAAACCACATGCAGCAGCTGGAGAGACCACAGAGGTTCCTTACCAGTAGAATCCAGGGCCTCAAACATCTGTCCTACACTGACAGGCTAAAAGCCCTGTCCCTCTATTCAGTTTCATACAGACTCCTCAGAGGTGACCTCTGTCTGGCATACAAAGCACTCTCAGACCCCGCCTTGATGGGACTGCTGCATATCCACAAGTCAAGCTCCATTCAAGTAACCTGCAAGCGTGATCTCAACCTGACCTGTGACATCAACAAGACTTGTTGGCGAGACAGATTTGTGTCCCAGAGACTGCCTCATTATTCCTTTTTAAGTGCAACCTGGAAAAATGGGTGGGGAACAGAAAATACACTCCAGGGATTCCTCCTGTGTCCCTGCTGGACAGGGGCATTAGGTGCTGATTTGTCAGAACATGGGCTAAATTCTTACCTATGTTTGTAAGTGCCTCAGGGCCAATAGCCTAGTAACTTCCTGTGATCCCATGATTGTCAGACAGATTTCAATCATTTGTTCAGTTTTTTTTTTCTATTGACAGTTATTATTTCAGTCTTCTAAATGGGAATCCAGAATACTTTCATTTGACTTCTGGACAATGGTGGAGTTAGTTTGGTCTCTCTTCCCCTGTGATTTTCCTAAATGTATTAATGTTAATCATTCCCACTGCCTCAATGGGTTATTTGCCAAGGTAACCCAGTACTGGCCAGTTTAAAAAAGCTCAGAATCCCCTACCTCTCTCTCTTCTTTTGACAGGTGATTGGCTGAGTATATCCTGAGAGAGAAGCCTATACCTGCAACAAGAAATGAGCATTCAGTCTTTTTCTGCCATTCAAAGAAGAAAGCCCTCTGACTCTACACAGGATATGGTGCTGTTTTTTCTAGCTCACTGCACAGATAAGCCTCATATGAGGTCCCCATTCCTCTCATTTTATTATTTGATTTATTATTTTGTTTCTATTTTTATGTTTATTTAAAAATATTTATTTTAATATATTTCTGTCAGTGTTTACAGTAATTCCTGTGTGATGTTCTGCTTGTGGCAGTGTTTATTTGGCTTTTATCTTTGACAAATGTTTGTTTTTACTGCTTCCGAGGACACTTTCAGTATTTCTCTCAGTACAAGACTTATGTATATATGTTGTTGGACACTAGAGGTCTAGCTTTAGTTTTGCTACTTTACTTTCTTTTCATTTTTTTGACAGGAAAATATTGCAAAACTTGGATTGTTCAGCACTTAAATATTATGTGCTATATGGATGACTCTAGTCTGTGTGTTTTAACACTGGATTGTTATTTTACCTTGAATGAAGTTATTTGAATGTACTATGGTGATTTTAATCTCTCTGACAAGAACATTTAATTTAATCTTTTATTAAACATTATTTTATGACACTTTAATTTAGTTAAAGTGTGTGGAGATAATTTTTAACACTGGTTTGACACATTGGTTGCTTTGTTGTTTAGATTTTGTGAACTGGAATGCTCTAACTTCTATCAATTGTAAAATAATTTGTACATATTTCATATATTGTTGGTGTGTGTGGTAATAGCACAGTTTGGCTGAGTTTTGTTGTGTGGGGACATATTTATTACTAGAAACTTGAAATGCTTCTTGTGATACATATTCATTCCTTTCATTTTATTATTCTGACTAGTGTTGTCTATCCCCCTCCAGACTTGATGGATCCTAACTCTGCTACCTCCCCATCAAATCTGGTTGCATCTTAAAAATAAAAACAAAATAAAAATATGCCTCAGTTAGTGATTCTGTTGGGGCCACTGTTCAGCCCACAGACTACTTACCTCTTGCCCCATCTCTCTCTAATGTAGCTTTGCTGGCCACATTGGAATGGGGGTTACACACCACTGGGGGCTGTTCCATTACCTGGCACAAATATTGGAGAACCAAACCTTTAGGTGCAGGAACACTCCTGGATAAGATGCCCCCTTCCAGACATAGTACTCTTCCCCTAGATATTTTATTTAGTGGTGAGGTTCACATGAAAAAAGAAACAGAAGCTTCATCATACAGCTGTTAATCAGATTGTAGCTGTTTATAAGGCTGATGTGGTTTCCATGGCTAAGAGTGTTCTGTAGACCGCTAATTTTGGTGGTTGTGTTCTCATCCATAGCTCTAGTTGTAGTTGGATAGAGACCTTTCATTTGTTTCAGAGAATGATAAGGAATCTGTTGAGGACAGTGGTGATTTGCTAGTTGACAATGAGTCCAATAACTCTGATTCTTCGGAAGGTGAACCTGAGCTTAAGTCAAAATAAATGTTCACTATTCCTCAGATGGTTGCTAGCTTTAGTGATGTTTGTGCTTGGGTGCAGTCAAGAACTACTCCAAAGCTAAGCAGGGTATATGACCTTACAGAAGACAAGATGTTCAATTCTGTGGCCATCCCCCTTCCCAACGGCCTTGAAAGATGTTTATAAAGCTGCCTGCAGAACGCCAGTATTTATTCAAGCTGCACCTAACAAGGCTAAAAGAAAATATGGGGTCTTCTCAAATAAGAAAGGTCTCTTTTCTCACTTGACTGCTGACTCAGCTGTGGTCTCCCCAGATGACTGCCTGTATAAAATGTCCTTGGCTTCATCTCATCCAACACCCACTGATAAAGATGAAAATTGTTAGATCTTCAGGGCAAAAGGATGTCTCTGTCTAGTATTCTAGCTGTTAAAATGTTTAATTACCAAGGCTATATGTGGAAATTTATTTTATATTGTGCATACATTTTGGATGATTTTGTCTCATCTTTACCTGCAGATCAAAAGTCGTATATAAATTAAATTGTTTTTAATTTGACTCAGGTTTTCAAATGTACTTTGAGTGGTGTGCTTGAATGTGCAGATTCTGTCTTAAGAAATAATGCTTCTTCTGTTGTTTTAAGACAATATGCTAGTTTAAGTAATCTGAACTTCTGTAGTTTTAAAAGCCGAGATTTTTGAATGCATCTTTAAATTCTGAATTGTTTGAGCTGACTAAAAGAGAAGTTTGGGAGCAAAGCCCTTCAGAGCTTTACTGATACCAAAGAGTACTCTGCTGGGCAATCAGCTGTTGCCATTAGTAACACAGTTGGCCCCACTTTTCTTACCAAAAAGAAGCAAAAGGCCAAGCATGTATGGCCTGGATTAGGGTTTAGTTCAAGTTACTGATCCTTCTTGATAAGTAGTTTCTGTAAATGACAGAAGGATTCTTCTTTTCCTGAAGAGATTCAAGATTCTGTATCTGAACAGGAAGAAGCAGAGAGATACATTTTTTTCCCTCAGATTTCTGATTCAGACTGAGAGGAGAGCTCAGTGTCTGATTCTTCCTGCAGAGGTGGTCTCTCTCTCTTTCTCTCTCTCGAACTTGCTAGACTGTGCCAGTGTTTTCATTGGGAGAGCACTGGTCTTTCTCAGTCTCTCAAAAATACTACGAGTTGTTACAGAAGGATTTTCCAGAGCCCACACCCATTCCTCCTGTTCTGTCTGCTTTGGAGGATGTTACTGCCTGCAGTTTTCCTGATAGTCAACCAGTTTTCCCTAAAAAGGCAGCTAGGATGTATAAAGTTCCACAGTCTTGTACATTTTTATACACTGAAGACAAACCTGAACCATCAGCTATAGGTTTAGTTGATCCCATTGCTGCTAAGCACATAATTAACTCCAAAACTATTCTTTCTGATATGGATGGAAAAATGATTGATGGGTATGGGGAAAAAGTATATACTTCTGCAACTTTGATTTTTAGAATTTTGAATTGGCAGACTCATGTTAAAGTTTGTTCTGACAAATTCTGAAGGTATGAGGAATGGCTTATCTGCAGTTTTTTTCTTGTAAGAAAAAAATCTGCTTTAAATAACTTAGTTTCTTCTATTGAATAGGTCACTATTCATTGTTTGCAGTATGTGTATGACTGTTGTTACTTCTTCCAGGGCTTTGGCCACTGATACCATTTTAAGGAGGTTTGCATGGTTGCATTCTCAGAACTTCCCAGATTATTTTAAAAATTAGATTTTAAATTCTCCCTTGGATAGAGGTTTAATGTTTGGCCTATTTGCTGCAGAGGTGATCAAGTATTATGATGAAAGGGGCAAGCTATCCAGGGAATCTGTTAAAGTTTTTCTGCCCTCCTTTTTCAAATTGTCCAAGTGATTTTCTATCTTCCTATTCAATTTTGTCAAAAAAAAATATATATATATATCAAACAGCTTCAACAAAATTCAAGCAAACAGGCTTTTAAGAAGAAAAGGCAAGGGGGTTCCAAAGAGAGGTCTCAGACCTCCCAAAACAAGGAGAGACCAACAAGTCTGAATGACTATTCAAGAGACCTTGTCACCCACCTACCACTCTGGTCCCTTTCTTCTTCCAGAAAGTCTGAATCTCCATGTATTTCTTTGGTAACACTTTAAGACAAATGGGTTCTGAAAATCATTCATGAAGGCTACAAATGGCAGTGGGAAGAAATTCCTCTTTTTCAGGTGGTCATTCGTCATCCACCAGATGAGACTGTTTTGTTTCTACCTCTTCTACGTCACACGCCATCCCAAGGAGAAGATTAATTACAGATTATATGGAAGAAAAATAGTTACTATGTAAAACTAACTGGAGTGATATGTTCAGTTGAAAAATTGCAGATGGAATGTGGAACGTTTTGACCATTTGGGCACAGGATAATAATATGCTGATAAATACATTAAAAATGAAGTATATGAGATTTGGAAGACAGCAATTGAAAGGTGAATATTTAACATAGCACACTAATTGTTTGTGTCTTTTGGCTTTTCCCGGTTAGGAGTCGCCATAGCGGAGCTCCCTTCCGCTAATGATTGGCAGTTGATTTTTACGTACCGGCTTGCCAGGCCTGACGCACAACCTTCATCGAAGGTACGCCCATTCACGCATGTCTCCATGCAGAAGACGCTCTAGCTGAGAATCGAACTGGACAGCATCTTACTGTGAGGCGACAACGCTACCGCACCACCACCACCACGGGTAACATAGCACACTAATGATAGTTATAAAACTATTAGGTTACATAAAAAGATTTATAAAGTCTAGGAAATCAGAAATGATGAAGTAATTGTTTTCTAGTTACATTGGACCCAAACTTGAGTATGGAATAACAATATGGAAACCTTATAAGAAAACAAGCATGAGTAAACCAGAAAGAGGACAGCAGAACTATATCAAGGGCATCCATGGATGTGAAAATGTAAGTTATTATGAAAGACTAAAATATCTGAAATTGTACAGTGCCTCTTATAGATATCTAAGAGGAGATTTTATTTAGGTATGTAGGGCATTTAGAGACAGCTACCACTGTGAATATTTGGGGTTATCAAAAATAGTAGAAAATCCTCAGACAACCTATGTAGAAAATTGTATAGGAATGAGAAGTGTACTAATTGGTTCTGTAAGACAGCAGCTGATGCATGGAACAAACTACCAAATTATATTAAAGCAAGTACTAGTTTAGATATTTTTAAGAACAGCCTGGACACTTATTATGAGAGCAAGTGTTTGTTATATTGGCAGGCTAGAAGGGCATTAATGCCCATGCTTGAAATATTTGTATGTATGTATGTTAGGAGTGATAGATCTAATTCTTCCTGCCAAGTGAGGAAGAGTTTTTATTCCAGGATGCTCTTAGTAACAAAGAGAAAATATGCTTGCTTGGAGACCCGTTCTGGATCTTTCTTTCCTAAACCTGTTTGTGATGGTGTCCAAATTCAAATAGATGTCACTTCAAAACCAGATGGTGTCCAAATTCAAATAGATGTCACTTCACAACCTGTTACCTCTGCTTCCTCTTTCAGGTTTCCTTGTAACACTTGACTTAAAAGATGCATATTATCACAATCCTAGTCATCCAGACTTCAGACGTTTCTTAAGGTTTTGTACATCTGGATTACGCTATCAATTCTCTGTCTTGCCATTTGGACTATCCACTGCAGTGAGTGTTCACAATGTGACTAGCTGCAGTTATAACTATTTGCAGACTAAAGGGTATCCACATTTTTTTCATATTTAGATGACTTGCTTATCTTTGCAGAGTATTTTATAGAGTGTCAGGAATCCCTCTCTCTTGAGTGACAGATCTCTTACACAAGCTGGGATTTCAAGAGTGATGCACTTCTTAAAGCCTGAAGGCTTGTCTGCCATCCTGAGGAGGATGGAGACAAGAAAGCCTGCTACTGAAAAAGCATATATTAGCAAATGAAAAAGGTTTTCTAGTTTGGTGCCAACAGCATAACCAGCACTTATTCAGGGCTAGTTGTTATCTGGTTTTGCAATATCAGTATGAGTTACTATCCCTTGCCCTTTCTTATTCTTCTATTGAGGTTCATGTGTCTTTCTTGACTGCCTCATATGGAACAGTGTTCCTGGGATGTAAATTAGACACTTCAGTTCAAAAAGCTTTTCTTCCACTGGAAAAAAAATAGATCTTTATTTAGATCTATTTTGAAGGTTTTCCACTCAGATTTCAGTCACTACGAAGGAATACCTTAGGATTTGAGGTCTTGTGGCATCTGTGATTCTCCTAGGAAGACTCCACATGACAAGGATTCAGTGGTATCTGAAAACACTTTGATCCCAGCTTCAACACCCTTTATCTTTTTGAAACCCATTGCTGGGGTTTGTCAGAAGAGAAATCTTTTAGTGAAGGGAAAATATATCCTGAAGTCCAGGTCACCCCTTCTCTCTCCTTGCTACAAAGCAATCAGTCACCACAGATACTTTGGACTTTGCTTGCAGTGCATTTACAAGAGGGGTAAAAGTGCAGGGGGTATCAAGGAGATATTTGCCTTGATCAAGGCTCTCATCTCTTTTATCCAGCTTTGGTTGTCGGGACTTTTTCAAGTGGTTACAGACAATACTACACTCGTGGTACATCAACAAGCAAGAAAGAACCAAGCCATACCCCGTTTGTAGACTAGCTTGGGATATAGCTTCACAGCACAATCTCACTCTACAGGCATCCTGTATTCCATCAGAGCAAAACTATCTGGCAGACAAGCTGAGCAGGACCAGGGCAGGCCATCATGAATGGAAACTAGATCAGGGGGTCTTCCAAGATTTGATCAATCTGTGGAAATTTCCACAAATAGACCTATTTGCCTCCTCTCCGAACAATCAACTGGCAAGATTTTGTTCCAGGACTCCATGCAAGAAGGCTTGGAAGACAGATGCCTTTCCTTTTTATTGGACAGGAATATTCTTGTATGCTTTTCCACCTTTTCCACTAATATGCAGGGTACTTCTTAAGATTCAGAAGGAATCTTCCAAGATTATTGTGCTGACTTCCTTCTGGCCTAGGCAACCATGATTCTCCCTTCTTTTGGAAATGGCCAGGTGCAATGACCACAAGCTTCCTCACAGACTGGACCTACTCACACAAGAACAGGGGTGTTTGATACACCCCAACATTAATCATCTTCAGTTTACTTACTGGTTGATAGGGTCTTAATTCCTTTTAGATACCTGTTTACTGAGGATGTGTAACAGGTACTAATGGAGACAAGAAAGCCTTCTACTGGAAAAGCATATATTAGCAAATGAAAAAAGGTTTTCTAGTTTGGTGCCAACAGCATAACCAGCACTCATTCAGGGCTAGTTGTTATCTGGTTTTGCAATATTAGTATGAGTTACTATCCCTTGCCCTTTCTTATTCTTCTATCAAGGTTCATTTGTCAAGCATTTCAGCATGTCTGCCCATGGAACCTCCTCTTTCAATGCAGTCTCATGTCAAAATATTATTGATTGAAAGGGATTTTGCATAAGAGGCCTACTAATAAACTGTGAGCCCTCCTTGGGATTTTAATTTTGTTTTTGAGAAGCTAACATTTGCTCCATTTGATCTAGCTAATCTGGCTGACTTGAGGTTTGTAACCTGGAAGACAGTTTTACTGATTACTTAGAGCTCTGCAAGAAGGGTATCTGAGCTACAAGCTCTTTGGTGAGGCAATTCTAACTCAATTTCCATAGGAACAGGGTTTCTTTGAGAACCAATCCTTTTTTAAGACTAAGAGGTATCTGAGTTTACTGTAAGCCAACTATCCATCTTTGCCTTTTCTTTCCTGAACCCAAAAATAAGGTAAGTTTATACTCCATACACTGGATGTCAACGGACAACTTGGGTACTATCTTGACAGCACTAAATCTTTGAGATGTTTCTATCAATTGTATGTGAAGGTAAGAAGGGACAACCTATGTCAAAACAGACTATTTCCAAAAGGTTGTCTAAAGCTATTACCTTTTGATCTGATGTTGTCTTTGCCATCTGTTCCTCAGTAAATGGGTCTCGGATCAGATGTCAAATCCAGCTTTAGCCACTTTCAAGCTTTGGATCGGGTGTTCAACCTCTTTCTTTTATCCATAATCCCTGCATACAGAGTAAGCTACCTCAGATCTTGTTTGCCACAACATGTGAAGGACAAATCTCTGTGTGCTTTGTTTTTTTTTTTTTGTGTTTTTTTCTACAATTTCTCAGATAAATAAGATTTTCTTCCTTTCCTGAAGTACTTTGCTCCTTCCCTTTATATTTCATTTTTTAGTTGCTTGTATATCATGAGATACTACTGAATCTCTTCTTTTCATTTTTTAGTTGCTTGTATATCATGAAATACTACTGAAGCTCTTCTTTTTTATCTGTATTAGTTTTATAGATGCATATATATTAATTTTTTGTTAGTTTTTACCTTTTTCAGTACTATATATATATATATATATATATATATATATATATATATATATATATATATATATATATATATATATATATCGAGAGAGAGAGAGAGAGGGAGATGTATTAAAATCTCTCTCTTTACTTCGCCCTTTTTTCTTCCTCCTCCTCCTCAGGATGGCAGACAAGCCTTCAGGCTTTAAGAAGTGCATCACTTATTCACACAAGAGCCCCAATTCTGATGCACATGACAAATATGTTTGTTTGGAGCCTATGTACTTAGACACCAGCTGCAATATTTGTGAAATCTTCAGCCAGAGGCCATTGCAGAATTCAGGAACAAATTAATATTAAAATATGTTACTTCCACCTTCCTTGGGAGATAACTCTCTTTCTGTCTTAGGAATGTCTGCTTTGTCATCTCCTGAAACAGTGAAGAAGGCATCTGACAAACAGAAAGACAAACCTAAAGATAAAGATATGGACAGTACCTTTAGAAATAGGTTCCTGGACTGATCACCTTCATCGGCTCTGGATCCAAAAATTCCTAGACCTTTGGAGTTAATGCTTTATTCAGATCCAATAGTTATCAGATTCCATACTCCACCAGGGTTCTTACCTGAGTCTATCTCTCCTAGGCTTTGTTCCCTGATATTTCAGGATCATGCATGCCACTAATCTAGACCACCCTCATCTGCATCATCTAGAAGGTCTACTAGGTCTTCCAGGAGTCTCACTGAGGCAGACATGGACAAGATGATGAAGAGATTTCTTTGAACCCAAATCCAGTTGGGGTCCTTCCTGCTTTGACTTCCACTGAATCAGGGAGAGCTCCTTGTTCCCCATATTCTTTAATGGCTCCTTCTCGAATCTGAACCCTCAGATCAGAGTCTTCAGATCTGACTTTACCCACTGGGTAGATCTGCATCACAACTGAGAATTCACACTTCATCGACTCCAGTGAGTTCTTTGATGAGGTCTGTACTGATCACTTCAGACCCATCTGAATTTTTGAGCTGTGTGATCAGCACCAACTCTGATAGAACTAGGTCAGATCTGAGGTATTCAGATCTATTCTTCTTTCTCTAAGCTTTGGTGCTGGACAGTTCGGCACTGGCATCTACCTCGGAGCCTGGTGGCTCAACATCCAGGTTTGAGCCATCCTTGGAAGTTTCAGCTCCCAAGGTGAGGCTCCCCAGATCTGTGTTGACTTCTGCTTTTGAGCCTTTTGAGAGAAAATACTCTCTTTGCCAAGGGAGAAGACTACTCCATCAAAATTGGATCCAACCCTCTTCCATAGGATTTCCCAGGGTCCAAAGCCTTCACTTTTTGTCTTTTCAGGACAGCCAATTTCTAGAAGCCTTGTATCAGCTCTTTTATGAGACCATGTCAGTTTTTGAGTCCTCCCTCCTGAACAATCCACACAAGAAGTATATAAAAAACGTAGGTACAAAAGGAGGCACTTGGATTCCCCTGAGGAATTCTCCACTACCAACTCTGAGTTTGATGATGGTTAAGGTTCCCTCAGATCACCCCTTGAGGATATCTCATTATGAGATAGTCTCAAACTTCTCGGACAGAAAGGGATTGGTCTTCCCAAACACCTTCCCCGGGAGAGTCAGTTTTTCTTGAGGCTCATGATTCTTGTCCATCTATGTCTTGGGTGGTCGCCCCAGGGGTGAGATGATAGGCCTAATCTTTTTGCGAGTATGGAAGCAACCAGACACAGATAAACCAATCCCCCATAAAACTGACATGTTCTTGTTTAACTTCAAAGACCATCGCCAATGGAGCAAGGGCTGGCAGTAGATTCAATAGTAGTAGCAGCAGCCAGTAAAATGGAACTTGGAGAAGAAAGTGCCTCTGTCCATCCACCAAACAGATAATCCCATGCATTGAACAGATTTGGGAAGTGTGTCTACATCTCATCTACTTTTTTGGTGAGAGTGCTTAATTATTTGACACACATCACACGTTTCTTGAGAGACTTGACCAAAGAGATAGCCAAGTATCTCCAAGGAACCCTGTCTGTGGATCAAAGAAAATGTGTTAATTCATACTTGGCAATACTTCAGTCGGTGCAGAAAGGAGAGAAGTGGGTTTGGTTTTGCAAATCTCAGGGATTCACACCTGACAGTTTCAAACTGCTGTTGGGGCTGCTGTTCTGACTGAAATACATTGTATCTGGTGTTTCTTAGTTAGTATTAGGCATCTATTTGAGGTTCCTTAACACTTGGGCTTCAAGCCAGTCATGTTTACATTAAATGGGTCAAAGTCTGCACTCTTGTGGCAGGAGACATCTTATTTCACCTGAGAATTGCTGGTGGAAAACTTACCTGATAGGCCTTTGGACATTGTTAGTGTAAAACTTGCTTTTTTTTCTCTGATCATATAAAAGCCTTGTGCTTGCAAGATGCCAGTGTTTGCATAGTGGTAGTTACTGGTGCCTTGTATATACATAATCACTAGAGGTTGAAATTTCCCTATAAAAACCACCTAAGACTCTATCCCATGTTACTCCCAGAGGACTAGTTTACATGGTGAGCAGCATTTACACATTTAGTTAGGACTGTTTAGATCTATTTTATCTTATTATAGCATCTAGGACTATTGCTTCTTAGAGAGCGTCTGGTTTGGGTGCTGGGCAGCATTAACAGATAGGTTAGTGGTCGATTACACCAAGCAAGAACCCTTCTCTCATCCGATTACAGATGCCCTACATTCTTATCCCTTGCAAGTACACATTAGGACCCACAACCATAGATGGGCACTTTCTTGCTATCTCTTCATCCAGCTTGGTGGACATGGACACCCTGAGGTAATGTAACAATTGCTATCTCTTCATCCAGCTTGGTGGACATGGACACCCTGAGGTAATGTAACAATTGCCTTATGCACACTGACAACCACTTAACTCTTGAAAAGACAAATGCAGTATGTGTGAGATGTACTTACACATTGTCACTGGAGGCTAGACTCTTGTGTACAGACAAAGAAAGCAAGAAACAGGTTGTCAGTGACTCACAGACAAGACTTATTGGAACCACAAAGGACCACACACACACACACACACACACACACACACACACACACACACACACACACACACACATCCAGAGATGCTCACACGTAACTTACCCAAACTTCAAAGGCTGCTCACGAGCAGGCCTCAGAAATCCTGCATGCTCACAAGTAAGACAGTTTCCTTCACAACACATAAAGCCAAATCTCATTGTGTCTCAACTACCCAGCCCATAAAGGTGAAACACTCCACAACCCAATATTCTGGTCATAGGAGACTCCATTGTGAGACACACTGATGTCCCTCTTACTGGGCCAGATAAGGGAAAGGTTACAGTTAGTTGCCTGTCAGGTGCTGGGATTCACAATCACACAAGCACTCAGGTCAGTTACCCCTGAGTACCAGTTTGACTTAGTCAAGTCCATGTGGGCGTGAATGACCTGAGACATACCTCCTTGGAGTATACGAACAGAGATATGATTGAGCTCTCAGAATATGTGTCATAGGCAGGTATGAGCCTAGCATTGAGCAGCATTCTACAATATCTAAGTATGATGCCACAATATTAGCAGAAAATGATCAACTTTAACAATTGGTTTAGCTACTGGTGTCATTCCAAAGGGGTCCAATACTTGTCAGCCTGGGAGGACATAGTTGACAGACTATGTTGCTTTGCCAGTGATGGTCTTCACCTATCACCTGTAGGCTTTCAGATATTGGCCAAAATATTATCCACCTATATAGTGCCTTTTTTGGGCATTGCCAAACAGACAAACCTTCCAACATAACAAAAGCTACTCAGGTCAAACTAAAGGTCTTACCGCTTAATGGTAGGAATCTCAACAAAAAACTGCACCCCTTGGATGTTCTCCTCACCCTGGAGAATGCTGACATATGTTCAGTTACTGAAACATGGTTCAAAGCCATGGAAAGCACTCCTGCAGTGCATGGTTATAACACCTTTCTTATGTTCTGACCACCCGCTGAACATGAATAACAACTAAGAGAAAAGTCTAGCCAAGCTAGAATTTCCATTGAGTGACCCCTCAAACCTCTTGTATTAGAGACAGATGGGATATATGCAAATGACCCTTATGAACATCAGGTGTTTCAGCTGTATGGCAATTCTGAATGCCCATGACGTTTTTCTTCGTTTAATAGACAAATTTAGGCCAATAAAGCCAAACCCCACTAGCTGTGGACATGCATGTTTCGGCCTTATTATGGCCTCATCAGCACACCACGAGTGGACTGTTTGAATAAGCAAAAGTCATGGGCATTCAGAATCGCCATGTAGCTGAAACACCTGATATTCATAAGGGTGTTTACTTATATCTCATGTTCCTCTAATACAAGAGGTTTGAGGGTTCACTAAGTGGAAATTCTAGCTTGGCTAGAATTTTCTCTTAGTCTTTACTAATTGTTTTTTCTGTGTGACCTTTTCACTTATTGTTTTAGTTTACCCACTGAACATGAAAGAGCAAATGGCAGAGGTGTATCTATGTGTAAAAAAGATAAGCACACTGCAAGGCTGGTCAAACAATATGACATGCTTGAGCTACTCCATGTCTAATTAATCATGGAGAAATCCATTACCATATTCATGCTAGCTACAGGTTCCTTACCATGAACCAGGAAACCCATACAGCATATCTGAAGTTACTAGAATCACTCACCATCCAACCCAATACCATACTCATGAGTGATTTTAACTACCCCTCCATTAATTGGGAGCATACATGACTACTAACATGCAGGCCCAAAGATTTCTTGACTTTGTAAATTCAAATGCCTTGGAGCAGATAGTCAGCACTCCCACTAGGGAAACAAATATTCTAGATCTGGTGGTACTCACGAATATGGGAGAGTGCTGCACCCCCCTAGTGTGACATCCTCACTGGTAAGATCAAATTAAAAAGCAGTCTGCCTTGAAATACAGGTAAAATTAGTCCCCCCACTTAACCCCAAAAACTTAAAAAACTTCTCTTAAGATAAATAACCCCCTATAAAGGCATGGCATAGCTACTTTCCAAGCTCCCCAAATCCATAAAACACAAAAAACCTATACAGAGGCATAAACAAAACCCCTGTAAGACCATATAAACAATTATACAGAAATGGAAGTACCAGGCTAAAATAAATCTGGTCAGACCGCAAAAAAAAGCCACCCTGGTGAACTCCTGGTATTAATAGGTTGTACAACAAAAGAAAGAAATCCCTGTCGAGAGGTAGGAGGGAATGTGCACAACAGAGAAAAAAGCTCCTCTGTAGTTTAAACAAGTGAATCTAGGAACTAGTCAATTCTCTGAAAGCAAACTTTAAAGTAAAAATAGCCTCTAGGGCTAAGGATAACCATAAGGCATTTTTAAGTTATGTCACAATCTTTAGAGAAAAACCCAACAATGTGTAGAATTAGTTGTAGATGGTATCACCTGTTCACAGCTGGAAGATATTGCAAATCTGCTGGCTAACAAATTCAGCTGAAATTTCACCTCCCCATCACCTCCAGTTCTTCCCAAGAAAAAACACCCACTACTGCACCGCTATTTATAACCAAAGAACATGTTATCACTGAGCTGTCTAAAGCTAAAAACATGGCTTCAGTAAGAATCACACTAATACAACAGTGAGCAAAACCCACACAACTAAAAAACAAAAAAATGCCTCACAGCATATAAGAACAGAGCCCCAGCACACTTTATTAATCAAATGCATAAAACTTACCAATTTCAGAGTTAAAAGCACATAAAAAAGTGATCAATTTACATACCTTCCCTGAGTCACATGATCAGAAATTATTCCTGTAATGTCTGTTCTAAATCAACAATTAAAGCAATATAATACACTTCTTCCAATGTCATAAGATCAAATAAAAAGGTACAGTGAAATAAACTCTAGCAAATTTTTTGTATTAAAAACACTTTGTCCTGTCTTACTTAAAATCTCCATAAGACATTAAACTTTAGTATTTGGTGTTTAATAATTGCTTGCTTTCATTTTCATTATTTATCTTGTTTCATAACTGCTTAGCCCTTTGCTTTAACACCCCTGAAATTGAAATATTGTCATTAATTCCAGACTGTTGCTTGGCATTAAGCCTCAGCTGCCAAATATGCTAGAATTGATTGGTTACTGTTTGATGCACTTAATCAGGGATAGTATATAATAACCCAAAACCAGGTGTGCCCAAAGTAGGATCCAAAGATCGACTAGTAAAAAATGACCAAATTCCACACTGACCCAAGCACAAAGCACTCAGCGGTAAGATGATAGAAATCTAAATTTATTGCAGTACAAAATAAGAGTTAAGCGCTTTCGTCCTTCATTAGAACTATATTTCTAGAGTGCCATTCCAAATTAAATAACACAGTCAATAAAAACCTAATTAAAAAGTTAATTCAATTAAAGTGAGTCAACCAATAAGCTACCTGTCACAATAAATAGTAATAACATGTAATGAAAACCTTGAAGTAAGTTAAAGTACACACTAACATTTTTAAAGTTTAGGTCAGTAATAAAACCAAAAAATACTAAAAAGTAAAATTAAAATGTAATCATAGTTTTACAGTCCCCTTTTCTAAATGCAGCAGTTGTTCGGCTGGCATTGTTTAACTGCGCCTCTGTCTTATCGATAATACATTGGCAGTAGTTACACCTACCACATTTTCTAGTGCCTAACTGGGCCTCCACTATAACCTTCTCTAATCTTTACTTGATATTTTGTGCACTTTGTAAATAAAACTGGGAGAGGGGAAACAGTGTAACCACTGTTTTTCCTTTTAAATAGGAAAGACTGAGAAGAAGCTCTCCAAAAGAATTTATGAACATTTGTACCATGTGAAAAAAAGTAATTACAACACTTTATTTAGCCATTCTTTAACGTGCACTGGTTTTAAAAAATTTGTTTTTTGCATACTGGAAATAGTGCCTTATAACACCAGAGGGGGTGCCTGGGAAAGTAGACTTGAGTATAAGGAACTCCTCCCACAACTTAAACTAGATGCTACTACAAAACCAGGGTTAAATGACTTGGTTTCTATTAATTCTGTGCTTAAGTTGCAGTCCGCAAAACTATGATTATATTTTCATTTTAGTTTTTAGTAGTTTTTGGTTTTATTACTGACTTAAACTTTGATAATGTTAGTGTGTACTTTAACTTACTTCAAGGTTTTCATTACATGATATTACTATTTATTGTGAAAGGTTGCTGATTGGTTGACTCCCTTTTAATTAACTTTTTAATTAGTTTTTTATTGATTGTGTTATTTAAGTTGGAATGGCATCCTAGAACTGTAATTCTGATGAAGTCCTAGTGAAGGAGCATAACTCTTATTTTGTGCTGCAATAAATTTGTATTTTTATCATCTTACCTCTGAGTGCATTGTGCTTGGGTCAACGTGGATTTTGGTAGTATATAATACCGTATTTGAATTTCTAAATATTGAGTCACTGAAAATTCTGTGTTCAGTATTCCAAAAATCCATAAGAATTATTATGATCCCCTTTTAAGACCTATAGTTGCAGCAAGGGGATCAAAAATCAAACCTTTGGCAGCTTTTGTAGCTATACATTCTAAAAAAGCTTTGAGGGTTGGGAGGGTAGCTTACTGGCTAAGGTGTTTGCCTTACAAACACAAGTTGCAGGGTTTGAGTCTCACAAGGGATAATTGGCTAGGCTTAAAATGGCTCGCAAGGGCAGTTAGCGTAGTACTATGAACTATAAAAGTCAAATCCTATATTTTGCGTGGCTCTTGGCATTGTTTGGAAATATTAAGAAATGTGAGCAATAATGAAGAGTTTGTCTTTGCTACTGTTGATGTGATCAATCTTTTTTTTTTGGTAATACCCCATGAAGTTGGTTTGGATATTTTTTACAACAGCTTACTAGGAACTGAAGGTTTGAGTGATGTAAAGGTTAGTTTCTTAGTTTTATTGATGGAACTGATTTTAGGAAATATTTTCTTGTGGTTTGATGGTGTATTTTTCTGTCAAGTGTCAGGTGTAGCAATGGGGGCCAAATGTGCCTCTATTTTTACCGGTTTGATATTAGCTGAATGGGCAAAAAGATATGTTTTAAACTCTCCCCATATGGCTAATATTTTATTATTCTTGAGATTTTTGGATGACATTTTGTTGTTATTGAAAACCAAAATTGAGGACATGAGTGACTTTATGCAATATTTGCACAGTACCACCTCCTTTTTATGATTTACTTCCAAGACGGATCCACATCAAACTGATTTTTTAGACATTTTGATAAGTAAAGAATGTTAAGTTGTCAATCTCGCCTTCATTCTTGCTGGATGGGTTCGGAGCCGATCCTCGGCTCCGACTCGGCACTTGCTAAGCTCGAGAGCTAATTTTACCAGCTCGAGGCAACCCTATATCCCATGATGCAAGGCGGAGACTACCCAGATCTCGTTTGCCGCTTCGCTTACGAGGTGCCTCTTTTACCAGCTCTAGGTAAGTTTTCTTCATATTAAGACTTTTAGTCTCACCCCTTTTAAATTTCATAGCCTTAGTTGTTTTGTGAACCTTAACGTTTATTTTAACCCTATTCCCGTTAGTGTTCCCTTTTTTTCGGGTTATCTATCCCCTTCCCTAGGATAGGCCTTAGGCCTTCCCCTTTCCTAATTTTTCCTGTCAGGGATTTTGTGTGTGTTTGAGTGTGTTGTATCCCTGGTTAGTTTTAGTTTATTGGATTGGGAGTTATTTGTGTGTGTGTCTGTGTTTTTGTGTTTCCTCGACACAGCTATGTTGAAGGACACAAAGGTCTCAGGCTTCAAGAAGTGTGACTCGTGCTGTCAGAAGATATCTCTGACAGACGGTCACACTTCTTGTGTTTACTGCCTGGGACCTCTGCACCTGCAGGACTCTTGTGCTATCGGTCATGCCTTCAGCCCAAGAGTCCTGCAGGAGTGCAGAAATAAATTAATATTTAGGGCTTATTAAAGCCTGAGAGCTCCCCGACTAAGTCGGCTCCGGGGAAGCCCTCGAAACCTGTCAAGCCTTCGGCTGCAAGTCCCAAGCCGTCGGCTACTGGTTTGGCTTCTTCAGTGTCAAGATCGGCTCCGGCCGGAGCCGATCCTTCCATAGAAGTCACAGTATCTGCTCCATCCGGCACCGATACTGCCAAATCTGGACACTCACTGTCGGCTCCGGCTGGAGCCGACCTATCCTCGGCTCCTTCGGCTCCACTTACCTCTAAAAAGAGATCTTGATCCCCCTCATCGGAATCGATACGTTCGGCTCCGAAATCACCCCTGCTCTCGGAGCGGAGCCATCGGAGCCGTTCTTCTCGGTCGTCCAGGCTGTCTGATCATGACCTCGAGAGAGTGGTGAGTAGACTATTAAAGTCTCAGGCATTGGCCCAAATGCTCCATAGCCCATCTCAACAGACGGTAGCTATTTCACATCCACCTAACATTCCTCCTTCGACTCTCTTACAGAGCTCGGAGCCGTAGCTCCTCGGAGCCGTGACCGTTGTGGCGTCGGAGCCAATACCTCCTCTTTCGGCTCCGTTGTCCTCCGCTCCGATTTCCTCCTTGAGGCCTTCATTGGAGGGATCCGGGCGTCTGGTCTCTCTCGTCGGCTCCGAGGGGGCGAGTGGCATCGGACCCTTGTCCGACCCCGTTCTCCCTCTCGGGGCTTCTGCGTTGGTGAGCTCAGCCCTGACATCTGCCTTGGAGTCTTCCCTCTTGGTGAGGCCTGGAGTTCCTATCTCTTCGGAGCGGGAACCTTCTGGTCTCTCTGATGGGGAAGCCTTCGAGGTGATGAGGAGTGTACTAGCCCCTGGGCTTAGTCAACGGTCAGTTCCATCAGCTCCTCCCACTACAGCGCCTGCTGACATCTCTTCCCACTCTCTTGCTTCTGGACCCAGAGATCCAACGCCTCAGGTTTCCCCATTGGGAATATCTTCCTCTTTCGAGGCTTCTCCTGATCCGTCAGGTGAACCTCCGCATAAGAGGACATGTTAAGAGGAAACATCTAGACTCCCCTGAGTCTATTACATCTGATACTGACTTGGATGAGTCGGAGGGATCCCCAAGGTCCTCCTCTGAGGATGTCTCTTTCTCAGACATCCTTGAACTCCTTAAGCAGAGGGGGAACTGGCCCTCCCTTAATCCTTCCGAGGACCAGTCAGTATACCTGGAGGCGTTCGGATCTCGACCCTCCACCTCCTGGGTGTCTCCGCCTTTCGACCCTCTTATGGACGTAGTGGCTCAGAAGGCATGGATGGCCCCGGATTCGGTGGAACCTATTCCCAGGAGGCCTTCTAAATTCATTACGGCCCCACCTGATAGGCAATATTTGACAAAAGGTGTCCCAGTTGATGCCATGGTGGTGGCTGCAGCCACCAAGAAGGAACTAGCTGATCCTTCAGTACCTGTCCATCCTCCTAACAAGGATTCTAGGACTATGGACAGGTATGGCAAGCGTTTTTTTTCTTTAGCGACCTTTACCATGCGATAGCTGAACTACTTGTGTCACTTCACCCGCCTTCAAAGAGATGTTCTTAAAGAGTTGGGAGAAGTTTTACAGGATCTGTCAGCTGCTGGGTCTCAGGATAAGATTAGCTCACAGCTAGGAATCCTAAACACCATTGTTAACTCCTCCATGCAGCTCATTTCTTATGCAGCCGATGGAGCGAGTAGGGCCGCAGGCACAGGAGTGGCTTTAAGGCGTCAGTCCTGGATGCGGCTTTGTAATTTTGCAGACCCCTTCAAGGCGTCCTTCACAAACTCCCCTTTTGATGGTTCGACCTTGTTCGGACCTCAAGTGAAAGACACTTTGACTAGATGCGAACAAGATGGTAAGACTCTTTCTGCCGTAGGAGTCCGTTTCTCCACCCCTTCAAGACCTTACCCAAAAGGTCAGAAGGGAGGGAAAATGTGGTTCCACAAATCTCAAGGAGTCATGCCTAATGCACGAGGTCAGTTTACCCCCAGAGTCAGAGGGGGTAACAACAACAGACACCGCCCTAGGGGCAGAGGGGGTACGCAAAATCAGGGTAGCAGAGAGCCTCTTTCTGACAAACCCTTCCAGCATCCCTGAGATGTTGCCCGATTGTCCACCTTCGGAGGCAGTTGGGGGAAGATTATCGCTGTACCCAATAGCCTGGCTTTCCCTTTCTCAAGACAAATGGGTACAGTCGATTATATCCGAGGGTTACAAAATTCCCTTTATTCAAACCCCAATTCAGCAAAAGGGAACCCTTCCAGATGTTCCACCCGGTCTAAGGGAACTAGCAGTATCAGAAATATCAAAACTGCTAGCAAAAGAGCCATCCAGCCAGTCCCAGCAGACCAAATAGGATCCGGAATCTACTCAAGGTTCTTTTTAGTACCAAAAAAGACAGGGGACTGAAGACCAATATTAGATCTGAGCAAACTAAACAAGTTTGTAAAGAAAACAAGATTCCGGATGGTCACGCTTCAGTCCATTCTACGCTTTCTGGGCAAGGACAATTGGATGTGCTCGGTAGATCTTCAGGATGCGTACTATCACATAAAAATTCACAGGCGCTCCAGAAGATTTCTCCACTTTCGGCTGGGGACCAGTCACTTCCAATTCAGGGCCCTGCCCTTTGGACTCACTACAGCCCCCAGAGTGTTCACCAAATGTATGGCAGTGGTTACGGTTCACCTGAGACATCAAGGATTCCAGGTGTTTCCATATCTAGACGATTGGCTCCTCACTGCCACCACCAGGCATCAACTTTTCCAAGCCAGAGATTACACCATTCACATTTGCAGAGGGCTAGGGATTTCTATAAATTTCAAAAAAATCTGCCTTGTCAATCTATTACTTTTATAGGCGCAAGATTGGACACCGTACAACTTTCAACAAAGTTAACAGACCAAAGGATCTTGGACATTCAAAGTCACGTCCTGGTGATTCTTCTCAGCAACAAAATTCAGGCCAGATTTGCTCTGAAATTATTGGGTCTTATGGCAGCCGCCATAACACTTCTTCCCTTTGCCCGCTTTTACATGCGTCTTCTACAATGGATGCTATTCGCCCAATGGTCCTTTCAACAACTTCCCATGTGTCACAAGATCACAATAACTCCAACTTGCAAAAGGCATCTGACCTGGTGGATATCGTCCCCTCAAGTCCATCAGGGCAGACCCTTTGTTCCTTCTGCCCCGGTCGCCACGGTTACATCGGACGCCTCCCTGATCGGGTGGGGGGGGGCATTATCAGGGCAGGATGGTCCATGGCACTTGGCAATCTTTCGAATACCATCTGCACATAAATGTCCTAGAGATGAGAGCAGTGCTTTTAACGTTGCAGGCCCTCAACGACTCTCTTCCCCTGGGAACTATTGCAGTCCAAACGGACAATATGTCCGTAGTGTGGTATATCAACAAACAGGGCGGAACCAAGTCCTATCCACTGTGTCGAGAGGCTCTCAGACTTTGGCAGTGGGCAATCTCTTCTCAGCGGTTTCTGATAGCAACGCATATCCCTGGGAAATCCAACATCATAGCGGACAGGTTGAGCAGAGCTATTCTCATGCCTCACGAGTGATCTCTCAAACAATCAGTGACGGAAGAGATTTTTCAGGAGTGGGGCCTTCCTTGCTGTGACCTTTTTGCTACACCTCAAAACAGCAAATGCCCAGACTTCTTCTCTCTCTTCCCCCTTCCAGGCCATCCCCCCAGAGATGCTCTAACCCAAGATTGGCCCCGGGGACTTCTTTATGCCTTTCCTCCCTTTCCTCTGATACCTCAAGTAATTCAGAAAGCAACCGCCTTGAGAGCCAAGTTGATTCTCATTGCCCCTTATTGGCCTCGACAGATATGGTTTCCGTTCCTACATCGTTATCTCTTGGTACAGCCATGGCATCTGGACCCGGTTCCAGATCTTCTGACCCACCAGTCGGGCAGCTGCACCAATCCATACCTTCTCTCAACCTCACTGCTTGGTTGCTCCACTTCCATCCTTAGCCAGGCTTCCTATGATTTCTAATCCCGTCCGGGATATCATATTAGCTTCCCTTAAATCTTCTACCAGAAGGATTTACACTAGTAAATGGCAACGTTTCTCCTTCTGGGCAAAAGCTAGGAATATAGACCCCTATACTGCTCAGATTCATTCGGTCTTGGACTTCCTAGCTGAGATTTTTCATTCAGGATCCTCTTCCTCCACAGTAAAAGTTCAGCTGGCAGCCATTTTGAATTTTCATGTAGGCTTTTTGGACCACAACATTATGTCACATAAACTTTGCAAGGCATTCCTTCGAGGTATCTTTTTACTTAAACCTCCGATTAAAGACCCCCCACCACAGTGGGATCTAAATTTAATTTTAACATCCTTGATTCTCCCCTTCAACCTGCGGCTGCCTGTTCATTGAAATTTCTTTCTTGGAAGACACTCTTTCTAGTCGCCATTACTTCTGCCAGGAGAGTATCTGAGCTAAATGCTCTCTGCATTCGTCCTCTCTACTCAATCTTCCACAAAGACAGGATATCTCTAAGGACTGATCCATCTTTCTTACCCAAAGTGGCATCGCAGATGAACTTAAATCAATCCATTGACCTTCCAGTTTTTTTCCCAAATTGTTCTGATAGAGCGGAACAAAAATTGCATTGTTTTGATGTTCACCGCCAACTCAGATATTATCTAGACAAAACCATACATTTTAGGAAATCTGATCAACTGTTTCTATCCTATGCAGAGAACAGGAAAGGCCTTCCAGTTTCCAAGGTGACTTTATCTAGATGGCTATCTTCTGTGATTACTTACATTTATCAGCTCAGAGGCAAAGAGTTGATTTCTAGGCCAAAAGCCCATTCTACCAGAGCTCTAGCTACATCTACAGCTTTTCAGGCTAGACTTCCAATAGACACTATTTGTGCAGCAGCCACATGGGCCTCTCCTCATACCTTTGTTTCACATTACAAATTAGACTTGGCCTCCAGAGACAGAGCAAATTTTGGTTCCACCGTTCTCAAGAGTCTGTTCCATTGAGCCACCCAGGATAGAGGTGCTAGAGACGCGGTCCCATCCAGCAAGAATGAAGGCGAGATTGACAACTTAACATTAAGAAGTTATGTACCTGCCATAACGTTCCATGTTAGTTGTCTTCTCTCGCCTTCTTTCTTGCGTCCTGCCCTCCATTCCCCTAGCCTGGTCAGACTGAGAAGATTATGCCTCTTCTCTTAAGAGGTTTTATCCATTTTCTAGCTAATCAGCTTCTAGTGTCACTAGATTAGGTGGATCCCTTTCAGAGGATTATGATGATTATGATTGTCATTTTTAGTATTGTTACTTTTTCTTCCTCCTCTACAGTTGGAAGAATGTATTCCATATTTTCCTTAGCTACCAAACGAGATCTGGGTAGTCTCTGCCTTGCATCATGGGATATAGGGTTGCCTTGAGCTGGTAAAATTAGCTCTCGAGCTTAGCAAGTGCTGAGTTGGAGCCGAGGATGGGCTCCGAACCCATCTAGCAAGAAAGAAGGCGAGAGAAGACAACTAACATGGAAATTTATGGTAGGTACATAACTTCTTATTACTTAACAGTGAGAATAGTATCAAACAACTTTAGGAAAGAAACATTTTATAATGCCTTGCTCCACTACGATAGCTGTCATCCACCACACCAAAAGCAAGGTGTGGTTAAAGGCCAAATGGTTAGGTTGTTGAGGCTGGTTAATGAAGAAGAACTATTTTTGGAAGAAATGGACAAGTTAGTAGAGATGTTTAAGGAAAGGGGTTATCCGCTTCAGATGTTGATTAAGATTAAGAACAAAGTTATGGAGAAATGGAAAACCATTTTTGCCCCTATCCTGAGCTTGAATGAAAGTTTTAAGCCCCACAGAGCATTGGACCAACATGGCAGTGATGTCATGGTTATTCAATACAACTTGGATACACCAGCAGTCATCACTGCAATGAACACTTTTTGGGACCTAACTTTTGGTAGTGAATTAAAAATGAGAATAGGAATGAAACCGAAGATAGCCTATAGTAGGGGATGAATTTGAAGGAATGTTTTGAAAGATACAAGTACTAAATGTTTAACAACAGCAAATCTATGATGTACAAATGTGGAACATGTAGTTACTGTAAGTACATCAATGAAGGACCATATGTTACCGTTGCAGGTTATGACAGAACCATCAGGTGCAACTGTAACACGAAGATGGTGGTATATGTGGCAATCTGTATGAGATAACCAGCATATTATGTTGGTAAAACCATATGGAGTTTAAGAGAGAGAGAAGCAGAACATAATAGAGGTATAAAAAATAAAAAAACAAGCAGCATCTTGTATCTACGCAGCATTAGTTGCCCTAATTTTAAAAAGTTCTTGTTTTTTATCAGCAACAAGGTAAACTTAAGTGAAATTGGTGGAGACAATAAGTTTTTAATGGAAATAAGAGAGACCATTTGGCAGTTGAGGCTTAATGCCAAGCAGCAGCCTGGAATTAATGACAGTATTTCAATTTCAGGGTGTTAAAGCAAAGGGCTTTGTGGTTATGAAACAAGATAAATAATGAAAAAGAAAGTAAACAATTATTAAACACCAAATACCAAAGTTTAATGTCTTATGAAGTTTTTAAGTAAGACAAGACAAAGTGTTTTTAATGCAAACATTGTGCGGGAGTTTATATCACTGTACCTTTTTATTTGATCTTATGACATTGGAAGAAGTGTATTATTTTGCTTTAAGTGTTGATTTAGAACAATATACATTACAGGAATAATTAATTTTGATCATGTGACTTGGGGAAGGTATATAAATTGATCATGTTTTTACGTGTTCATAACTCTGATGAAGCCCGTGGAATTGAATAGGGTGAAAGCACTAAGCTTTATGTATTTGATTAATAAAGTGTGCTGAGGCTCCATTTTTATATACTACTTCCAAGTTCTTCCACTTTTTCTATAGCCTGTTTTTCTAGAATGCCAATTGATGACATTTTTTGCTGTGGCAAACTTGTCCAAGGCTCATACTTTCATTTTACTTTATAAAGTAGACACACAGTCCAGATCTACAGCCTTTTTCAGTTCAGCAGTGATCCGGAATATCTTTCCATAAGGCTACCCAAGTGCTAACTTAGCTGGAGACTCTCTCCCATTTCTTGGGAAACAGATGGTAGAGACAACATCAGATACAAAAGTTATGTACTCACAATAACAATAGATCTGTTTTGTCTGTTCCCATCCTTCTTCAACTACCCACCACCCCCTTTCCATTTTTTTTATATATATATTTTGTTCATAAGTATCATAATTAGGTGAACCTGGCTGGCTTAGTCTTAGCTCATGAAGGTTGTTTCACAACTCTATTTGTTTATGTCAGATGGTTTCTGTGTTACAAATTGTATTCCTGTTTTCCTTCTTGCCAGCAAACTTGATCCGAAGTAGTTCACTCTGTACACAAGGATTATAGGTAAGAGAAGAAGGCTGAAAGTGGCCAAAGCCAGATCTGACATCAGATCTGAGACCCATTCATTGAGGAAGAATGGAAACAAACAACACAGATCTATCAATTTGGTGAGTACATAACTTTCATTTATACTTACCATAACAAATCTATTTGGGTCAAGGCCAACCCTACCAAGTCTTGACTTCATCTATGACTTTTGTAAAAAGTTAGATTCTAGACGTATTCAAGAAGCTGCTCCTTGGTCCTCTATACCTACTTTTACAAAGCACTATAAGCTTGATTCCTTCTGTGGGTCCAGATCAAGCCTTGTTAGGATCAGTTTCCCATAGCTTCTAGACTCTTCTCCTTCAACCTCACAAATGTAGTTAGCTATGGTAATCTACCCGTATAGATAAGGCCACTGTAGAAGTGATGAATACAACGAACATGATACAGTTGTGTAAACTGAAATTACTGTAACAGTAGATGTTTGAATGATCACATTACTGGGCATTTTGTTTTAATGAAGTCCCCTCAAAAAAAACACACTTCCAGAACACCTCCATAGCTTGTTAACTTAATACAAACACACAAAACTATGTACAACTTCAAATAATGAAGTTTATCCATCCTAAGAGAAATAATTGTCCCAAATAGACATCTGCAAACACAAACCTTATCTTGAGGTTATCCGTGCTAAGACGCATATTGCTGACTTTGCTCCTACCAACTCTAGTTGGTGTTTTTATCTTTACTCCCCTCCCAGACGTGACAAAACAACTTGCATGCCTTTAGAAAACATTAACTTTTAGTGTTGAAAAAAAACACAGTGCTTTGGCTTTTTTCTATTGCCCTATAATTAGCTTATCTCTATGGAAACTTAGGGAAAAAAATTAGCCTTCAGCTGCAGTCTTCTGAAGGCAAGCTGAAGCATTTATTGCTAAAGAACATTTCATTATATTTAATATTCTCTTATTTACTTGTTTCCACTTAAAACTTGCTGTTAAATTAAGGCAAGGGTCTTAATCCAGGCATTCACCTATGAAAAGTAAGAGAAAACATATCAGCTGCACATATACTATGATCTGTGTATTTTTGCATCCATCACCCACCTCAACTGCCCATGAATACAGCCTGTTAATGTAAACAAGTTTTTGTCTAGCCTTTTTCTCTTTTGCATTGTAATGCCTTCATTTCCTTAATATTAAAATGGAAGAAAGAAAGAAAAAAGGCATCTGTTTAATTTGATACCTTTATCATGTATAATCCTGTGCTTTTCTCTGTCTCACAAGCATTTTTCTTTGGGACATTGGAAAAGGTTTCACAGATGTAGACTCTCCGTGGGCTTTATTCTCAGAAGAATGAAAAGCAGCACCCCCTTCCCCTTGATGGCTCACTTTTTGATGAACAAACTTTTGTATTTCCTCCTTAGCTTGTTCTGCATCAAAAAATTACTTTAATCCTCCAGGAAAAAAATATAGCAGGTTAAATCTCACACCTACCTCTCAACAATCCCTGATTGCTGGAATAAATGTGATATGATGTTGTCAGTCTCATAACCTTCCATATGTGTTGTCCATCTCAACCTTTATTCTCACTGATGGGTCAGATCCAATCCATCGGATCCATATTGGTCTTTTACAAAAGCTCAAGGCCTTCAGCAAAGCCATGGGCATTCTCCCATACCCACAATGCAACTCCCTAACTTCCTGAGATCTTGTTTGCCACTCTGTGAAAGGCATAGCTCCTAAGCAAGCTCTGGGCTAAGTACTTTCTTTATTATTTAATTTTCCTCTTAAACAAACTTATTTTAAAGAGACTGCTGAAAACTCCTTTCTCTGAAGCTATTTCTACTGAGTCCACTTCCAAATCTGACAAACCACTAAAACATTCCTCTTCAGCACCAAAGTCTTCCTTGGAGCTGAAGCAAAAAGCTCCTAGACTGTCTGCTCCAACAAAACCCTCGAAGCAGACAGTTGTTTCTAGATCCCAGAGTTTGTCGGAGCAGCTGGAACTCTTGGCTCCGACCTCTTCGGCTCCCACGGAATTTAGATATCAGAGCCATTCCCCTTCAATGGAACCAACGCCTTCTCGGCTTCCATCTCCTTTTCTGGCAAAGTCAAAGTCTCCAACCCTTTCTAGTCGGTCTACCAGAAGTTTGTCTGACAATGGTGTGGATAGAGTAGTGCAGAGGCTGCTAAAGACACCAGCCTTGGCCAAGTTGTTATTGGATCTGAACCCAAAGGAATCGGATCAGACATAGTCCTCCCCTTTGGTGCCTGCTCCTCCTCTAATCTGTCCCATGGTTTCAGAGCCAGAAGATTCTTGTCCAACTTGTCTGTTTTGGATCCAGGACCCATAGGCTCCTTGGATCTGATGTCTGCCCTGAGCGCTTCTGCCCAATCAGAGCAGGAGACCTCTAGGAGCCAACACTCTCTGGTCGGGTCCACAGCCAGTTTGGATCTCTCCAGATCCAGCCCTGCCTATGGAGGCTTCTGTGCAGGTAAGCTCAGCTCCTCCCTCTGCCTCAGAGCTTCTGTCTCCTGCACCAGAGATACCTTCAGCCTTGACAACTTTTTTGTCAGATCTGGGGTGTTCTTCGGAGCAGGGACAGACTGCCTTTGAGGTCATAGGGAGGGTTTTGACTACATCCCTGTCTAAGACGCAGTCTATCTCGGATCTTCCTCCCAGTTCTGTGCAGGTGTCTTTGCCTTCTCACATATCCTCTTCACAGGACCGTAGAGACCCCAGAACTCAAGATGTCCAACAGGGCACCCCCCCTTCTGAAACTTCCCCAGGCTACCCCACAGAGGAGGTCCCTCGGAAGAGGACTTGCAACAGGAAGTATCTTGACTCCCCAGAAGAGTCAATCACATCCAATACTGATCTCAGTGAGGCACAAGGGTCCCCACAGACACCTAAAACGTATTTCAAAAAACAGAACCAGATAATAAAACGTGTCCAAGCAGCTGAACAGAAGCAACCCGTTGAAGAGATAGTTAAAAATCTTCTTTATTCCAAACAAAACAGACCACAACGTAAAGCACAAGCGCTTTCGCTCGGACCCTTCCGAGCTTTTTCAAGTGAAACAATCAAGTGCTTGCAATGAGTGCTTAAATACACTTACAAAATAATTAATCAATTAAATTTCGTCCATAATTTTAAAAAGGCAATGCCTTACTTAAAAATAACCCCATAAATTCAATTCTAAATAAATTAAATTATGGATATGAATGTCCATACAGCATTTAAGTTACTAATTTTCATAATGCATTCTACATTTCTAAAATTAATAACTGTTCTTCATTACTCCCTAACTTCATGTAAACAACATATTTAAAATGTTAAAATCCAATGTCAACATTGTGAACATTCTTATGAAAGACAATAAAAAAGTTTTGAAACATTAAAAAATGAACAATAAATGTGTCACACTAAAAGTGGGAAGGTGTTAAGTAATGTCCTATTTGGCTATACTTAAGGACCAAGAACATGTTTACCAGAATAAGGGACCTAAACTAATCCGAGAAGGCTGGCAAAATCTCAAGCTGACTAGAATCAAAGTCTAGCCCACAGACACCTCCTGAAGATGTCTGTTTTGGAGACATCCTGGAAAAAAAGCAGAGCGGTGACTGGCAGTCCATATCCCCTTCAGCTGAGAAGTCCATATACCTGAAGACTTTCGTGTCTCACCCCTCAACCTCTTACGTGACCCCTCCTTCTAATGAACTTATTGAGTTAATCTCTTGGAAGGCTTGGGAGACCCCAGATTCCATAGAGCCATCTCCAAAGAAGACCAAATAAGTACATTGCTGCCATCAAGGACAAGCCATTCTTAAATAAAGGTGTAGCAGTTGATGCCATGATCGTGGCGGTGGCCACTAAAAAGGAACTATCTGAGACAAATTCCTCTATCCATCCTCTGAATAAGGATTCCAGGACCATGGATAGGTATGCAAAGCATGTCTTTTTGTCAGCAACTTTTGCCTTACATTCACTGAAACATTTGACCCACTTTACCAAATTACAGAGGACTCTGTTGAAGGAAATTTCATACTCCCTCCAAGTAACTGTAGCTCCACCCTCAATTCAGTTGTAAACTCTTCCATGCGACTCATATCTTATGCACCAGATGGAATGAGTAGGGCTGTGGGTTAAGGTATCTCTCTCAGGAGACATGATGTACTTTTGCGATTTTGCAAAGCCCTTCAAGTCTTCCTTCATTAGCGACCCTTTTGATGGCTCTTCTCTTTTTGGACCTAAAGAAGAAGACATACTTACTAGGTGTGAACAGAAAGGCAAGACCTTGTCTCCCATTGGAGTACATTTTTCCTCACCTACCAGACCCATTCCCAAAGGTCAGAGAGGTAGTGGGAAGATGTGGTTCAGAAAATCACAAAGGTCTTTCCAGGACACACAGGGTGAAAGTTCCCCTATGAGGCAGAGGGGGGAAAAATAATGGAAGATGCCACCCTCGCTGCAGTGGAGGCCCACAGAATCAGGGCTCCAGAGAATTTTTCTTTGGTAGGCCTTTTCAGTACTCCCGAAGGGGTGCCCGATTGCTGTCCTCTGGAGGCAGTTGGGGGGGGGGGGTAATTCTTTCTGCACCACGAAATCTGGCAAAAGATAAATAACATTTGGAAAATAATCTTAATATTTGATACAGCTTAGTAATGTATTTGAATCATTGTTATTACAAGTTAAATGAGAAAATAAAGTTCTAAAAATCAAGTTTAAAAGCATGTATAATGTTTTAAGAATTCACATTTGGTATGTGTATTAATTTATGATATATTAAAAGTGAATATTTTTAAATGTGGAAATATTTGTTATGGATGTACACAACTTTGCATAGATATATTCTTTATGCATTTGTAGATATTTATTTGTATAAAAGGTATCACAGTCATATTTAAATATTATCATGAATTAATTTGTAGCCAACGGTGGTATTGTTTATAGGTTGAACAACATTTTCTTTCAGAGTGCTTGTAACTTTTTAAAGAAAACTGGTTGTATGGTGAAGTATTTATTTAATTATGTAATTAATGCAATTAGGATATTTTAATTGATTTATTGTTGGTTTAAAATGGTATATAAAGGGACATATTGTGAACCTGTAATGTTCCAGCAGAAGGCGAAAAGCCGAGGTAACAGAACGGTTGTAATAAAGAACTATATGTCCTGATAGTGGATTTCCTTGCCTTTCTTTTGTGTGGTATGAAAAGATAAATAACAAATGGGTGCAGGACATAATATTCAGGGGATATACTCGCTTCTCCTTCCCCACTCCCACAAACAAATCATTTCCAGATATTCCTCTTAGTCAGAAGGAACAAGCAACATTAGAAATTCAAAAGTTTCCAAGAAAAAGAGTCATCCGAGAAGTCTGCGCAGACCAGAGAGGATCTGGAACTTACTCAAGGTTCTTTTTAGTTCTAAAGAAAACAGGGGACTGGAGACCCATCTTGGATCTCAGGAATCTAAACAAATCTGTGAAAAAGACCAAGTTCTGGATGGTGACACTGCAGTCAATACTTCCATTCCTGGAAAAAGACAGTTGGATGTGCTCTGTAGACCTTCAGGATGCATGCTACCACATATAAATGAAAAGGCGATCCAGGAAGCACTTGCAGTTCTAGCTAGGAGCCAGCTACTTCCAGTTTCGAGCTCTGCCTTTGGACTCACTACAGCCCCCAGAGTGCTCACCAAATGCATGGCAGTAGTGGCAGCTCACCTATGACGCCAAGGATTCTGGGTGTATCTGGATGACTGGCTCATAACCACCTCAACCAGGCATCTTCTGCTACAAGCCAGGGACTATACTCTACAACTCTGTTCCTCCCTAGGTATTACCATAAATTCTGAAAAAATCTGCTTTAGAGCCATGTCAGAGCTTGGTCTTCATAAGAGCAGAGATAAACATAACTACAATGATAGCAAAACTTCCACAAGACAGAGCAGATGATCTTCGCCATTATGTAAGGCTGTTAATTAGGAAGAAACAAGTTTCTGCCAAACTAGTTCTCCAACTACTGGGAAAATGGCTGCTTAAGTTGTTCTCATTCCCCTAGTTCATCTCCACATGAGAATACTTCAGTGGTTGTTTCAGCACAATGGCCAATTCTTGAACTTCATATGAAACACAAAATCAGGATAACCAATTCCTGCATAATGGATGTCCAATGGTGGATTTACTCTCCTCTGGTATCTCTAGGCTGTCACTTTATCCCACCTCATCCCCAAGCCACGGTGACCACGGACGATTCCCAGATAGGATGGGGGGGATTATCTCAGGAAAACAGTTCAACGCATCTGCCAACAACACAAGGCTCATTTGCACATAAATGTCCAGAAGATGAGGGCGGTGCTTTTGGCATTGCAAGCATTTCAGGACTTCCTCCCCCTAGGAATGATAGCAATCCAATCAGACAACATGCCTGTGATCTGGTACATAAATGGTGGGGGGAGCACCAGATCTTACCCCTTTTGTCAAGAAGCCCTAAGGTTCTGGCAGTGGGCAACAACTTCCAACTGCTTTCTGATAGCAATGAGCATTCCAGGGAAATCCAACGTAACTGCAGACAAATTCAGCAGAACCATTTATGGCCACACAAATGATCCCTCAGTCAGAAAGTTCGAGAAGAGATTTTCAGAAAATTGGGCCAGTCTTGCTGTGACCTCTTTGCATTGCCCACCAATACCAAATGCAGCAACTATTTTACCCTGATCCTTCTTGCAGGTGAGTCAACAAAGGATGCATTTGTTTGCAATTTGCCCCCAGGACTTCTTAATGCTTTTCTGCCAATTACTCTAATTCCCAGATTTTTGCAAAAAGGAAGTCTGTTGGAGATAACAATAATCCTAATTGCTCCCTACTGGCCTCGACAAATTTGGTTCCCCTTACTTCAGCCTCATGTATGGGACGAACCATGGATTCTGGACCCTGCTCCATACCTTCTGACTCACCCATGAAAGATGGTTCATCCCAGTCTGGACAATCTCAAACTGACAGCTCGGCTGCTCCAATTTCCTCTGATTGCCAGGTTTCTTCTCCTTTCATGGTGGCTGGAATATTTTTTATTTTTATCTCCAATAAAACATATTTTATCTTCCCATAAATCATCTACATGTAAGTTGTACAGAGGTAAATGGAAAAGATTTGTTTCATGGGCCAGTAATAATAAAACAGATCCCTTTACTCCGCCCATACATTCTATTTTATAATTTTTGCCAAAACTTTTCAATGAGGGTGCTGCTGCAGCCACTGTTAGAGTTCAGCTGGCAGCAATTTCAAATTTTCATATAGGAGAAAATGGTTCTGGAATCATGTCAAACAGACTTAGGAAGGCATTATGTGAAATTGTTCAATCTTGCTGTTTGTTCTTACACACGGGTTCGGAGCCGATCCTCAGCTCCGAGTCGGCCACATCACCAGCTCTGCATCTTCGAGAAAGCTCGAGGCACAGTGCTATCCCATGATCCTCCGGTGCTAACCCTCAGATCTAGTTTGCCGCTAGCAGCAGATCGCATACTGAGAGGCTCGGGCCAGTATTTTTTCATTATATTTCAAAATTTTTCGAAGTTGTAGTTTTAGAATAGTGTTTAAAGTAGTTTTAAAAGTGGTATATAGTAGTGTAGAGTGTGTTAGTTTATAGAGTATGTTTTTTTTTCTTAGATAAGAATAGCTTTAAAACAGTTAGTATTTACCTTAGTTAAGGCCTTGGATTTTTTCTGTCAGGACTGACAGTAATATTTATATTATTGTAGTTTTTGCCTTAACTTTTTCTCTTTTTTGACACATATGTTTACATATTAAGATAGTGTTAAACTTTACATTAGACTGTTGGTATAGTATTATATATATATATATATATATATATATATATATATATATATATATATATATAGTGTGTTACTATATTTTTAGTGTGCTGTGTTTTTGGTATATTTTAATAAGTACAGAGTAAAATGTCTGAGAAAGCCAAATCTGGCTTCAAGAGGTGTTTGTGTGGACAAAAGATGTCCATAACTGATAACCATTCCTCCTGCGTCTACTGTCTTGGCCCTCTCCACTTGCAGGAAGACTGCTCCATATGTCATTCCTTCAGTGGGAGGGTCATGCTGGAAAGACGCAGGAAGTTGGTTGACAGAGGGTTGTTAAAACCCGAATTTCAAGAGGCCCTGGACAAGACCAAACAAGTGTCAAAGTCTTCGAAGGGGTCGAAGTCCTCAAGAGTGTCAGAGCCTAAGTCCTTGGCTCCAAGCACCTCTTTTCAGATTCGGACGCCGGCTCCAAAGACCTCGGGGTCAGGCGTTGAGTCCTTGTCTCTGATTAAGACTACCGTTTTGGAGCCGGTGTCGGAGTTACCACCGCCTTCAATCCTTCGCTCGGTGATGGCTTCGGCCCCTTCGACCCGTTCTTCGAGGCCGCTTTCTGATTCCGACGTTGACCGAGTGGTACAGAAGCTAATGGAGAACTCGTCTCTGTCCAAACTCATCAAAGTTTCATCCCAGTTGGCATCGAAACTCGAGACCCTTCCCACCCATTCGACCAATCCTCCTCCAAGACCTATCGAGTCGTCGGAGCCAGGAATTGAAGAACCGATGCGTGTAGAGCCCTCGGTGCCGAAGCCTCCAGCAGTGCTATCGACACCTTTAACCTCGACACCCTTGGAACCAGCCGGGGGGTCTCGGAGCCGATGGTCTTTCCTAGGTTCCATGGGGTACAGTCGAGCCGAACTTTCGGTTCCGACTCTTCCCCTCGGGGCCTAGGCTCAGATCAGTTTGGTTCCGTCCTCAGGGTCGGACCCCGTGGTTCCGATTCTGGGGAGGCTATCGGCTTCTTCGGAACCGGTGGCGTCCTCAGACCAGGGCACCGGTGCCTTCAACGTCATGAGGAAGGTTTTGTCTGAACAGACACATACATCATCGACATCTTCTTCTCCTTCCCCAAAGGGTCCGTGTTTTGCTTCTGTACCTTCGGTCCCTGCTAAGCGTGGAGACCCAATGCCTCAGCAAGCCCCAGAGGGTGCCCCTACTTCCTCGGAGGCATCCCCAGAAGCCCCCTCTGAGGATGTACCGTGGAAAAGATTGTGCAAGAGGAGGCACATTGATTCCCCACAGGAATCTCTAACATCGGATACTGATTTGGATGAAGCAGAAGGGTCCCCACGGTCCCCCTCTGAAGATGTCTCTTTTGCTGACATTTTAGAAATCTTGAAACAGAGGTGAGATTGGCAATCCCTTACCCCTTCTGCAGACGAATCGGTACTGCTGAAGGCATTTGGGTGGCAATCCCTTACCCCTTCTGCAGATGAATCGGTACTGCTGAAGGCATTTGGGGCTCAACCGTCTACCTCCTGGGTGACCCCACCATTTGACGAGCTAATGGATCTCATAGGCCGTAGAGCTTGGGAATCACCTGATTCAGTGGAACCGGTCCCCCGTAGACCTAACAAATATATCATGGCCCCTCAAGACAAGAGTTACCTTACGAAAGGTGTTCCCATGGATACTATGGTGGTGGCAGCAGCCACTAAAAAGGAAATGTCTGAATCATCTTCCTCTGTCCATCCTCCTAATAAGGATTCTAGGATGATGGACAGGTATGGGAAGCGCGTCTTTAGTTCTGCGACCTTCTCCATGAGATTGCTCAACTACCTTATGCATTTCACGCGTCTACAGAGAGATCTCCTTAAGGAACTGGGAGATACTCTCCAGGGTAACACAGATGCTGCTGTCTCCGAAAAAGTGACAGCACAGCTTAACACCCTCAACTCCATAGTGAACTCGTCCATGAGGCTTATTTCATACGCAACCGAAGGATTGAGTAGAGCGGCAGCTTCAGCGATTGCTCTGAGGAGGCAATCCTAGTTACATCTATGCTCCTTTGCGGAATCTTTCAAGTCTTCCTTTACAAATGCCTCCTTCGATAGTGCTTCCTTGTTTGGCCCCAAAGTAAAGGAGACCCTCACTAGGTGCGAGCAAGAAGGGAAGACCCTGTCTGCTGTAGGGGTCCATTTTTCCGCCCCATCTAGACCATACCACAAAGGGCATAGAGGCGGAAAAATGTGGTTCCGAAAGACTCAGGGATCCTTTCAGCCCACTCAGAGTGATGCCCCCTCCAGAGGCAGAGGAGGGGCAAGAAATGGAAGACGCCGCCCAGGCGGCTGAGGGGGTCCACAAAATCAGGGCGACAGAGAGACCTTCTCTGGGAAGCCCTTCCAGCACTCCTGAGTGCAGGCCTGGCTGTCCTACTCTGGAAGCAGTCGGGGGTCGCTTAGCTTTATACCCAGAGGCCTGGCTAAATCTCACATCAGATTCCTGGGTAAAAAGCATAGTTACCAGAGGCTGCAATATTCCTTTAATAAAAACTCCACCTGCCCCCAAAAAGCTCCCAGATGTTCCACCCAGTCTGCGAGACAAAGCAGTCGTAGAGATAAAAAGGCTGCTCGAAAACAGAGTCATCCAACCAGTCCCGGTGGACCAAATAAGATCCGGAACTTACTCAAGGTTCTTTTTAGTTCCAAAGAAAACAGGGGACTGGAGACCAATTTTGGATCTCAGCAAACTCAACACCTTCGTGGAGAAGGCAAAGTTCCGGATGGTCATGCTTCAGTCGATACTTCCTTTCCTACAGGAGGGCGACTGGATGTGCTCTATAGATCTCAAGGATGCTTACTACCATATCAAGATGGCCAGAGTGTCCAGAGATCATCTGCGCTTCCGGCTGGGAGCCAGTCACTTCCAGTTTCGTGCTCTGCCCTTTGGCCTCACTACAGCCCCCAGGGTGTTCACCAAATGCATGGCAGTAGTAGCGTCTCACTTGAGACAGATGGGATTCTGGGTGTTTCCTTACCTAGACGACTGGCTCCTCTCCGCCACCACCGGGTATCGTCTTGTGCAAGCCAGGGATTACACCATCAACCTTTTGGAAAGTCTGCACTATCACCCTCACAGCGTATCTCATTTATAGGGGCAGATTTAGACACTTCCCTGGCTCGAATCAATCTCCCCCCATCAAGAGTATCAGCCCTCAGAAGTCAGATTACTGTCCTTCTTCAGAGCAGGAAAGTCCCTGCACAACAAATCTTACGAGTCCTAGGAATGATGGCAGCCGCTCTTATTGTAGTCCCCCTAGGCAGAATGCATATGAGGATTCTTCAGTGGATGCTCTTCACTCAGTGGTCATACCGACAGCTTCCACTGTCTCATCAGATCCTAATCACAAACTCCTGCAAACGGGATCTCCTTTGGTGGATGCACAGTCAGGATCTAACAACAGGCTGCCCGTTCATATTACCCAGTCCTACAGCGACTGTGACCACGGACGCTTCCCTGATAGGGTGGGGGGGGCTTTTTCAGGGAAGAACAGTCCAAGGTCAATGGTCCAACTTGGAATACAATCTGCACATCAATGTCCTAGAGCTGAGGGCAGTGTTTCTAGCGTTGCAGCACTTTCACAAGTCCTTGCCTCTGGGAACAGTGACAGTTCAGACAGACAACATGTCAGTAGTCTGGTACATAAACAAACAAGGGGGAACCAGGTCTTATCCATTGTGCATAGAGGCCCTCAGGATTTGGCAATTGGCTGTGTCCACCGAACGCTTTCTGATAGCAACGCACATCCCGGGAACATCCAACGTGATTGCGGACAGGTTGAGCAGAGCCATCCTGTTGCCCCACGAGTGGTCCCTCAAACCTCAAGTAACGGAAATGATTTTCCGCAGATGGGGCCAGCCTTGCTGCGACCTATTTGCATCCCCATTGAATGTCAAATGCAGAAGCTACTTTGCCCTACTACCCCCTCCGGGGGGCACCCCCAGGGACGCACTGGTACACAATTGGCCCCCGGGTCTCCTTTACGCTTTTCCCCCTGTCCCATTAATCCCCAAGTTCTTGCAGAAAGCCAAACGTCTGGAAAGGACCATAATTCTGATAGCCCCATTCTGGCCTCAACAAATCTGGTTTCCCTTTCTTCAAGCTCATCAGGTGGATGAACCGTGGATTCTGGACCCAGTGCCAGAACTGTTGATGCACTCATCGGGAGTTCCCCACACATCTCTCAAGTCCCTCAAACTGACAGCTTGGCTGCTCTGCTTCCCATCTTAGCCAGGTCAATCTTACTGTCCCCTGCAGTTCAACAGATCATTGTATCTTCCCATAAGCCATCCACGAGGAAGCTATACAATAGCAAATGGAAACATTTCGCATACTGGGCCTCGCAACAGGGTATAGATCCATCAGGGGCTCCAGTACACAAGATACTAGAGTTTCTTTCCACACTTTTTTCAGGAAGGAGCTTCCACTTCCACGATAAGGGTACAACTGGCGGCTATATCCAATTTTCATGTTGGTCTAGGAGATAATTCTCTCATGTCCCACAGACTTTGCAAAGCCTTTATGAAAGGTACCTTTCACCTACGTCCCCCTTTTCGTGATCCAATCGCCCCGTGGAATCTTAACCTGATGTTATCACGGCTCATGTTGCCCCCGTTTGAACCAGCCACCACAACTCTTCTCAAATTTTTATCATGGAAGACACTCTTTCTGGTTGCCATCACTTCCGCTCGGAGAGTTTCAGAGTTGCAGGCTTTGTCTGTCCTGCCCCCATACATGATTTTTCACCCAGACTGAGTAACATTGCGCACCAATCCATCCTTCCTTCCAAATATTTGTTCAGTTCAAAATATGAATCAATCTATTGAGCTACCCACCTTCTTCAAAAATCACTCTAATAAGCTGGAATACATGCTGCACAAATTGGACGTCCACAGGCAGCTGAGATTTTACTTAGGACTAAGGAATACAGAAAATCAGACCAACTATTTGTATCTTATGCTGACCAAAAAAAGGGAGAAGCGATAGCAAAAGTTACTTTATCCAAATGGCTATCGGACTGTATAAATTTCGTATATGCAGAATCAAAACAACAGCTCCCCTTTAATCCTAGAGCTCATTCTACGAGGGCAGTTGCTACTTCCTTGGCCCATGCCACTCGCTTACCATTAGATACCATTTGTGCGGCGGCAACCTGGGTGAAAAAACATACCTTTATTACCCACTACAAATTAGATAAAAACTCCAGAGACAGGGCGACGTTTGGTTCCACTGTTCTCAGGAATGTTCTCCCTTGAGCCACCCAGGATAAAGGAGCTAGGGATGCTACCCGTGTGTAAGAACAAACGGCGAGATCGAACAATTTCACATAAAGAAGTTATGTTCTTACCATAATGTTCCATGTGAATTGTTCATCTCGCCTTTGTTCTTACATTCCCCCCCTCCATCCCCCGTCCTGCGGTCTAGGAGAACGGGCACGTCTTGAGCTGAGTTCAGTCTTCTCTAGATGTGGGTGTTCTTGAGCTTTCTACTGTACTTCAGGTATGGCATCTTTTCTCCTCTACTTTATTATAGAGTATTAGACAGTGTGGTTGCATTTCTGTGCGCTAGGGCATAGTAACTAGTGGAGTTCTTCGAGTGCTAGCAAACTAGATCTGAGGGTTAGCACCGGAGGATCATGGGATAGCACTGTGCCTTGAGCTTTCTCGAAGATGTGGAGCTGGTGATGTGGCCGACTCAGAGCCGAGGATCAGCTCCGAACCTGTGTGTAAGAACAAAGGCGAGATGAACAATTTACATGGAACGTTATGGTAAGAACATAACTTCTTTTTATTCTTGAAAGGAACTACAATGATAAGGCCCCATACAAAAACTCGGCACCACCTTGGGATCTGAATTTTGTTTTGTCAAACATTATCTCTCCCTTCAAACCATCTGTACCTGTGAATTGAAGTATCTCTCCTGGAAAACACTCCTCTTTGCAGCTATTACATCAGCAAGGAGAGTTTCAGAATTGCAAGCTTTATCTGCCAAGCCAGCATACCTAGTATTTCATAAGGACAGATTTCTTTATGCACCAACCCCTCTTTCCTACCCAAAGTTGTGTCAGAAAGTAACTTCAGTCAATCTGTTGAGCTACCAGTTTTCTTCCCAAACGTCCAAAATAAAGGGGAATATTCATTGCATCATCTGGATGTTCATAGACAATTATGTTTCTACTTGCACAGAACTTCAAGAATCAGAAAATCATATCCGCTATTTATTTCTTATTCTGAAATTAGAAAAGGTCTACCATTGTCCAGAGTTCATAGGTTCATAGGTAGGTACTAGGCTATCTGCCCGAGGGCATTTATAAGCCTAGCCAGAGTGTGTCAGCTTTCGCCACCCCATTGATTAATTAACTGAGCCTCTGTCAAGCAGAGCCAATGAAGTGATCCCAGGGGTGTATTTTCTGTTACCCATCCACTCGTCAAGGTTTCTCTTGAAGAGTGTTAGTGAGGGGCTCTGACTAATGTAGTTAGGAATTTTGTTCCAAAGCATGGGGAGTTTCTATGACAGGAATCTATCCCTCCAGCATGTTCTATTTATTGTTGTGGCGAGGTTTAGCTCACTAGTTCGCATGGCTCGCAGTGACTTGGATTTCTTTAGGTGGAGCATGTCCATCAATTCTGAGTTGGACATGGCTTTGTAAGTCAGGCAGAGATCACCTCTGAGTAAGCAATATTTCACTGAGTACAGCCAGAGTTTTTTTCAGTCGGGCTGCATAGGACATATGTTTGAGGCCAGTAATCCTCTTGGTGAGGTACTTTTGTGGTCTTTCCAGCTGTTGGAAGTGTCTTGTGAGGTACATCCCAAATGGGGCATTGTTCTCTATGATGGGTCTGATGAGTGACGAGTAGTGGGACACTATAACCTCTTTATTTCTAGTTGTGAATCCTTTAGTAATTAGATGGGCCACATAGAAGGATTTCCTAACTACTTTGGTAATATGATTGTCAAAGGAGAGATTACTATCTACCTGGGTCCCCAGCTCTATTATTACCTCTTCTGTATTAAGGGGGCTGCCACCTATGTGGTAATTCATGGGTGTTCTTTTTTTCCCAAATGGGATGACTATGCATTTTTTGGTATTTAGCTTGAGGCCATGACTTTGACACCAGGTGTCCGTCTCAGTAAGGCCTTTTTGGAGGATGTCCGTGTCAGCCAGAGAGTCAATTATGGCTCCCAGTTTTCAGTCATCGGCGAACTTGGTTAGCCATAGTCCTCCTGTGTTTGCCTGTACTTCTGAGAAGTATATGCCAAACAGTAGGGGTCCCAGGACCGAGCCTAGCAGGACACCACTTGTGACTGGTTTAGAGTCGGACTTGGAGCCTGCTATTCTTACCGTGTGAGTTCTGTCTGTAAGCCAGTTGGCAACCCATCTTGTGACGTAGGGGTTTATGTTCAGGCTGGTGAGTTTTTCTATAATACTCGAGTGAGGAATGGTGTTGAATGCCTTGGCGAGGTCAAGGTAGGCTGTGTGAACCACCTTGCCCTGGTTTATGGCCTTGGTGACTGTCTCAAAGAAGTCAACCAGGTTTAGTAGGCATGATCTGCCCTTAACAAAGTCAAACTGGTTCGGGTCAAGTGTTTGGAAGTTCCCAATGTCTTTGTTAATGAGTTCCATGATGATGCGCTCCATAGCCTTGCAGACCAGGCTAGTCAGGCTTATGGAGTGATAGTTACCAGGGTCAGTTGTAGCCCCTCCTTTGTGGAGTGGAATAACCATTGCTGTGCACCATTCTATGGGCACATAGCCTGTGGAGAGGTTGTACAGCATGTTTAGCTGGGAGGTTAGTTCGTTCTGTAGTTCGTGCAAGACACATCCTGGGACACCATCTGGCCCCATTGATGCTGTGTTTTTGGCTTTTGAAAGGGCTGTTTTCACCTGTGTGCCTGTTATTTCTGGGACACTACACTTTTCTGGTATTGTTGTGGGCCCTTTTGGGGGTGAGAGGGGGGTGAAGTTTGCACTGAATCTAGCTGCCAGGATGTTGGCAATATCAGTAGGTTCAGTATATTTTGTGCTATTTCGCACTAGCTCAGAGTATATCTGTGAGTTGCCGCTTAGATTCTTGACATAGCTAAAGAAGGCTTTGTGGTTATCTTTTGAATCCTTGGCTATTTTTCTTTCAAAGTTAGCCTTGGGTGATTTTATGAGGGACCTTAGTTTCTTACTGATACTGATTAGGGATGTCTTTCCTTCTTGGGATTTGCTTTTTTTCTGAACTAGTTTCCTCCTTTTATTGCATAACTTGTTTATGGCAGGGGTCCACCAGACTGGTTTCCTTCTCTTAGGGGAGTGAGTCTTGGTTTTGCTTGGGATGGCACGATCCATGCATCCTTGTAGGTGCTCATAGAGTGCATTTGTAAAGGATTCTGCATCTTGGGCAGCATTATCCTTTAGTGTGGGGGCTGTGAAACTTACCACCTCTGTCTTAAGTAAGGTGAAGTTTGCTTTAGAAAAGTTTTTCACTGTGGTTTCCTTGGTTGGGGGTGGTGGTGGTGGGGTGTGGACATCCAGAGTGATTAGTTTATGGTCTGATCTAACCAGTGACAGGTTTACCTCTGGTGCGGAACACCTGTAGCCCATGTTGGTGATGAACAGGTCCGATATGTTTTCGCCTCTGGTAGGGGAGTTTACCAGCTGATCCAAGGCATTTGAGTTGATAAATTCCAGGAAACACTGAGCCTGGGAGTTTGTACTCAAGTAGTTTTCCTAGTTAATGGTAGGGTAATTGAAATCGCCCAATATCAGGGTGTATGGTAGGTCCTTCATGTTTTCCAGTGTCTCCATAAAGGCAGAGTGGTGGTCCTGGGTCATCAAGGGTGATCTGTAGCATGCCACAATTTGCATTGCAGATTTGCCCGATGTTAGCTGCACATGGATGATCTCAGAGGTATCATGCTGCACCACTAACCTGGAGGTGTAGGTATCCTTGATGAATATGGATACACCCCCTCCTTTTGTGTTTTGGTCCGTGTTCTGTGGCCGAAATGTGTGATATGAGTTGTAGCCTGGTAGTGCTGGAGTGCTCTCCGGAGCCTTGAACCAGGTTTCAGTTACTGCACAGATGTGGACATTCTCCATACTGAGGAGTGCTTCGTGCCCGTGCATTTTCAGATTTAAACTCCTGATGTTGAATAGCATAACCCTCATTTTTTTATTTGTGCTGTTTATGGAGGTGGGTTTGACTTTTGAGCCTTGCCTAAAAAAGGCACTATGGGGGCAGCAAGAGCCTTGGCCAGTATTTGAAAGCCTAGGGGTGACAGGTGCAAGCCGTCTCTTGCGAAGCAACACGGCTTGTCAAGCATGTCGTCCTAGGCTGACAGACACTGGATCCCTTTTGAATGATACCAGAAGCTTAGCCAGTTGTTGAAATTGATCATTATTTCTTTATACTGAGGTATCATTCTTGGTGAGGGCAGGATGCTACTCAGGGTCAGGATCATACCCGGCATGGCTACATGATCAGAGAGCTCTTCCATGTCTCTTTTCATGTAGTCCAGGGAGGTACGTCTCAGGTCATTCACTCCAACATGAACAATGACAGAGTCATATTTGTACTTGTTCTGGAGTGACCTGAGTACTTGTGTTATGTGGTGGATTATGGCTCCCGACAGCAGCTGACAGTAACCGTCTCCTTGTCCAGCCTAGTGAGTGGGACATCAGTGTGTCTGACTATAGAGTCACCTATTAGTAATGTGTCATGTATGTTATTTCGCCTTAAGGGCTGTGATTGTGCGGCACATTGAATTTGTGTTTTTTGTGTTGTCTGGTTTGTGACAGGAGGTGCAGGTTTTTTGGATGTCTGTTTTGGAGCTCTCTGATGCTTTTGCAAGTTTTTATTTAGAGCTTCCGATTATGATTTAGTGTATTTATGTGTATTTTTTGCCAGTGCTGGTTTAGTAGGTCTGTGTGAGGCTGGTGATGTGGTGTAAGTGTTAACCTTCTCCTCATGACTGTCTGTTCCAGTCTTGGGTGGTGAGACCTTAGCCTCCAGTATGGCTGTATAATTGCATCTCTCGCATATGTTAGTGTTTTGTGGTAGGATGAGAGGGTTGTCTGTGTACATGAGGCAGTTGTAGCATTGCCTCAGGATACCCAGGTTCACCAGCTGGACTGGAGATTACACCTGAAGTTGTCCTTTGGTCATGCCTGAATAGTAGGGTGAGCTGCTTAGTCGCTTGGTTGGTGAGGGGTGGATAAAGAGCCTTGTCCTGCTGGGCAATCAAGTGTTGGGGTATATTAATGCTTGCTATTAGGTCTGATAAAGTGCTGGACTGTAGGATGCTTTTTGTGTGCTTAGGTTGAGAGTTAGACTAGTTTCAAGGAAAAAACTGAAGAGGAGACTTAGTGGAGCTGGAAATAATTTAGCCCTAGCTAACCGGTGCTGCCCGGTGCACAAAACCATGCAATTGAGGTTTTTAAACTACTAACTTCTTGGCTGGAACCACTCCTCCAGGGACAGATGGCTGTTTAAAGTTCTCCTCTCTCTCAGGTGAACAGAGAAACTTCCCTCTATCGAAGTAAGGTATGGGCAACTCAGAAACTTGTAACATAGCCCTGAATTCAGCACTATCCTGAAAACTGGCCTATACTAGCTTAGAAAGATGGGAAACAAGGAATGTTTTTTTTTTTTGAAAAGATAAGGCAAAAACAGTAAAAAGTACACTTAAAACAGCTTTAAACGACTACAAGTGATCAGAAAAGGCTATCGCACTTTAGTGTGTAGCCTTCAAAAGTTAAGCAAATTATTTAAACAAAAAATGACTTTTTAAAAGTGCAGGCAGACAAATAAGAACAATATGTGAAAAAAACGAGCTTTTAAATCACAATAAATGCTGGAAAATCAGTGTTTAGGCGGAAAACAGTTAAGTACAGCAAGAAAATACAGAAAACTGATACTTAATCACTCCAAAGTCTCTCTTTTAAGCTAGAAGGCTTGTATCAGTTTAAAGATTTCTAGTGCTTTCCAGTAGGTTAGTTACAGGAAAGATGGGAAACAAGTGCAGATGTGGTATTTTAAACCAGAAAGTTGAAAGAGATGGACAGCTTCCCAAATGATCAATAAACCACAATTCCTGAGCCAAGACCCACTCCTCTTGTGGTAGACAGGCTACCTAGTACTTACCACTCCCACTGATAAGCTAGAAGGCTCCACTCCAACACAAAGGCTTGGTGGGCTCAGAAGCTTACAAACAGTCCTGGATACAGCAAATCTGTACCTGGACTAGGCTAGTTACGGGAAAGGTGGGGATCAAGCGAAAACACGGGCTTTAAAACCAGAAAGCTGAGATAGATGGAAAAACTGCCCAAACAGCCAATGAACTACAATTTCTAGGCCAGAATCACTCCTCTTGTGGTAGATAGGCTACCTAGTGCGTACCACTCCCACTAATAAGCTATTAGGCTTCCCTCCAACACAGAAAGGCTTGCGGGACTCAGAAGCTTACTAACAGTCCTGGATACAGCAACTCTGGATCTGGACTAGGCTAGTTACAGAAAAGGCAGGAAACAAGTGCAAGTGCGGCTTTTAAACCAGAAAGTTGAAGGAGATGGGAAAAAACTGCCCAAATGGCCAATAGCTACAATTTCTGGGCCAGAAACCACTCTTCTTGTGGTAGATAGGCTACGTAATGCTTACCACTCCCACTGATAAGCTAGAAGGCTTCCCTCCAACACAGAAAGGCTTGGGGGGCTCAGAAGCTTACAAAGAGTCCTGGATACAGCAAATCTGTACCTGGGCTAGACTAGTTACAGGAAAGGTGGAGAACAAGCGCAAACGCAGGCTTTTAAGCCAGCAAGTTGAAAGATATGGAAAACGGCCTAAACGGACAATAAATATATGGGCCAAAACCCACTCTTCCCAATGAAGATAGGCTACCTAGTGCTTACCACTCCCACTGATAAGCTAGAAGGCTTCCCTCCAACACAGAAAGTCTTTGGGGGCTCAGACGCTTACCAACAGTCCCGGATACAGCAAGTCTGTATCAGGACTAGACTAGTTACAGGAAAGGTGGGAAACCAGCATAAATGTGGCTTTTAATCCAGAATGTTGAAAGAGATGGGAAAAAAATGCTCAAACAGCCAATGAGGTACAAGTTCTGGGCCAGGAACTACTCCTCTTGTGGTAGATAGGCTACCTAGTGCTTACCACCCCCACTGATAAGCTAGAAGGCTTCCCTCCAACACAGAAAGGTTTAGGGGCTCAGAAGCTTATGAAGAGTCCTGGATACAGCAAATCTGTACCTGGACTAGACTAGTAACAGGAAAGGCAGGAAACAAGCGCAAGCACAGGCTTTTAAATCAGAAGGTTGAAAGAGATGGAAAAGCTTCCCAAATGGCCAAACAACTATAATTTCTGTGCCAGGGACCACACCTCCTGTGGTAGATAGGCTACCCAGTGCTTTCCACTCCCACTGATAAGCTAGAAGGCTTCCCTCCAACATAGAAAGGTTTGGGGGGCTCAGGAGCTAACAAATTTGTCCTGGATACAGCAAGATCTGTATCTGGACTAGACTAGTTACAGGAAAGGCAGGAAACAAGCTTAGAATTTTTTTTGTTACAGAAAAGAAGCTAAAACAGCAGTAAATACAATTCAAATGCAGTGCAGGCTAGCACACGTGTAGCAATATTACGGCAAATACAGTTTAATTAAATGCAGTTAAATTAACAAATGACTAAAAAACAAGTGCAAAAGGCATTAAATTAGAAGGCTACTAACAAGCAGTAATAAGTGCAGAGTAAGAGCGACTGAACAGATAGCATGCAGAACAGCAACTAAGACAGTTACAGTAAGAGCAGCTGAATAAAGTATATATATATATATATATATATATATATATATATATATATATTTTTTTTTTTTTAAGGGAGGAACAGAACAGAATTAAGAGGCTACAGGGGTTGTCCTTCCCAAGTGCTCCCTTTGTGCACAGTAGGAGTGCCTGGAATCAGAATATGATCTCACTGCACTCAGTTGAGTGAGCAAATGAGATGGGCCTAGAAGGAGTTATCCATATACAAATTTACAAGAGGGGTGGGCAGTTTCAAAGCCACCAAGATTAACACCAACACAAGAACAGGAAGGGTGGGTGGGAAAGACGGTGGAGACAACAAGGGACAGAAATAATACAGCACCACTATAAATAATAAGCAAATGTATAAATACAGCGCAGTGCAACTTAAGTTGCAAAAAGTGTACTTATCAGTTTGGAATAGATTCCAACTCTGCTCACAGCAAATCTATCAGCTTTCCACCAGTTCACAGAAATGCAGTCTGTATTGGAATTGCAGCAATGAAAATACACCTCAGACAATGACTAACAACTAGGATGTGGGCTGGCTCAACTACCCCCACCTGAAACTAGCTTCTGAGCTACCCTGAGAAAAAAACACAGTGGAGACAACAAGAGACAGAAACAATACAGCACCACTATAAATAATAAGCAAATTTATAAGCACAGCACAGTACAAATTAAGTTGCAAAAAGTGTACTTATCAGTTTGGAATAGATTCCAACTCTGCTCACAGCAAATCTATCAGCTTTCCACCAGTTCACGGAAATGCAGTCTGTATTGGAATTACAGCAATGAAAATACACCTCAGGCAATGACTAACCTTATTGTTACCTTTTCTAAATGGCTTTCACAGTGCACATCCTTCATCTACAGTTCTAAGAACAAAACTCTTGCTACCCCTGTTAAAGCTCATTCTACTAGGTCAGTAGCTACTTCTGCAGCCTTTCAATCTAGGTTACCTTTAGATAATATGTGTGCTGCAGCAACATGGGCAAAGCCTCATACCTTTATTACTCAACCTCATACCTTTATTACTCATTACAAAGTAGATTTGACCTCTAGGAGTAGAGCATCTTTTGGTTCTATGGTTCTGAGGAATATTCTTCCATGAGCCACCCAAGAATCAGGTAGCTTGGGATGCGGACCCATCAGTGAGAATAAAGGAACAATTGACAACATCACATAAAGAAGTTATGTACTTATCATAATGTTCCATGTGTGTTGTCCATCTCGACTTTTATTCTCACAACCCACCCACCATACCTCCTGCCTATACTCCTGGGAGACCGCGTAGCATTAATTGGGCATTATAGGACTCTATAGTCCCAGAGACAATTTATGTATGTTAATGTATGGAAGCATTTACCTTTAATTGACTTGTCAAGGGCAACAAGATCTGAGGAATTTAGGAAGTTGCATTATGGATAAGGGAGAATGCTCATGAGCTTTGATGAAGGCCTCAAGCTTTTGTAAAAGGCTGAGACAGATCTGATGGTTTGGATCCATCCCATCAGTGAGAATAAAGGTCGAGATGGACAACATGCATGGAACGTTATGATAAGTACATAACTTCTTTCTTCTCTTCTTCCTGGTATAAATTGAATAATTATTTCCCACAAACACTCTTCTGTCTCCAACTTTTAATACTTTGACCTGTTGACACGGTCTTGATATGATCAACTCTTTCTGCTGGTAGGATTGCATCTTTACAAATGCAGATCCTGGCTGCTTACTCATGAGCAGGTTTGGAGCATACCCAATATGTGCCCTTTTAGTTAACACATCCTGCTGTGGAATACCTGATCAGTATCTTATTGTGACGTCATAAAATTAATACAGTCTGTTCCTTCAGGTTTCTCTGATATACTAGAAAATCTCAGATTCCTCTACATGTGCTATATCCTCTAATTCTACCATTTTTTGAAACCTCTCTTCTTGAGCAGTCTCATACTCAACCACCTTTTTCTTCATTCAACCTCTGATTTTTCCAGTTTTATCAGCTCATCTGAATATCTGTTTGGAACTTCTTCCATTTTCCAGTCTTTTGTTATTTGAGTTGCTATACTTCTTCAGCATTTCATTTATTTTAATTAGCTCAGAGCACATTTGACTTATTTTTTCCTCTGGATTACTGGATGCCATGTCTAGGAAAAAAGCTGGAGCCTGAACTGCTTTTTGCTGAACAGCTGCAGGATTCTTCCCAGTCAGTGTTTTCTCTTCACCTTTTTTAGTTGATTTTCTTTCAGGCTCTCTTAGTTTCTTCTTTGCTGGCATCCAGGCAGTGTACTTACTAGCCAGTAGCTGAATTTCCTTAAAGTGACAGGGTTCCTGGCCCCTCTTCTTTCACTTCATTTTTCCACATTGGGACAGCTGAAGTTAAGCTGTTGATCAGTAGCTACCCATCATGAAAAGTCTCAAGTATTAAAAATTGTAAGCCCTAATTAGGATGGGTGCACTTTGTCACATATATGAGTTATTGAAATTCCTTTGTAGTATCATAGTGTCTATGTATTTCCCTAATAGATTTGGATATCATTATTAGGATGGGAATTGTTATGCCAAAGACTGATACTCCATGGGCCAACCACTGAAAAACATGTTATTGCAGCCCTCTCCCTGATGTGTAATAACCTCAGAGTTGATTTTATCATAAAAGAGATGCAAATGACAACTTAGTCTACAGAGGATTTGAGGGAGCTTACAACTCCACAGAAAACTTTGGATGTGATTGCATTGTCTTTGATGTAGAGATTGGTGACTGTGTAGCATAAATTCAGCAGTCTTAATTACCCATCGGGCACCCCAGAGATATGAACCTGTTGCAATCTGACTGTCATTAGAGAGGTTGAATAAAGAGGAATTTGCTTAATTTCATAAGTTATTAATGTCATCTTATTTAAATACTGTAAACATGGACAACTTAAAGTGTTCAATAAATCAAGTCTCAAAATGCTGAGCATTTAATAAAGCATGTTTTTATAATTAATTTCCAAGTGAGGTGCAAATATAAACCACTTGATGTCAAATTGTTATCCTTTCATTGTGTTTTCATGGATGTTATTTGCGAAAAGTTTTATGCATTTCCTTATTTTGCCAGTGTTGAATCTCAGTCATTAAGTATAGCTTAATCAGTAATGTTTTCCATTAGTCATGAATGTACATAATTAGTCTAAAGTAGGAATCTGATAGTTCACTTACTTAGATGATTCTACATACATATGGGTAGTACTTCTATACTCACTTGTTAAGGATATTTGAAAAGTCAGTATTTTATTTCATAGCAGCAGTTCATATGTTCTTCTATTCGGGGAGTTTCTTTTCTTTTTTATTATATATCTTTTATTAGCCTTTAGTTGATTACATTAACATTATACATGTTTTTATGGGCTCTAAGAAAACTTTTATACAGATGATAAGATGGCTAATGATCCTGTTGGAGGCAGTAAAATTGTTCTGAGCCCTGTAGGCCATCAAGGAGGTACAAGACAATGGGTTGTATAGTCATTATTTTTGGTTTCAGAGCACAAGTAGACCGATATAAGCAGATAAAGTGCATATTTTCTTTTTATGGGCTAAAATAATAAGACTATTGGATAATGTTTGGCTTAATAGTGCATATCTGGATAAAAGAGTGGGGTTTGGGTACTGTTTTCTTAGGGGCTCCCTTTTGAGGCAGAAGAATGCCAACCAGGCTGGTTAAATGCATCATAAATGATCACCCTTCTTTCAGTAAGGGAAGGTTCATAGGTTCATAGGTTAGTACTAGGCTATCAGCCCTAGGGCCTATACAAGCCTAGCCATAAACAATTCCCTGAATATTTCTTCCCACATTATTTACTTTCCTGGACCCCTGTCTAGCAGGGTGACTGACATGATCCCTGGGGTGAATTTCCTTTCTCCCATCCAATCGTCAAGGTTCCTCTTGAAGAGGTCCAAAGAGGCACTCTGCTTGACATGTATGGGCAATCTATTCCAGAGTCTGGGGAGTCTCTGGGTCAGGAACCTATCCCTCCAACATGTTTTGTTTATTGTGATCAGTGGATATCACTTAGTGATTGGATTCATTGTTTTAGAAGGCACCTGCTGAGGTAACCAAAGTGAAAGAAGTTGTGAAGATCTTAAAATGTTTGTATTTTTTTCAGTTTTGTTATAATATTGGATATCTGAAACCATTAATATTTTTTTCTCTTTGTATCATTTAGACCTAAGTCAGAGTTTCTCTTCTGTATCACAGTGAGCCTTTTTCAAACCTTCAAATCACAGAGGAATCCTTGCCCCAGCCTTAGATATTATTATTTGAACCTCCCATATAGAAAAACACTGCTCTTCTAACACAAACATGCTCTTCTAACACAGACACACACACACATACATATATAAATATATATATATATATATATATATATATATATATATATATATATATATATATACATATATATATATATATGTATATATATATATATATATATATATATATATATATAAACATACTCAAAATAACTTTATATGTATTTAATACGCAACTGATTTGCCATCAGACATACTTATCTGTTGACAATTGCTATTTAGTATTCAGTCTGAATCCAAAAAAAAAAATACCAGACTTGACATTTTCTTCCTTCAGGAGCTAGATATGAGATAAACCTGCTCAAGAAGTTAATATTAGTTTGGAGATAAACTACTTTTGGCTGATAAAGGCAAAACTAATCTATGTAATTATTTAATGAGGTGGTTGTTCGTTATTTGATCTACATGGGAGATGCATTTAGTTGTTGTTTATTGGTAGCTTCATTATGTCTTCCCCTCTCTGGTGAAACAGTTTTCCTCCCATTACATTATCATACAGTAGACCATTTTTATGGTGGCTGTAGATATCCACACTGTGCTATAGCTGTCTTAATATATCATCAGACCACAATTTTTGCATATGTGATGCACTAAGAAGTTATGATGCAAGTTTTAAAATGCATGATTTTGGTTGGTATTTTTTGAAAACATTCTCCAAACATTAGAGAATGGATTCCTTTTCCGAGTATGCAAGTGATCCTTCTTAAGTAGATAATTGTTGGGTGTCTGCTGATCTGGTTGGTCTCATAAAGCAAGTTGTTGTTCTCCTAGCTGTTTAATAGCTCTATATGTTGCTTTTGAATGTGTGATGCATTGGTCAGGATGAACTTGGATGTTTAACTTAAGACAATGTCATGGTACCCATGCAATTCACAGACCATTCTAGTTCTGCAGTGCTGGAAATAATGATTCACATGCATAACTCAGAATCTGAAGTAGGAGATTCATTTGTCTGCAACATGGTTTTCCAGCTATGGATCCGAGCTCTCAGCTCCTCCCCTCACCCATAATGCCCTGCTCTCCCTACATGACCTCAGATCTAGTTTGCCGCGCTGGTGACCAGATTGGTTTCTGAGAGCTCTACAGCTAAGTGTTTATTACTGCTAATTTTAGTGTTAAATTTAAGGTTTTTCAGCCAGTTTTGTGTGAAAGTTATAGGTTTCCCTTATTATAGCTTAAAGTTGTTTAGTTTTATTAACTTTTATAACTTTTAGTTTTCCTCCCCTCGCTGGTGCGTAGTGTGTGTTTGGGCCTGTGTTTGTTTGGCTAGTTAGCTTTTATTTTTTTTTTAGAACAATTAAAGTAAAAACTAGTGTCCTTAGGATGTCTGAACCACCTAAGGCTGTTTTTTCGAAGTGCTCCGAGTGTGGCCATAAGCTTTCCCCTGCTGATGGCCACACTCGGTGCGTTCGATGCCTTGGGGTTGAACACCTCACATCTGGATGCTCCATTTGTGCAGGGTTCAACCCCAGGGCATTGAAGGAGCAGAGGTCGAAGCTGGTCCTGGCGGGACTTTTGCCCCCGGACTCGGCTCCGGCTACCGCTCCTTCGGGGGGTACCGTGTCTACGGTTCCCTCCTCTCCGGCTCCCCCTCCTCCACCTGGGACTCAACCTCCCTGTAGTGGTTTGGAGGAGTGGGAAGCAAGAAAGAAGGACCGGAGGGAGTAGCACCATAAGCGGCGGGCCGAGACCTCTGTTTCGGCCCCGCCTGCCAAGCGGGCTTCTCCTCCGGCCTCCTTGTCTGCTGGTTCTCCCCCTCCTCGGCTCCGGTCTCCTGTGTGCTTTTCACCGGGACCTGAGGAGGAGGAGACCCGATCTCCGTCGAGGCTATCGAGGAGGCACTCAAGGCCTACCTCGGTAGCCTCGTCGAGATCTACATACAGTTTATCTGATGCTGATCTGGACCGGATGATGAGAAGGTTCATCCAGGCCCAGATGCAGATGGGAGTGCTCTTGCCTCCCCCCCCCCCTCTGGGGGGGAGCTCGACCCCTTTCTTTAAACCAATAGCTCCTTCTCCGACCCGCTGCCCGGGTTTGGAGCAGTTGGAGCCGAGCAGCTTCGGAGCTGGGGGTGGGTCAGCGCCGATAGTACTGGGTACTTCGGATCCAACCCTGCCTTCGAGTGCTTCAGATCTGACCTCTTGGAGCCTGGATCCGAGCTTCGGATCCAGGGGGATCAGTGCTCCTTCGGCGCCATCCATGTCGGAGCGCACTGTCCCCTCGGATCCGAGTGCTTCGGTGCCGGCTCCGATCCACTCTTCGGATCCTAGGGGGAGCCGATTATCGGATCCTTTGGTCGAGGTCGGCTCCCCCTCGGCTTTTGATGTAGTGGAGAGGGCCCTGTTGAGGGTTTCCGGACCCCCAGCACTTGCTTCGGCTCCGTCCCGCGCTCCATCTGCACTGGGCCAGGCTTCCACCATCCGGCCACTGGGACAGCCCGCTCCTTTGCCCCAAGTTGTTCCTTTGGAACATGTCACAGTTTGCGAGGAGTCCTCTGACAGCCCCCCGGAAGATGCCCCTCGCAAGCATACGTGCAAAAGGAGGCACATAGACTCCCCCGAGTCTCTCACTGAAGACACGGATTTGGAGGAAGGAGAAGGCTCCCCAAGATCACCCCCCGAGGATGTCTCCTTTGGAGACATCATGGAAATGCTTCGCATAAGGGGGGGTGGTCTGCCCGCAAGTCTTCCTCGGACGAGTCCGTGTTCTTGGAGGCATTTGAAGTGGGCCCGTCTACCTCTTGGGTGTCCCCTCCTGCCGACCCCCTGGTGGACCTGATTACCACCAGGGCGTGGAAGGAACAGGACACCGTGGAGCCAATTCCAAAAAGGCCTGACCGTATTCTTAGTCCCCCGGCTGACCGTGCCCACTGGAGTAAGGGGCCTCCGGTAGATGCCATGTTGACGGTGGCAGCCACCAAGAGGGAACTTGCTCAGGAGAGCCCCTCAGTCCATCCCCCGAGCAAGGAGTCTCGGATGATGGACCGCTTGGGGAAGCGGATGTTTAGTTCAGCGACCTTTTCAGTGAGGGCGCTGAACTACCTGGCACATGTGATTAGGATGCAGCGCGATCTTATCAAGGAATACGCTGCATCCCCCCCAGAGTCCATGTCGGAGGAGGACAAATTGTTGCACTCCACCCGTATGGCCACTCTCAGGTCCGTGACTAATACCTCTATGTGGTTACTGTCCCATGCTATGGAAGGTGCCGCTAGAGCCGCAGGGGCAGGCCTAGTTACTAGACGTCAGGCCTGGCTCCGTCATTGCGATTTCACGGAGCCCTTCAAGGCGTCATTTGCGAACGCTCCCTTTGATGGTTCTGCCCTCTTTGGCAAAACTGTTCGTGATACCTTGACCCAGAGCGAAAAGGACGGGAAGACGCTGTCTGCCGTCGGAATCCGCTTTTCTGTGCCCCAGAGGTCCTATTCTAGGAACCAAAAGGGCCAGAAGAAGATGTGGTTCCGGAAGTCGCAGCAATCCCAACCCGCTCCGGACAACCAGTCCTTCCGTGGCAGAGGAGGACAGGGAGGACGCCGCCCCAGGGGCAGAGGGGCTCCCAGGAACTTCAGGTCCAGAGAACCCTTCTCTGAACGGCCCGCGCAGCAGCCCTGAAGGGTTGCCCGGCTGCTCCACTCTGGAGGCAGTCAGGGGACGTTTTTTGGAGCACCTAGCGGCATGGGAGTCCATAACATCAGACCGCTGGGTCCTCCGCATCATATCCAGAGGATACCACATCCCATTTCATCACGTGCCAAAATTGAAGTCCCTCCCCGATGTTCCACCCGGTCAGTGGGAGGCCGCTTTGGCAGAAATTGGCCATCTGCTAAAGAAAAGAGACATCCAGCCCGTCCCCCCAGACCAGATCGGATCAGGGTTCTACTCCAGGTTCTTTTTAGTGCCAAAAAAGACAGGGGATCTAAGACCAATATTTGACCTTTCACTCTTGAACCTGGCAGTTCCCAAGGAGAAGTTCCGAATGGTTACATTGCAGTCTATTCTCCCCCTTCTGGGAGAAAATCACTGGATGTGCTCTATAGACCTCAAGGATGCGTACTACCATATACTAATGGACAGGCGCTCCAGGAGGTTTCTCCGCTTCCGGCTGGGAGCCAGTCACTACCAATTCCGGGTCCTTCCCTTTGGTCTCACCACAGCCGCCAGGGTGTTCACCAAGGTATTAGCAGTGGTAGCGGCCCACCTGAGGCTTCAGGGGGTGCAGGTCTTCCCTTACCTGGACGACTGGCTTCTCACCGCTCCAACAAGGCATCTACTGTTATTGGCGCGAGATTCCTTTCTCCATCTAGCTCCCCATCTGGGCATCACAATAAATACAGAAAAATCCAACCTAGCCCCTACGCAGTTCATAGATTTTATAGGTGCCAGGTTAGACACGAGACCGTTAAGAGCCTTCCTCACTGCGGACAGAATTCAGAATCTGCAGCTCCAGGTGCGGGCCATTCTCCACTCCAGCTCAGTTCCGGCGGAGTTGGTCCTGAGGGCTCTAGGGTCCATGGCAGCAGCAATAGCTCTTCTTCCTCTCGCCAGGTTCTATATGCGCGTCCTTCAATGGACACTCCTAGTTCAGTGGTCTTATCTTGCTCTTCCTATGCATCATCCCATTGCGATCAGCAAGGCTTGCAAGCGGTCCCTCCTGTGGTGGCTCCAGTCTCCAGATCTCCACGGAGGCCACCCCTTTTGTGCTTCTCCCCCTCTCGCCACGGTGACCACGGACGCCTCCCGCCTCGGGTGGGGGGGGGGCATTTTGCAGGCCGGACGGTCCAAGGCACGTGGAACGATTCAGAGACCTTACTGCATATCAACGTTCTAGAGATGAGAGCAGTGCTCTTAGCATTGCAAGCACTACAGGCCTTTCTTCCCTTGGGAACTATTGCGATTCAGTCGGACAACATGTCTGTCGTCTGGTATATCAACAAACAGGGGGGAACCAGGTCTTACCCACTTTGTCGAGAAGCCATGAGAGTGTGGGAATGGCAATCTCCACCAACCTCTTTCTCATCGCAATGCATATTCCGGGTCGGTCCAACATCCTTGCGGACAAACTCAGTCGCACCATTCTCTCCCCTTACGAGTGGTCTCTCAATGCTCAGGTAGCGAAACGCATCTTCGCACGGTGGGGAACTCCTTGTTGCGATCTTTTTGCGTCTCCCTCAAACACCAAGTGCGACAGTTTTTTCGCTCTAATACCTTCTCCCGGAGATACCCCAAGAGATGCTCTGGTGCATGCTTGGCCACCCGGTCTTCTTTATGCTTACCCCCCTTTGCCTCTGATGCTCCAAGTTCTTCAGAAAGCCTCTCGGTTGGGGTGCAGAATGATTCTCATTGCCCCATTCTGGCCTCGACAGATCTGGTTCCCTTTTCTAAGGTCTCACTCAGTGAATCCTCCTTGGATTCTAGATCCCATTCCGGATCTGATATCTCACCCATCCCATCTATCAACCCCGAATCTGGACAACCTGAAGCTGACTGCTTGGCTGCTCCAGTTCCACTCCTGATCAGGACTCCCGGTATTTCGTCTCCAGTTAAGGCCATTCTGGTGGCGGCTCATAAACCATCTACCAGGAAAGTTTACCGCAGTAAGTGGAAACGATTCTCCATTTGGGCGGAGCGGCAAGGTCTAGACCCTTCACAGTTCCCCTTCCTCTGGTGCTTGACTTTCTAACCACTCTTTTTAATGATGGTGCCAGCAGTTCCACGGTCAAAGTGCAACTTGCGGCAATTTCTCACTATCATATTGGTCAAGACTCCAGTCCACTGATGTCTGCCAAATTGTGTAAGATTTTCCTAAAAGGTACCTTTCTCCTCAGACCCCCTGTAAAGCAAGTGGTTCCTCCTTGGGACCTTTCTCTGGTCCTTCAGGCCTTGACCGCTCCCCCCTTCGAACCTGCGGCTACGGTAGATCTGAAATTTTTATCTTTCAAGACAGCCTTTTTAGTAGCCATTACCTCGGCCAAGAGAGTTTCAGGACTTCAAGCCTTATCCGTCAAGCCTCCTTACTTGGTCTTTCATCCGGACCGTGTATACCTCAGGACCAACCCGTCCTTTCTTCCTAAGGTAGCTTCTGAAGCAAATATTAATCAATCCATTAACCTCCCTGTTTTCTTTCCTAAATATCAAAACAAAGGTGAATACAAGCTACATTCCTTAGATGTCACAGGCAACTTAGATTTTATCTGAACAGGACAGCTGGTCATAGGCAATCTGACCAGTTGTTTATTTCCTTTGCTAAATTCAATTTGGGTAAACCAATTTCCAAAGTCTCCTTATCACGCTGGATTTCGCAGTGCATTTTATTGGCTTATCAAGCTTCTGGAAGGCCCGCACCGGAGGGAGTACATACCCATTCAACCCGGTCAGTTTCTACTTCAGCGGCCTTTAAAGCTAGGATTCCTCTGGATGATATTTGTTCAGCAGCCACTTGGGCTTCATCTCATACCTTTATCTCCCACTACAAGTTGGATATTACATCTAGAGGTAGAGCATCCTTTGGCTCATGGTGCTCGAATATCCTTCCATGATGGCCACCCAAGATTCAGGTAGCTGGGGACTCTGTCCCACAGGTTGCAGACAAATGAATCTCCTACTTCAGATTTAGAAGTTGTGTACTCACCATGACGTTCCATCTGAGTAGGTGTATTCATTTGTCTGCAACCATCCCGCCCTCCTATCCCCCTGGCCTTGTCAGTTTCCTGCATATTATGTGTTACCCTTTTTAGGGTATTTCTATTGTTGGCAAACTCAATCTGAGGTCATGTAGGGAGAGCAGGGCATTATGGGTGAGGGGAGGAGCTGAGAGCTCGGATCCATAGCTGGAAAACCATGCCGGTTCGGATCCGATATCGGATCCATGACCCACAGGTTGCAGACAAATGAATACACCTACTCAGATGGAACATTATGGTGAGTACATAACTTCTAATTATTCAGGCAGGCAAAGAAACACCATGAGCTGTACTTTTAAGCTCATTGCATGGCTGGATAAATGTAGGAGGGTGGTAAATGATAAGGGAAGCTGCAATGAACATGCAGCTAACAGGTCTAAGTCCCTTCTGTGCTTGTCAAACTCAAATGACCCAAAAGGCATAGTAGGGATAAAATTCGCCTTTATCATATGATTAGTTAATAGGTACTATCCAGTCTGTTTCACCTGAAGCATGAGACCAAGACTGGTGGTTCAAGTAGGAGAAAGGGTAGCAAAGATATCTTCTACAGCAAATGTAAAGGTCTTGCTCGGCAACACTTTCAATCTTGTACATGGTACAGCTATGAGAAAGTGAAGGAATTTGTAGTCCAAAGGGGACTCAGAAGTTGATACCCACTGATGTCCCCTCTGTCAGTTGATGAGATAGAAGTACCACTCTGCAAGATGACAATGCAGAAAAAAATCTAGCCTGAATGGAATTCTAATGGACTGTATTTACATTAGTGTGATAACCAAGATTTTGGTTGAGGGACTTTACTTGTGTCCTGGGCATATGCCACTATTTCTTCAGTTTTCTAGTCCCATTTAGTGAAATATTATAAAGAGTCAATTTCTGTGGGGTAGTATGGGCCTGCAAAAGGATATAAAAAGATAAGGGTGTCTGTCCAGGTAAGGATTGTTTTTTGAAGGGTATATCACATGGACATATATACCACTGTTAGACCAATGATGTCAGAAAACTGATGCCATTTTGGTAATAACCATCTTACACTGAGTTGACCTTATTTATTGAATGTTCTCTTAGGATTTGACTTTCCAGAGGAATTTATAAAATCATTGCAACAGTTATTTGTGGTTAGGGCAGCCTATTGTATTTTAGTTTATAAGTTATAATATTTTGGGGATAATATGGTGCATCAAGAATGCCTGTTCTCCCTTTAATATTTTGTATTGTCTGTGGAACCTCCAGTGGAATGTATCCATATTGCAGTAATGAAGTCTGTGGTATACAGTTACAGAGACAGTTCAGGACTAGATTCATTTGTTCACAGATAGTGTAACATTTTCTTTTCTATGTGCCTCACATCTGATTCAGAGTACAAAAGACATTTGTGGGTTATACTTGAATACATATAATAAAAAGATTATTGTTAGGCTTTGCCAGTCCATCATGTTTAGATTCAGATGGATCAATTGTTTAATTAGGTCTTTGTATGTGCAGTTAGCATCCAAGAGTGATTTTTACAGGGATCTAATTTGGAAGACATTACAACTAATCTGTTAAAGGGTCAGCAGTTGTGTTGTAAATATTACAGATGGGAGGGTTGGATTAGTATTACTTTGTGCAACAGTAACTATTATCCCATATAATTTATTCTCTTTCCGTATTAATATCACTTGCATTGAATAACTGTTATTCTGACATGGAATAACGTAATGGTGAGAAAATGATGAAATGTCTGTCAGCTGCTCGTAAATTGAAATGCCTGCAGATTGTCACATTGTTGGAAATCAGTATTTCCATATTAGATTTATATGCATCAGCCTCACTGCTGTTGCTAATGTTACAGTGCATCATGGGGCAAAACATTTCCTTGGTGACTAAATTTCAGTTTGGAACCATGACATTTGCAGACCTACTCAGAAGAATCTAATTAGAATCTAGTTAAAATGATTTTTGGGCATGACAGACACCATCTTAAGGATATCCAGTAGATTTATGTGGCAGAATATTTTCCTACCAAATGTGATCACCTTTTCATGAGTTATAGATTCATATGGGTCAGAGGTGTTGCCATATGTTGACCCTTGGTAGCTACTATATTGTACCTTAAAACTCCTATCTCATAAGTGTTATGACACTATTATGCCTACGAACAGTTAATACAAATTAATTTGGTAAGATTTTTAGCACTAGGGTCATTATCATATTATGGTAGTAAGGGGATCTGGTGCTGTGGGAGGACCCATTGGTGGGAGCTCAGCAGCATCACTATGTAGATAGTATCATACGGGGTTCTTGTGGTAGCAGGACTACCTGCACCCTAGGGAAATCTGCTGCCTTTTAGTTTTTTAAGCACAATGCAAAGAAGCTGTTTTTGTTTTATAATGCAGTGCTGATATGCTATTGGAATCTGTATGCTGATCAACATAGCAGTGAAAGAGGACCTCTACACTGGCAAGTACAACACCATCTGAAGAACACCATGTACAAAAGTGTTTTCTTTACCATTTTTAGGTAATTCACTCTTGTCATGTAAAGGAGGGTTTTTGATTCAAAAATACACAATGTTTGCTTTAATTTCTTCAGTGGAACTATATTTATTTAATTTAGTAATCTTGTGCTTGTATTACCTGTACGTATTCCAGTTGTCCTGGTACTTCCTGATTCTGAGTCATTTGATCATGCATTTTGATGATATGCTGGAGGGATAAGCATCTCATAGTGGGTGTGTACATTTTCTGCAGTCTGCAGCAGATTTCAACACATAAACTGGCGCGGACTGCAGCACAGTCAGTCTGTCAAGTCAGACAGTAAATAAATAACTATATGGTAAGAAAAGAGAAATGGAGATGATATGATTCCTAGTAGCATGCATAGTATTTGACATAAAGTGTAATAAAACAAATGTAGTGTCATAGTAAATAATTGTCTGTCTTAGGTAACTACTCCTAGTAAGAAAGTTTGAGATATGTGAATCTTTTCAGTGATAGCTAACAGTAATATACATTTGTATGCATTATACATCAACTGAATTAGTGCTTGAACAATAGTTATTCGTTGAACTTTCCTTAGCAAATAAAAGTAACAAAGCCTTAAAAATATGTGTAATCTCATTGACATATACAATACCAAATAATACAGTATTTGATGTAAAAATGTGCTAATTTTGCTATTATTTTTTGATAAGGAAGGCCCCTTAAATTTGTTTTGAAGTTGAAACTCCTGCAATAGCATCATGCAGAACTGAGCCCACAATGCCTCACTACCTAAATTAATATATATACTAGTTGGTATGGGAGTTCTAACCCAGCACGTAATGCGGAGCTGTGATGAGCTTTATGTGGCAGGTTAGCTGCAAATCTATTTGTCTTATTGCATTGCTCCATTTGTGATTTAAGAGCAATCTGGATGTTAGTTAAAATAGACAATTCATAGAGAATAAGAGAAGAAATGGTAAAATATAAGAGTTAGCTAGGGTAATTCTACTACAAGGAGTAAGGATTATTTTTATTTATTTATTTATTTTTGTTTCTTGTGCAGCCATGGTGGTGCAGCGGTTAGTGTCGCCACCTCACAGCAAGAGGTTCTCCGGTTTGATTCTCGGCTGGGGTGCCTTCTGTGCGGAGTCTGCATGTCCTCCCTGTGGTCACGTGGGTTTCCTCCGGTTTCCTCCCACATCCCAACGACATGCAGTAGGTGGATTGGACACACTAAATTGGCCCTATGTGTGAGTTTTGTGCGTGTGTATGCCTTCTGTGGAAGGTTGGGTGCCGGGCTGGCAATTTGATACTGTAAACCTCCATTGCCAATCATGAGCGGACAGTGATCCACTGTGGCGACCCCTAACCAGGAAAAGCCGAAAGAAGAAAAATGTATTTTTGTTTCTTGATTGCTTTTTACAGCAAGCCTAGCTTTTGATGATGTTTTTCTCATACAGTTTTGTATGTGAAGATCAAACTTGTAAGTTGTCATCTATGGTGACTCCAAGCAATTTGATATGGGTAACTATTTCAATAGCTGTATTGTTTAGAGAGGTAGTGTAGAAATTACTTTTAGCATTGACATGGAACTTAGGAAAAATAGTAGTAGCTTAGTCTTTTTGGATTTGAGTAAAAGTTGGTTTTGATGTAGCCACAGTCCAACTGAGTTGAAGGCATCTTGTGTCATGGATTGTAATAGCAGTGGGCTGTCAGATGCATAAATGAGAGTTGTTATCTGCATACTGAATAAGACAATCTTGTTGAGAGGAGGTATATACGTTTTTGATGAAAATGTTAAAGAGCAGTAGACCAACAATAGAGCCTTGAAGAACACCTGTTTTAATTAGGAGAAAAGGAGAGAGACAGATACAGAGGAGAGACATATAACAGAGATGAGATCATGATTATAGCAAACAGAGATGCTAAAACTATCTTTGCACATGGTCTTTAAGCTACATCATTGGGACCAGCTTGTAAGCAGATGGTATAGTGCTTGTGAATCACATACAGTTCTGTGGAGTCATTTGTATGTGTATTCTGTGCACAGAGCACAGTGGCTGCACAATAGGTAAAACTGCACTTTCCTTGTGTTTAGCACCTTCTGTGATTTGCATAGGGTTTCATAGAGTGTTCTATAATATACCAACCTTAGTCTGTGGTGCACATGTCTTAGGAATAGTACATGTTGTCTTCTAGTACAAAGTGGATAATGTTCATTCTTCACAGTTTATTCTAGTCCTGCTGATATATATATATATATATATATATATATATATATATATATATATATATATATATCTGTGCACTTCACTATCTCTAAATACTGAAATCTTGAATCAGTATCTCGAGACTAAAATATCGAAATCCAATAACTGAATCAGGAAATGTTGAATCAGCGGTTGTGGTTGCGCTGTGTTAATGGATAGCTGGAGATTCAGGTAAGTGTTTATATTTTAAGGGTTTGGGGTAGGGATTTTAGTGTATGTTAGTGTTTTGGGAAGTTGTAGGTATAGGTTACAGTATGTAGTTAAGAGTGTGAGTGTGTAAGTGTTGAAAATGGTGGTGTTTGTACGTATGTGATGTGTGTTTGTGGGAGGGGAATGTAGTGTGTGTAGTGGTGGGTTTAGTGTCTTTGTCTTTTTAGTGCAACCTCAGAGTTAGTATATATAAGTAGCGGGGGGGGTGCCCCCACATGGGGGGGTGCAGGGAGGCTTGCCCCCTGCTTATATATATAGGGTAAGTTAGTGTATTTGTGTTGTGTTTTTGTGTGTTTTGTTTATTTGTTGTAGTGTGGGGAGGAAGGTGTATGTGTGTTTGTTTGTGTGGTGGAGGGTGTATTTAAAAGGAGTGATTTTGAATTTCGTGCTTTTGGGGTTTAGGTATTTTGAATTTTCGGCTTTATAGTCTCGAGATACTGAAATTCGAGGTTTCAGTATTTCGAGATTATAAAGTGAAAAAAATTATATATGTATATATATATATATATATATATATATATATATATATATATACAACCACTGTCAATGACAAAAGTTATTAATATAGATTTTTTGATCTTTATAGATTTTTATAGATTGATGTATACAAAAGTATTTATTATTTTTGAGTAGTTATACATATTATTGCTGTTATTTATTTGTGGGTATAAGTGAATATGTCTTTAAATAGATTTTTTTGGTTTGACACCATTTGATTGGATTTTTTGGATCATGTGGGATGTATCGTGACTATTTAAAAATTTTTTGTAATATGAATTGTCATTTTCTGACGAAGTTCATAGAAATTAAAAGTGGACGAAACGCGTAAAATATTTGGCTCAGAAAACTTTTGTCATTGACAGTGGTTGTGAGTTTGTTCTAAAGTTTACTCGTTTTTCATCAGTTTCAATACTTGTGATTCCACTGATATGGCAGGGGTGGATTCGAGCCAAAACGTTTTATTGGATATGAGCACCTATTCGGTTCCCGAGTCGGGGGTGAGTCTTAGTGAATTTATCGTTTCCACTATCAAGGAAGTGGTTTCCGAGACGATGGCCCGGCAGATGGGAGCAAGTGCGAGTAGTAATAGTCCCAAGATTCATTCATTAAATCCAGGAAGTAACGTGGAAGCGGGCTCCTCCAATGGTAAAGCTGATTCAACTTCCACGGCATCCAGACAAGTCAGTATGGTTGCGTCTGCATTAAGTGGGAGCGTTAATGGCATAAGAAGTTCTGAACATTTCTGTGCTGGTTCTGTTGGGAAAGAGAATGTTACTGAACAGACTTTTAAACCGACAGAGAATCCTTTTTCGTGTATGGTACAAACTGACAACAACGAAAAAGTAAGTGAAACTACTGACAGTAACTCACTCAATGATATTGTATTGTTGAAGAACGAGATACGAGAACTTGAGAGAGTTTGCTTGAAATGTGTTTCACTACAATTGGAGGTGTTTTATCTCGAAGAGAATATCAAATTGAAGTGTGTTCCATTTGGTTTGAGAACATTTAAGTTTCCGAACTGTGTCTCCTTAGGAGATCCACTTTACATTCAACTTGTGAATTTGTTTAACAACACCGGTTTGGCGTTTATGAACGCCTTGGTAGAACATTACAAAGTTGAACTTTCTGTACTAAAAGGGAAAGCTGAAGGTTTGGACGCTAAGATAAGAGCGTCCGAAATTTTTGGAGATATGACTACCTTGTATTTTAGTATTAATGCTAAGATAGAGAGACACAGAGCATCAATAGTAGAGAGAAAGCGTAAGAAAATAAAAAGAGACCAAATGGCTTACAAAACCAACACAGCTTACCCTTTGAAACACACTAAGGGTAAGAACAAGAGTGCACCTTCTGCTATTAATATGGCAGTACTTGAAACATCACGACAAGAGATACAAAGTCAGTATAATAAGGACAGTAATGGGTCAGTCATTAATTCTATTCAGAATGACACAACTGTTTGTGTTACTAAGTCTAATAACAACAAATCTGACTCTAACTGTTCAGCTAACACTTCTTATTCTCAAGTCGTTTCCACTAATAGCAAAGCTAGTCCTTTTTTAGTGGACAAAAACAGAAACAAGAAAACACCGAGATGGTCCGGCAAGGTCCAGACCAGAAGCAAGGCAAAAGGAAAGAACAAGAGAAGGAATTAAGTTACGGCATTAATGTCTGTAACTTAACAGAAGAGACATTGCCTTTTGAAGTTACTTCTTTGTTAAGAAAAGGACTTTCTTTTATTCCTTCTAATCATGTCAATATTCCTAAATTAATTGTGGACTTTAAGTTATATTTAAGGAAATTAAACCTGAAGTTCATTTTTGATGGTATGGTTGACAAAGTAGTTGTAGACGGTGGGTGTAGCAAGAAAAGTACATTTAATCCTTTACTGAATTCAACCTTAAATGTTTTTGGTAGGATTTGTGAAGATGAATTTAGGAAAATGGGTATTAACAAAAGTTCAATTTCCAACTTGTCCAACTCTGAAGTTGAGGCTCTTGATTTCTTAATTAAAAATAGAGATCTTAGAGTCATGAAATCCGACAAAGGTGGTACGTTGGTTATTATGAAAGTCACTGATTATATTGAAGCGATGAAAACCTTATTAGAAGATGAGGCTAGTTACAAAGTGGTAACTAACCAAGAGATTATAAAAAGCTTCTCAAAGGTTGACATTGTGTTGTTTGACTTATTAAGTCAAGGTAGCATTACTTATTCAGAATATGATTTTCTGTTTACTGAATACCCTAAACTTGCTTGTCTATTTGGTATACCAAAATTACACAAAATGACTGATACATTACCATTTAGACCTATAGTTTCTGCAGGTTTTTCTAAAACTGAGGCAATTTCTATATGGCTAGATAATATTCTAAATCCCATAGTGCAGAAGACGAAGTTTTATTTAAGGGACTCGTGGCACCTTTTGGAACTGTTAAGTACAGTTCAAACACAGGGATTTCCTTTTCATTTTGCATCATTAGATGTTGTATCTCTATATACTTGTATTGATCAAGTTAAAGGGGTTGAAATGTTAAGAGAATATTTATCTGGTCATACAGTTTTGAGTAACAACAAGGTCAACACTATTTGTTGTCTAATGGAGTTAGTTTTGGACAACAATTTTTTCAAGTTTGATGGTATACAGTATAAGCAAATCACAGGTATAGCTATGGGGTCAAGAGTGGCACCTAGTTTTGCCAACTTAGTGATGGCCATGTGGGAGTTACTTTTCTTGGAATCACACCCTTTGTCTAAACATCTTCTTTTCTACAGACGATATATAGATGATTTATTTATTCTGTGGAAAGGTGACCACAGTTCATTCAACATTTTTGTTGAATATTTAAATCAGTCCACTGATTTTTTGAAATTTACTGTAGGGTATTTTGGTGAAACTCTGGATTTTTTAGACATACATTTGAGCTATAATATTGAATTAGGTCAGTTTGAGAGTAACATTTATAGAAAATCTAGTTTCACAAATCAATACCTACATTTTGATAGTTTGCACCCTGATTTCATAAAGCGTGGAGTTGTGAAGGGGCAATTCATTAGATTGAGTCGGCTCACTACTAGTGATGCCATTTTTTCAGAAGAGGCAATCAAGTTGAAATGGTTTTTCATTGACAGGGGATATAAGGAAGTGTGGCTTCACAGTATATTTAGTGAAGTCCTGTCTTTAAGAGAAACTAAGGCTATCCCAATATTGCACAAGTCCATTAATGTAGATGTAAGTCTTAAGACTGACAACGTAGGTCCAGTTTTCAAGCTAGCTTTTCCTATTCCCATCACTGATGAGATGGGTATTATCAGAAAAATTATTTCTGATAATTGGAAGGTTATTTTGGGTAATAAGGACCTGAGTGTAACAATAGGGAAGTCACCATTATTTACATATAAAAAGATTAAGAATTTAAAGATGTTGTTGGAACAAGAAGTTCTTAGTGTTAGTAACACATTGATTGATGGTACATTCCCTTGTCAAAGTTGTAAACAATGTAGATATATTTCTGGCACTAGTTCAGTGTTTTTTAAACATTTAAGAAAGGAATTTTTCACTAAGGGGCATCACACATGTAAAACTAAGAATGTGGTGTATGTCGCCTTGTGTAATTCCTGTGAACATTTCTACATTGGTAAAACTATTAGAACATTAAATAAACGTATTTATGAACACTTGTTAGCCATTAAAAACAAAGACTCGACCAATGCCCTAGCAAAGCATGCAGGTGCTTGTATTGATTTCAAGAAATTTACTTTTTCAGTTTTAGAAAAAGTTAAGGACGATTTATTTTGTGGAAACTACAAGATAAAATTGGAATGTAAAGAAGCCTTGTGGCAGATCTTGTTAAATGCAGACAAATATCCTGGGTTAAATGAAGCCATAAATATAAAGTGTTTCTTACAGGCACAGAGGTTATAGTGAGAGACACGTATATCCGTTGAAACAGTCATACACATTAAAACAGTTAAAAACATATGTATACATATTTAAATATAGATTTTTTGATTTTTATAGATTTTTATAGATTGATATATACAAAAGTTTTTATTATTTTTGAGTAGTTATACATATTATTGCTGTTATTTATTTGTGGATATGTGAATATGTCTTTAAATACATTTTATTTGGTTTGACACCATTTGATTGGATTTTTTGTATCATGTGGGATGTATCGTGACTATTTAAAAAATTTTTGTAACATGAATTGTCATTTTCTGACGAAGTTCATAGAAATTAAAAGTGGACGAAACGCGTAAAATATTTGGCTCAGAAAACCTTTGTCATTCACAGTGGTTGTGTGTTTGTTCTAAAGTTTACTCGTTTTTCATCATATATATATATATATATATATATATATATATATATATATATATATACACACACACACACACACACACACACACACACACACACACAAATATTATCATCCTTCACCACATTATACTCATGAGCTCCATTCTGTGCAGCTCTGTCACTTTCCTCCTTTTAGTGCTACTAGAACTTTCCATGAGGTATGCAGAACTAATACAATGCCAGCATCTATGTGAATATGCTGAGCTCCTGGCAAACAGACCAGTAAATCTTCAGAGGCTTAAAACATATTACTCTTCACTTGAGCATCATATGCTTTATTTTACCATAGCTAGCATTCGGAAAGCCAAACAATCCAACACTGACAAAGATTTTATTCTGTCCATCTTAGACTAATGTTTTATTTCAGGCAATCACTTCTCCAGCTGCAGTACCAGATAGGTTCATAGGTAGTTGCTAGATATGCAGTCTGGGAGATCATTAAGGAACCTAGCCTGAATTTCCAGCAGCCCCAAAGCGCTAAGTGATTTGCTGAAGGTCATGCATCAGACAAATGAATGCTAAGGGAATCAAACCCTGTACTACAGAAAATAGCTTGCTAACAACTCTTAGCCTTAATTCTCTATATTACCTGCCAGGCATCCAATGTAGTAACTGCCACAATGGTATGAATAATTAAGTAGTTTGCACAATACATTACACTCTAGTCCTATATTCAGTTTAAGCACCATATTTTAATCAATCAGGTTGAGCTTTTGTCCAGATTTCTGACTCATTTTCTAAGTTAAACTCAGTGAGTTACATTCTTCCACAGGATGTGCTCTTTATGTACTCATTGTGCCAATAAGTAAATAATTTTTATTTTAACCACTTACATTCTTTTGGTTACAAATTCATTTTCAAATGTGGCAAGTAGTAAATCTTGAAGCAAATTCATTATAATATCTCTTAATGGTATTTTACTGTACCAACCTACAAGTTTTCTTAGTTGTTTAAAAGTTGCAATTTATAGGAAATGCAGATTTTTTTTTCAGAAACTGAATAATCAGAGTATGCATTGTTGAGATCTGCTATATTATCTATGTAATGTCTATATTAAGTATCACAATAGTTGACTAAATTGTTCTGCAGATCCACACGGAACACCTCCCAGTGAAATAACAATTAAGCCATTGCCACCTTATGCACTTGTAATGCCAGAAGAAATACAGGGTAATGGCAACCAACTATAATTTTCTTGATTCGTACTAACAGCTTCAGAATCACATCCATTTCTGCAGCAATGTGACCATCAGTACTAAAATTTCTTCACCAAGCTGTTTTGTCTCTTGTGAATGCATTGTTATTTTTATTTTTTTTTTCAGAGTTTTGAGTGTTTCTGTGAAACTAACATGATTATCATACCACACCTGCCAAATACTCCCCATTGAGTGTATTTTTAAAAGTGTTAATTGTCAAATGAAGAATGGGACAGTGTGTTTAAAGTGCTTATGCTGCTTTTTTTCATGGCTTTACGTGTTCATCAAATATTTTCATCTAGGTGTCTTTGGATTATAATTTGTAAAGTAGTTTAAATATTAAGACTTTTTTCTTTTAAGCTTCACTATGTCACATTGTACCTTGAATCTATGACACTTTTCGTTTCATTTTTTTTTTTCACTTTACCTCAAATTCAAGTATAGCAATAAAAAGATCATGGCTCCACATCAGTGTTGCTTCATTCGGCCAAACTGCATGCACGTTGGTACACGTTATCATCACACTTGAACCAGTTACTCATTATAAATAAACTGCCTTTCTTTCAGCTCCTACAGAAACTAAACAAGAAAGTGACAAGTCTACAGTTTCTACCGAAGAAGATATGATAAGCACTTTACCTGGTAACTTGCCTTATTAAGTTTTCCACCAAATTCTCAACTAGTATGTAGATATGAGTATTATGTTTTGTTGCTCTTTTTAGTAGCTGTATTACAGCTACATTTATTTGGCAATGGTTAAGTCATGGAAACTAATAATAATAATACAATATCATTATTTGAAAATTGAAGCAAGATGGCTCATTGTGTGAATTTAGTTCTTCAGATTACCATTATTACACAGTTATGCACATCCTGCCCCATATTATCAATTAAACTAACACATTTTTAACTGAATGAAAAATTAAAACATTCAAGTTTTGTTTGTTTAATCAGTAACAAGAAAGCACATTTCACTGGAAGCTTGGCTTTGGAAACACACGTGAGTCATGGCAGTATTGAGAGAAGTAGCATTAAATATTACATAGCGCATTATCCCTGCTCACTGAGTGAGGCTTCTCTTCCTTCTGCTGTACCCAGCTGTAATCACAGATGAGAGAGCAGCAGAGAAGTGCAGTTAGCACAAATATTGCTTAACACAGGGATAGCACCATTACAGAGATGGTCTGCACCTGTCGCCACTGGGATTCAGGTTACTGGCTAAGGCACTTGCCACCCCTATAGTGCCTTTTTTAGGCAAGTCTCAAAGGACAAAACCACCACCATAACAGATATAAGCATGCAAAATCTGAAAGTAATGCTGCTCAATGCTAGAAATCTAAACCTCAAAATGCACTCTCTCGAGGCACTCCTAAAAATGGAGAACATCGGTATCTGTGCAGTAATTGAGACCTGGTTCAAGGCTCCAGAGAACACCCCTGCAATACCAAGCTACAACTCTTACCACACTTTTCGGCCACCAAACCAGGACCTAAGCACTAAAGGCGGTGGAGTGTCCATATTCACCAAGGATATTCGCACCTCCAGACTAGTTGCCCAACACAATGCATCTGAAATTCTACAGGTGCAACTAACACTAGGTAAGACTGCAATCCAAATTGTAGCTTGCTACAGATCCCCCACCATGCCCCAAGATTCTCACTACACCTTTCTAAACATACTAGATAATATTAAGATACAACCAAACACCCTAATACTGGGTGATTTCAACTAGACTGCCATTCATTGGGAAAACTACTCGGGTGCCAACACCTTTGTCCAACAGTTCTTGGAATTCATAAATTCCAACTCCCTGGACCAGCTAATCCATAGTCCCACCAAGGGCTCAAATATCCTAGACCTGGTCATTACCAACATGGGAGATCAATGCTCCACACCAGTGCCCCCCCCTCATTGGTCAGGTCTGACCATAAGCTAATTACCCTTGACGTCCACATCCCACCCCCACCCCCCAGTAGTGAAACCTCCATAAAAAAACTTCTCCAAAGTCAACTTCATGCTACTCAAGTCAGAAATGACAAACTTCATGACACCCATGCAGACGGGAACTAGAAGTTCGATCGCTGAATCCTACACTAAGGCACTGTATGAGCACATCCACTCGTGCATGAGTCATGCCATTCCAAATAGAACCAAGACGGTCTCCTCCAAAAAAAGGAACTCAATCTGGTGGTCCCCTGCCATAAACAAACTGTACAACAGGAGGAAGAAACTGTTGCAGAAAAGAGGAAAATCCCAGGATGCAAAAAAAAACTCCCTTACCAACCTCAGTAAGAAGCTGAGATCCCTCATAAAATCCTCCAAAGCTAGTTATGAAAATCAAATTGACAAAGATTCCAAGGACAACCGCAAGGCATTCTATAGTTATGTCAAGAATCTAAATGGGAATGCTTAGATCTGCTCTGCGCTACAACAGAATGGCATTAAATATACTGATCCCAAGGATATTGCCAATATCCTGGCAGATTCATTCAGTGCCAGCTTCACCTCCTCTCACCCCCTAAAGGGCCCATCTCAATACCAAAAGATTGCCAAATTCCGGTACTCACGGCCACACAGGTAAAGCACTCACTCTCCAAAGGGCTGTGTACTACATGAACTACAAAATGAACTGGCACCTCACCTAAGTGTCATGTTTAATCATAGCCTCACCTCAGGCTTCGTACCCAATGAGTGGTGCACAGCTACAGTTATCCCACTCCACAAGGGGGGATCCAACTTGGATCCTGGGAGCTATTGTCCCATCAGTCCGATGAGCCTGATCTGCAAAGCCATGGAATGCATTATCATGGAACTTATAAACAAAGACTTTGGCAACCTTCAAACACTGGACCCCACCCAGTTTGGTTTCGTAAAGGGCCGATCTTGTCTCCTCAACCTGATTGACTTCTTCAAATCAGTCTCCAGAGCCGTGAACGAGGATAAGGCAGTCCACACAGCTTATCTGGACCTCGCCAAGGCCTTTGACACTATCCCCCACTCTGGAATCATAGATAAACATACTAAGCTGGGCATTAATCCCTACATCACTCGATGGATTGCCAACTGGCTTACTGACAGAACCCACACTTGTAAAAGTAGCTGACTCAAAATCCAGCTCCAGACAAGTGACAAGTGGAGTACCTCAGAGTTTAGTCCTGGGACCGCTCTTGTTTGGCATCTAATTCTCTGAGGTACAGGCCAGCACTACGGAACTCTGGTTAACAAAGTTCGCAGATGACTGCAAACTGGGAGACATTATTGAATCCCCAAATAATGTAGATATTAAACAAAAGGGCCTTACAGAAACAGATGCTTGGTGCCAGAGCCATGGGCTCAAGCTCAGTGCCAAGAAATGTATAGATGTTATGTGATCCTATCTCGCCTACATTCTGAACTGATGGGCTCGGAGCCGACCCTCGGCTCCGACTCGGCACGCTTATGCTATAGAGCGAGGCCTCTAATTGGCTGAGCTATCTTTATCCCAGGATGCACCACCACTAATCCCCCAGATCTCGTTTGCCGCTATCAAGCTTAGACGTGGTCTCAACATTGGCTGGGCTAAGTACTAGTTATTAGGCTTTTTCCTGTCACAAATTTCCTTTCTTTGAACCCAAAAGCTGTTTTAACAGCTATTGTTGTTATATTAGTGTGTTTGGTGAATTTGTGTTAGTAAATTGATTTTTTAGTCAGGAAGGTTTCCGTTTAGTTAGAGGGGCCTTCCCCTGTTACTTTGCTGCTTGTGTAATTTCTTGGGTCAAGTACCCGTTTAAGTTAGAGGGTCTTGACTCTCTCTCTATCTTTCACTCTTTTTTGTCTGTTTACTGTTAGCGTTTAAAAAAAAAAAAGAAAAAAAAAAAAAATTTTAATATATTTAATTTTTGTTAAAGTTGTATTGAACTGTCTTTAAATAAAAGTTTAGTGTTGTTTTTCGCTTATAATGGTTCTTTGGCAAAGCAGTTATGTCGAAAGAACACAAACCCTCTGGGTTTAAGAAATGCACGAGGTGTGGTTTTAAAATGTCCATAACGGACGACCACGCCTCGTGCGTCTATTGCTTAGGTGCTAAGCATTTACAAGAGTCATGTAGTGTGTGCCACACGTTCTCTTCTAGAGTACTCCAGGAGAGGAAAAACAAATTAATCCTCAAGGGATTAATCAAGCCTTCCTTCGAGGAGGCTTTATCTTCCTCTCCGTCTCCTTCTAAAAAGAAGAAAGCATCGGCTCCGACCAGTCAGTCGGAACCGACCGCTAAAATATCCAAGCAGACTTCTCCATCGGCTCCACGGACTTCGGAGCCGAGGTCGGAACGGTCTGCCTCGATGCCTCCAGCCTTGACCCCTCTGGTTTCGGAGCCGAGGTCTGGGGCATCGAGAGGCGGGACACCCTCATCGGCTCCACTGATATTGGAGCCGATCAGGGTTACCGGCTCAGACTCTTCCCCCTCGGAGCCGAAGTCCTTATCGGCAGGTAGGGAAATTTCCTTGAAACGTTCCTCGGAGCCGATAGTTGTTGAGTCCTTTCGGAGCCGGTCCCCGAGCCCTTCGGAGCCGATGGAGAAATCGGTTCGGGCCCGATCGGTATCCTCTATGTCATCCAAGATGTCTGATTCAGACATCGACAGGGTGCTCCTTCGACTCTTCCGGTCTCCGGTGTTCCAAAAGCTTGTTTTGGCTCCAGCCCATTTGGCTTCGGAGCCGATGGTCCACTCCCTTACTGTGGTTCCTCCTCCAACAGCTTCGGCACCATTGGAGCCGGTGCTGGTGGAACCTGTGGAGGTGTTAGGGTCGGGCCCGACCCTTGCTCCAACTCCGGCTCTTGGGTCGGAGTTCAGTACATGGACTTCTTCCTTCGGCCCTGAGGGGGAGGCTTCGGGATTGATGCTCTCGGTCCCAAGTCTCCCTCTTGGTGCATCGACGGCGGGAGTACCGTCCACTGTCGTGGCCACGGAGGTGGGACCCTCCCAGGATTCTGGTGGTCCCGCCTTCAGGGCTATGAGGAGCGCTTTAGCCAAATCTTCCTTGGCTACCTCCACGGTTTCCCCAGCTACCTCCCTGCATACGGAGACTGGGTCATTGGCAGTCCCCCTGTCTTTAGACAGCGGAGCCCCCGGGCCTCAGGTTACCCCCGCTGGCGTTTCTCCCCCTCCTGGAGGTCCTTCTGAAGCCTCTTCGGAAGAACCCCCTAGGAAAAGGTCGTGCAAGAGGAAGCACGTTGACTCCCCTGATGAGTCTTTGACATCCAACACCGATCTCGATGATGCAGAGGGGTCCCCTAAGTCGTCCTCGGATGATGTCTCCTTTGCAGACATCCTTGAAGCCCTAAAACAGCGAGGCGGCTGGCAGTCCAAACCTCCCTCTGCTGATGAGTCGGTGTTCCTGAAGGCCTTCGGGGCTCAGCCCTCCGCCTCCTGGGTGTCTTCGCCCTTCGACGAGCTCTTGGATTTGATCTGTCGGCGGGGAACACCCAGACTCTGTGGAACCGTGCCTGCTCATCCAACAAATTTCTCGGCCCCCTGATAGAAAGTTCCTTACTAAAGGTGTGGCTGTAGATGCTTTGGTGGTGGCATCTGCTACCCAGCAAGATGTAGCAGAGGCTTCTACGTCCGTCCATCCTCCTAATAAGGAGTCTAGGAGCATGGATCAGCACGAAAGCGCACCCTTAGTTTAGCGGCCTTTACACTGAGGTCCTTGAACTACCTGACGGACTTTACGAGATTTCAGAGGGATCTGATTAAGGAGCTATCCGATACCCTCTTGGGTAACCTGCCTGAGGAGCTGGCCCAGACGGTTGGCTCTCAGCTGGCTACAATGTCGCCCATTTCAACTCGTCCATGAGGCTCATTTCAGATGCGCGAAGGCGAGTAGAGCTGGGCGTACAGGCATTGCTCTACGGAGACAAGCCTGGCTCCGCCTGTGTCATTCGGAGGCCTTTAAGTCTTCATTTGCCGACGCCTTTGATAGGTCCTCCTGTTTGGACCCAAGGTAAAGACACACTAACCCGCTGTGAACAGGAGGGTAAGACTCTGACTGTAGGGCACGATTTTCCACTCCCTTCGGCCTTATCCCAAGGCTAAAAGAGGAGGGAAAATGTGGTTCCGTAGATCTCAGAAGCCTTACCCCTCTCAGCAGGAAGGTTCCCCTTCCAGAGGCAGAGGAGGGGGAAATTCATCCGGAAGACGCCGTCCCAGAGGCGGCAGAGGCCCTCGCAACGCTGGAGACCGAGAGTCCTTTCGTGGCTCTTCAGCCTTTCATAGTCCCTGAGGGATTGCCCGGCTGTGCTGCTCCGGAGCCAGTTGGGGTCGTTCAAGCACCTGAAGGCCTGGGAAGGGATCACTCAGGACCGATGGGTGCTTCGGATTATCGCCGGAGGTTACTCCATCCCATTCTCTCACTCCATCCCTCAGTCCAAAAAAATCCTGGACCCGCCACCCAGTCAACGGGATACCGCAGCCTCAGTAGTTTCAAAGCTGCTGCAAAAGGAGTCATCCAACCGTCCCCGAGACCAGATCGGATAAGGGACTTACACAAGATGCTTTTTGGTGCCAAAGACCGGGACTTGAGGCCCATTTTGGACCTCAGCATCCTAAACCGTTCAGTCAGAAAGTCCAAGTTCCGAATGGTCACTCTACAAACCATTCTCCCATTGCTGGAGAAAGGTGTTTGGATGTGCTCCATAGATCTCAAGGACGCTTATTATCATATCATGGTACATCAAGCGTCCAGGAGACATCTGCGCTTCAGCCTAGGAGGCAGTCATTTTCAGTTCCGCACTGCCCTTTGGTCTCACCACAGCCCCCAGGGTGTTCACCAAGTGCTTGGCAGTAGTGACTGCTCACCTGAGAAGTCTAGGATTCCAGGTGTTTCAGATCTAGACGACTGGCTCCCACCTGCCACCTCCAAGCATCTACTTCTGTGGAGCCTACAAGCCACTATCTTACTGGGCAATTCCCTTGGAATCACCTTCAATTGGCCAAAGTCTGTGTTATGCCATCTCAATGAATAAGATTCATAGGGGTAGAGATAGACTCAAACCAAATGCGGGTCTATCTACCTTCGACAGAATTCAAACCATACAAAATCAAGTTCGAGCCTTACTTCCCAGGTCCAAAGCCCCAGCCAGAATGGTCCTGCAGCTATTGGGATCCATGTCTGCCACGGTTCTTCTAGTCCCCTTGGCAAGGTTGCACATGAGAATCCTCCAGTGGCTTCTTTCAGCTCAGTGGTCCTTTCAGGAACTCCCTCTCAGTCACCTCATATGGATCACGGAATCTTGCAAACGGAACCTTCGCTGGTGGCTAGTGCCCTCCAATTTGGATCAGGGACGACCCTTTGTTCTTCCTCCTCCGGCCCACTTTGACCATGGACGCCTCCCAGATGGGGTGGGGGCATTCCCTGGGCAGGTCAGTCCAAGGCAAATGGCACCCGGAAGAGACTCTTCTTCATATCAACATCCTAGAAATGAGGGCAGTACTCCTGTCCCTTCAAGCCCTTCACGATTATCTCCCTCAGGGCGTAATCGCTGTTCACTCAGACAACATGTCAGTTGTCTGGTACCTGAACAAACAGGAGGGACCAGATCCTATCCTCTTGCAGAGAAGCCATGAGAGTTTGGGAATGGGCAGTCTCACCAAACGCTTCCTAGTGGCTACTCACATACCGGGCAAGTCCAATGTCATAGCCGACAGATTGAGCAGAACCATCCTCTCTCCTCACGAATGGTCTCTGAATATGACAGTGGCAAGTCAGATTTTCAGCGAATGGGGAGTTCCGTGTTGCGACCTCTTCGCGACTCCACTGAATGCAAGTGCAAAGAATTCTTCTCCTAATCCCGCCCGGGAAGAGCCCCATGGACGCATTATTCCAACCTTTGCCCACCGGCTTGCTTTTTTCCTTCCCCCCAGTTTCCCTCCTCCCCACGGTGATTCAAAGGCATCTCTTGGGGAGCAAAATGATCTTGATTGCTCCTTACTGGCCTCGTCAAGTGTGGTTTCCCTATCTTCGGAAACATGCCCTGGAAGGTCCATGGTTTCTGGATCAGATACCAGACCTACTGGTTCATCAGTCGGGACTATTCCACCAGTCCCTACACACCTTAAAATTGACGGCTTGGCTCGATAGTCAGGAGTCATACATTGGATCCAGATGTTGTACACATATTATCTTCGGCCCATAAGTCTGCTACAAAGAAACTGTATTCTAGCAAATGGAAAAGGTTTGCTATTTGGGCTCAACTCCGGGGCCTGGACCCCATTTCTATTCCCGTGGCAGAAGTACTAAAATTTCTGACCTCTCTTTTCAATCAAGGCTCTTCAGTTTCTACCATCAAAGTACAATTGGCAGCAATTTCTAATTTTCACGAATCCATAGACCCACCTTTAATGAGCAACAGATTGTGTAAGACCTTCTTGAAAGGTGCTGCTCTATTAAGACCTCCGATTTCTCATCCTGCACCTTCATGGGATCTCGATATAGTGTTACGCATCTTGACTTCCTTCCCCTTTGAACCAGCAGCCACATGTGATCTAAAGTTTCTATCATGGAAGACAGCCTTTCTGGTAGCGATTACTTCTGCCAGAAGAGTTTCGGAGCTTCAAGCTTTGTCAGTGAAACCCCCGTACTTGGTTTTTCATAAAGACAGAGTATCCCTCAGACCAAATCCTTCCTTTGTTCCTAAAGTTTGTTCTACTTTCTGCTTACAACAATCGTTAGAGCTTCCAGTTTTTTTCCCAAAATACTCTAACAAAGTGGAGTTCATATTCCACACACTAGATGTCCACAGACAGTTACATTTTTATTTAGACAGGACCAAACAAACAAGGAAAACAGATCAGTTGTTTGTATCCTTTGCAGATAACAGATTGGGCAACGCTGTCACAAAGGTCACTATTGCCAAATGGATCAGGGACTGTATTACTCAAGCATATATTTATTCTAACAAAGAGCTTACCACCTCTGTCAAGGCTCATTCTACAAGGGCTATGTCTACTTCGGTAGCATTTCATTCTAAGCTTGCTATTAGTGACATTTGTGCTGCGGCTACATGGTCTTCCCCGCACACCTTCATTTCCCACTACAAATTAGATGTGGCATCTAGAGGACGAGCTTCATTTGGTTCCACAGTGCTCAGGAGTGTTTTCCAATGAGCCACCCGGATTTTGGTGCTAGGGCCGCTGTCCCATCAGTTCAGAATGTAGGCGAGATAGATCACATAACATCTTTTAGTTATGTACTCACCATAACTTCAGATGTTTGGGATCCATCTCGCCATTCCCAATAACCCACCCTCCTTCCCCCTTCCTTGGAGATCAGAGGATATCAGAAGGTCCGAATCCTGTTGTTTCATCTTGAAACATCTAACAATGTTATATAACCAAGTTGTGCATGTGTGCATGAATGCGGACAAACAAGATCTGGGGGATTAGTGGTGGTGCATCCTGGGATAAAGATAGCTCAGCCAATTAGAGGCCTCGCTCTATAGCATAAGCGTGCTGAGTCGGAGCCGAGGGATCGGCTCCGAGCCCATCAGTTCAGAATGTAGGCGAGATGGATCCCAAACATCTGAAGTTATGGTGAGTACATAACTAACTAAAAGTTATCCCCTTTGGGAAAAACTATGTACCCATGAATTACCACATAAGTGGCAGTACAGTAAACACCAAAAGTGTGATAAAGGACTTAGGGACACAGGTGGACAGTGGTCTCACTTTCGATAACCAGATAGTCACAACAGTCATGAAATACTTCTATGTGGCACACCTCATCACTAAGGGCTTTTCATCCAGAAAGAAGGAGGCCATTGTCCCACTGTACTCATCCTTCATTTATACCATTATAGAGTACAATGCCCCATTTGGTATTTACTTCACAAGACATCTGCAACAACTGGAAAGGCCACAGAAATACCTCACTAAAAGAATCACAGGCGTAAAGCAGATGCCCTATGCTGACTGTCTAAAAAAACTCCAGCTATACTCTGTTGCATATCGCCTACTCAGAGGTGATCTCTGCTTAACATACAAGGCCATGTCAAACCCAGTGCTGTTGGACATGCTACACTTAAAGAAATCCCAATCCCTCAGAGCTACATGCTCCAGGGATCTAAATCTGGTAATCACAATGAACAAAACATGCTGGAGAGATAGGTTCCTGACCCAGAGACTCCCCATACTCTGGAATCGACTGCCTATACATGTCAAGCTGAGCACCTCTTTGGCCCTCTTCAAAAGGAACCTTGACTATTGGATGTGAGATAGGAAATTCACCCCGGGGATCACGTCAGTCACCCTGCTAGTCAGGGGACCAGGGAAGTAAATATTCTGGGAAGAAATAGCCAGGGAATTGATATGGCTAGGCTTGTATAGGGCCTAGGGTCGATAGCCTAGTACCAACCTATGAACATATGAAAGACACTGAAAGCAGCTTGCATGCTGTAATTCTTTGGAAATTGGAAACAAACTCAATAATGATAACTCTAGAATAATTAAATTACTCCTTTTAACAAGGTCGGTGTGTATTTTTTTTTTTTGTAGTTTTTTTTTTCTTAAAAGTTAAACCTTTCAGAGTATACAAGCAGTGGCGTATGTCCCAGGAACACGAATAATCATGTAGAGACTCATAGGATATGGCTGGCATCTGATGTACACAAATAAAAATTACCTCAGGTAGCTAATTATTTCTTAGTGGTGTTCTAACTCAGAAGTCAGCTGGCCACAGCTGGTTAATACAGTTATGTGATTATTTTTTTTTCATCACTAAACACTGTAAAGTGTAGTTACCTTTTGTGTCCTACACTGCCTTCTGTAGCCTTTACTTCATTAGTCCTTCTGCTTAAACCATTCATTAAGCATGACCTGCTATGGCAGATGCTCATCCAAGAGTGACGGTCCATATCTATGTTAATTTTCATTCTGAAAGTCATACTGGACAAATGAATGAGAAAGAATGCATATGCTTGCAAGAAAAATAAAATTTATCTGCACTTGAATAACTTAAAAAAATATTTGTAAGCCATTCTCATTACTAGCTTCTTCAGTCATGATTCATTTTTATTCTGTAGCTTTGAATGAATCCTTCCAAGAACCAGTTAGACCACAGACTTCTTTGCCAGAAAAGCCAAGTCCCGTAATTGGTAACTATTTAAGTTTTATTTTCAGTATGTTTTGAAGATTAATAGTTATGCACACTTTCTGTATTTTAGTACATAGTACAACTTTTTTTGGTGCTTGCCTTTTTGGTCTTCGGTCTATACATAAACGCACTTCTGTTCATTAGCATAATTCCATATTTTAGGATGCTACATTATTGACATAGTTGCACGTCTGAAACAGTACAGGTAATTTGTGCTTGTGAATGAAAGAATGACTCACTGTTGCAGGACTATTCTTACGCCTAATTATAATAACATTATAAAAAAAAAATCTACAATAGCATATACCAACATGTCCAACTGTATCAATATCATAAAATTGTCTTTTATTAGCTAGGATCTTTATGAAGTTTAGGAATAATACAGAAATAATAATAATAATCATGTTCCCATAGTTGCAAAATGCATACAGTGTTTAGTGTCATTGACTCAGTAGATCATTTGTCCACCACTAATATTAAGATGAGATCAAATGACTGCCTTTTCTATACTTCCACAAAGTAATTGGGTTCAAACTTCAATAGTGACACTATATGGCAGGTTGACAGAAAGCTACTCACTCTAGGACTCTTTCTGACTGGTTTATTTTGGTGGTAGTCGATGCAGGTATTAAGGATCCCATTACACTTGTTCAAAGATCAGGCAGTTTTCCAGGTATCCAGAGCAAAACTGTGTCAGAACTTGATAACACTACCCAGAGTAACACTTGATAAAAGGCAGAAACACCCTGATACCTTACCTGATTAAGACACTGCAAAGTTAACATTTCTATTGGACAATATGACATAATAGCAAATCAAGAAAAATGTGCAGAAAAAGTTTGTCTAGCCAAAGAAGGTAACAAACCTGCATATGAAATGAAAACAACCTGTATTCTTTCGGACTGATATCAGTAAAATAGCTTGTGCAATACTGCAAACATATTTGAATTTTATGCACTGTGGACAGATTCATTTAAGTAAGCACTCACTCGGAGCCTTCATTATTAATATCTGTCCCTGTAGTTTGAAAGGTCTGACTTTGCTTGCATGAAGACTTTGGCTTAATCACACATTTTCCTTATTGTATCACTCACATACATACTGTTAACCCAAGGATTCAGAAAGAACCCTAGCAATTATGTTAAGGACTGTGGTGAAAAGGCCCAGTTTCTACAATGTGGAGATTTCCATTTCAGAGACACATTAGCTGCAATGAGAAAATACCTCATTATTGATAATTGTCATGTCTGCAAATCATCATTAATTAATGCAAGTGCATATCAGCACTTTCCTGCAGTAGGTAACCGTGATGCCCACATTGTATTAGCACAGGCACTCCCTTCTCCAGTCACACTTCCATACCCCAAAAAAACACATGCAGACAAATATATCACATACCCCACACCTGTCCATGTTTAGTGTCCATGATCTCTCCTTTTTCTCTACCATGGTAATTCATGCATTATTACAGTCCGTTATACCAGACTTTCACGTTTCTCACTTCACATCCTTCAATAAATAGATGCTAGTACAAAAGATGTTATCCTAGTAAAATTTCTAAATAAGCCAAATGTATGTAGAAAGAATACTTCAAATCCCTCCCTGATTTTGTTTTGTCATTACATTTGGGTTTGCTCCTGATGTTTTACTCTGTGAGGCTCAGAAGTATGTTTAACACACTCTGTCCCTCTCCCTCATAATTTACAAACTGTTGCAGGCATTGCATGATGCCCACAAGATCCTCAGTATATGTTAAAAAAAAACCTTGCTGCACTAACTTATCAGCGCAGTAGGTTAATGCTGGGAGTTTGTGTCAAGAGTGCATGGTTCAAATCCTTTTATATTTGATGTTTATTTTTTCTCTCACTTGTTTATGTTTAACATGATATCCTTGGTGGCACAGAGGACCAATATTCTTGATGGGACGGTACAGCGTTAGACTTAGAATCCCTTTTAGTGCTTTTTAAGGCACACTAACTATCCCTGTTGTCTAGTGGTTCCCTGCACTGCATTTTTCTTAGTATGTGCCTTTAAGGCATGCCATATAGAGTAATTCTGGTGTTTAATGTTCCCCCCAACCCACATTGTGTTTAAGTGTCTTTCAGGCATGTTATGCAGAGTAATCATTGGTGTCTAAAGTTCCCATGACCCTGTGTGCTGTTAAGGTAAGTAGCTTAAGCCTTATCCCTAGTGACTAGTGGTCACCCCACTCCGATCCCTGTTTATGTACCATTCAGGTATGAGTTTAAAGATGTATAAACACAAATACATGTGAGAGATGCAACTATATAGCCAAACTGGAGGCTGAGCTCTCTCAACTCAGGACTGGCAAGACCAGACAGGAGGAGAAGGAAACCACGCACACCACAAACCCAGTTTCACATAGAACTATCACAACTGCAAAACAAACACATAAACACACAAAGACATACTCGGAGGCACTGATCAAAAATCTACCAAAACTACAGATGCCTCCAAAGCAGACACCCAAGCAACTGCCACCTCAAGACATAAGACATGCAACACATAGTTCTCAAAGTCAGTGTGCTAAACAGTCACAGCCCTTAAGGCCAAACACAATGCCAGACACACTTGTTACAGGTGACTCCATAGTCAGACACACTGACGTCCCACTCACCAGACTCAACAAGGAAAAGATCACAGTAAGCTGCCTGTCAGGCGCTAGAATCCGCCACATAACACAAGCACTCAGGTCACTCCACAGCAAGTACAAGTATGACTCAGTCATTGTCCATGCCGGTGTGAACGACCTGAGACGTACCTCCCTGGACTACATGAAAAGAGACATAGAGGAGCTCTCAGATTATGTAGCCCAGGCCGGTATGACCCTGACCCTGAGCAGTATCCTACCCTCACCAAGAATGATGCCACAATACAGAGACAAAATGATCAGCTTTAATAATTGGCTTAATTACTGGTGTCATTCTAAGGGGATCCAATGTCTGTCTGCCTGGGATGACATGCTTGACAAGCCACGCTGCTGCAAGGGATGGCTTGCACCTGTCACCCCTGGGCTTCCGGATATTGGCAAAGGCTCTTGCCACCCCCATAGTGCCTTTTTTAGGCAAGGCTCAAATGATAAACCCACCGCCCTAGAAAACAAAAATGGAGAAAAACTAAGGGTAATACTGCTCAATGCCAGAAGTCTAAACCTCAAGATGCACGCCCTCGAAGCCCTCCTCAGTATGGAGAACATTGATGTCTGTGCTGTGACTGAAACCTGGTTCAAGGCTCCTGAGAGCACCCCAGCACTATCAGGTTATACCTCATATCATGCCCGCCCCAAAATCCGGACCGAACTACAAAAGGAGGGGAGTATCCATATTCATAAAGGATACCCACACCTCCAGGTTAGTGGCAACGCATCGAAGCATCGGAGACCATCCAGGTGCAATTAACCATAGGTAAACTGCCCTACAGTTTGTAGCATGCTACAGACCACCTTCTCAAACTCAGGAAACCCACACAGCCTTCCTGAAGACACTGGAGAGTATGAATGTCTCCCCAAACACCATCATATTGGGTGACTTCAACTACCCAAACATAGACTGGGAACATTACTCAAGCCCCAACACCCTAGCCCAAAGGTTCCTGGAGTTCATAAACTCAAATGCTATGGAACAACTAGTCACCATTCCCACAAGAGGAGAAAATATACTAGACCTGATCATCACAAACATGGGGACAAAATGCTCCACACCGGAAGTATATCCCTCATTGGTGAGATCAGACCATAAATTAATCTCATTGGAGATCCACATCCCGCCCCCACCCCCATCAAAAAAGACCACAGTGAAAAACTTCTCAAAAGCAAACTTCACACTTCTTAAGACTGGAGTGGTATCCTTCAAGGCCCCCGAGCCAGTAGAAACCACAACCCACGCTGTTGAAACCCTTACAAATGCCTTCTACAAGCACCTCCAGGAATGTATGGATCAAGCAATCCCTAATAAAATCAAGACCCTTTCCACCAAAGGCAGGCGCCTGGTCTGGTGGACCCCAGCCATAAACAAACTCTACAACAAGAGGAGAAAGCTACTACATGACAGAGCAAAATCCCTAAAAGGGAAGGCATCTCTGATCAATACTAGCAAAAAACTACGATCACTCATAAAATCATCCAAGGCCAACTTTGAGAGAAAAATCGCTAATGACACAAAAGACAATCATAAGGCCTTCTTTAGCTATGTTAGAAACCTGGGTGGAAACTCCCAGATATGCTCAGAATTAGTCCAAAATGATAAAAAAATCACTGAACCCACAGACATTGCCAACATACTGGCAGACAGGTTCAGTGCAAATTTCTCCCCTCCCTCCCCAAAAGGAGAAATATCTATCCCACCAGAGTCTAGCCTCCCAAACATCTCAGATGCCCAGGTGAGAGCTGTTCTCTCTAAAGCAAAAAACACAGCATCAATGGGACCGGACGGTGTCCCTGGCTGTGTGCTACACGAACTCAGTGAGGAACTAAACCCACACATAAGGCTGCTGTTTAATCTTAGCCTTACTACAGGATACGTACCCAAAGAATGGCGTACGGCAACTGTGGTCCCACTCCACAAAGGCAGTGCTTCTACGGACCCTGGAAATTACCATCCCATAAGCTTGATGAGCCTTGTCTGCAAAGCTATGGAGAGGATCATAATGGAACTCATAAATAAAGACATTGGGGACCTACAGACACTGGATCCTACCCAATTTGGCTTTGTCAAGGGCAGATCCTGCCTCTTGAACTTGGTCGACTTTTTCAAAACAGTCACTAAGGCCATTGATGAGGGTAAGGCAGTTCACACAGCCTACCTTGACCTAGCAAAAGCGTTCGACACAATACCCCACTCGGGCATCATAGAAAAGCTCACCAGCTTAGATGTAAACCCATATGTCACAAGATGGGTTGCAAACTGGCTCAAGGACAGAACACACAGGGTTAGAGTTGCTGGTGCCATGTCAGACTCTAAGCCGGTCACGCGTGGTGTCCCACAGGGCTCAGTCCTGGGCCCCTCTTGTTTGGCATTTATTTTTCTGAAGTGCAGGCAAACATAGGGGGATTGTGGCTGACAAAATTTGCAGATGACTGCAAACTGGGCACCACAATTGACACTCCATCAGACACAGACATCCTCCAGAGAGGTCTCATAGAAATGGATAACTGGTGCCAGAGCCATGGCCTTAAGCTAAATGCCAAAAAATGTATAGTCATACCCTTTGGGAAAAACAAGGTAACCCCTAATTACCACATAGGTGGTAATCCATTAAACACGGAAGAAGTTATCAGGGACCAGGGGACCCAAGTTGACAGCAACCTCTTTGACACTGTCATTGCCAAAGTGGTTAGGAAGACCTTCTACATTGCCCACCTGATCATGAAGGAATTCACATCCAGGTCAGGAGTGGTCATTGTACACCTGTACTCTTCACTTATCAGACCAAGGATTGAGTACAACGCCCATTCGAATGTACCTTACCCGACACCTGCAGCAGTTGGAAAGACCCCAAAAGTTCCTCACCAAAAGGATAAAGGGGCTCAAACATATGTCATACGATGCCCGACTGAAGAAACACCAGCTCTATTCAGTCACATACCGTCTGCTCAGAGGTGATCTGTGCCTGACATACAAGGCCATGTCCAACCCGGAATTAATGGACATGCTCCACCTCAAAAATCCAAATCCACCAGAGCCACGAGAGCAAGAGACTTAAACCTCAACACGGATATAAATAGGACGTGCTGGAGGGACAGATTCATCACCCAGAGACTCCCTACACTATGGAACAGAATCCCAGTCCATGTGAGGCAGAGCCCCTCACTGACTCTGTTCAAGAGAAATCTTGACGAGTGGATGGGAGATCGTAGGTTTACCCCGGGAATCATCTCTGTGTCACTGCTGGACAGAGGCACAGCAAACTAATGGGTATAGTATTCTCATCCTAAGGGGTGGTGAAAGCCACACAGACTCTGGCTAGGCTTATAAATGCCCTAGGGCAGATAGCCTAGTATGAACCTATGAACCTATTAGTGGTTCCCTAACACCCTGATCCCCATTCTGTTTAAGTACAGATCACATATGAGTTTAAAGAGGTACCCATGGTGGCTAATGGTTCCCTGCACCCCCCCACCCAATTCCTGTTCAATTTAAGTGCTGCTGATGCACGAGATTAAAGAGGTATCCCTGGTGACTAGTGGTTCCCCCCATCCCCTGCTCCCAGTTCTGTTAATGTACCACTGAGGCACATGTTTAAAGAGGTATTCCTGGTGGCTACTGGTTTCCCCAACCCAATGTTACAGGCTCTGCTCGTTAGATGAGGGATGTGTGGCTGCATAACAGCCATCCCAATCCACCCATGCACAAACACACATATATACATATTTTCATTACACACACACACACACACACACACACACACACACACACACACACACACAAAACAGCCTCTGCCCCACATGATTAAATTCACAGGCACAATTATCTATTCACCCATACACCCCTCCACATACACATGCACACACACACACACACACACACACACACACACACACACACACACACACACACACTAACCTAACTTACCCACTCACTAACTTCCCTACCGCTACCTCCCAGGTTCCCAGGTAGACACACATTCACACATACACTCACACAAGCAGTCCCACACATACTCCTATACACACACACCCTAACACTACCTTATCACTAAACTCTCCAGCACTTATTCTACTACTCTGGATGAACACGGCCTTCAGTCTGCAAGTAGCCAAGAGTAGCAATGCTAATCTGCACAGCTGAGTGATTCTCTGAATCATTGGGCTGCATAAATGGCTTACCACATGTTGGAAAGACCCCAAAAGTTCCTCACCAAAAGGATAAAGGGGCTCAAACATATGTCATACGATGCCCGACTGAAGACACTCCAGCTCTATTCAGTCGCATACCATCTGTTCAGAGGTGATCTGTGCCTGACATACAAGGCCATGTCCAACCCGGAATTAATGGACATGCTCCACCTCAAAAAATCCAAATCCACCAGAGCCACGAGAGCAAGAGACTTAAACCTCAACACGGATATAAATAGGACGTGCTGGAGGGACAGATTCATCACCCAGAGAC